>NC_061511.1:273054559-273120306 GCF_022539505.1 Lolium rigidum
CATGGAGGTACCCCATTGTGACACTTGGTCAAAACATGTGCATTGCAAAGATCCGGTAGTCCAAGTTAATTAGGACAAGGTGCGGGCACTATTAGTATACTATGCATGAGACTTGCAACTTGTAAGATATAATGTACATAACTCATATGCTTTATTACTACCGTTGACAAAATTGTTTCATGTTTTCAAAATAAAAGCTCTAGCACAAATATAGCAATCGATGCTTTCCTCTTTGAAGGACCATTCTTTTTACTTTTATGTTGAGTCGAGTTCACCTATCTCTCTCCACCTCAAGAAGCAAACACTTGTGTGAACTGTGCATTGATTCCTACATACTTGCATATTGCACTTGTTATATTACTCTATGTTGACAATTATCCATGAGATATACATGTTACAAGTTGAAAGCAACCGCTGAAACTTAATCTTCCTTTGTGTTGCTTCAATACCTTTACTTTGATTTATTGCTTTATGAGTTAACTCTTATGCAAGACTTACTAATACTTGTCTTGAAGTACTATTCATGAAAAGTCTTTGCTATATGATTCACTTGTTTACTCATGTCATTACCATTGTTTTGATCGCTGCATCCACTACATATGTTTACAAATAGTATGATCAAGGTTATGATGGCATATCACTTCAGAAATTATCTTTGTTATCGTTTTACCTGCTCGGGACGAGCGAGAACTAAGCTTGGGGATGCTGATACGTCTCCAGACGTATCGATAATTTCTTATGTTCTATGCCATATTATTGATGATACCTACATGTTTTATGCACACTTTATGTCATATTCGTGCATTTTCACGGAACTAACCTATTAACAAGATGCCGAAGTGCCGGTTCACATTTTACGCTGTTTTTGGTTTCGAAATCCTAGTAACGAAATATTCTCGGAATTGGACGAAACAAAGACCCGGGGCCTATTTTTCCACGAAGCTTCCGGAAGACCGAAGAACATACGAAGTGGGGCCACGAGGTGGCGACACCACGTGGCGGCGCGGCCCGGGGGGCCCGCGCCGCCCTATGGTGTGACCCCCTCGTGCGGCCTCCGACTCTGCCCTTCCGCCTACTTAAAGCCTCCGCGTCGCGAAACCCCCGAGGCGAAAAACCACGATACGGAAAACCTTCCGGAGACGCCGCCGCCGCCGATCCCATCTCGGGGGATTACGGAGATCTCCTCCGGCACCCTTCCGGGAGAGGGGATTCATCTCCCGGAGGACTCTACACCGCCATGGTCGCCTCCGGGAGTGATGAGTGAGTAGTTCACCCCTGGACTATGGGTCCATAGCAGTAGCTAGATGGTTGTCTTCTCCTCATTGTGCTTCATTGTTGGATCTTGTGAGCTGCCTAACATGATCAAGATCATCAATCTGTAATTCTATATGTTGTGTTTGTCGGGATCCGATGGATAGAGAATACCATGTCATGTTAATTATCAAGTTATTACATATGTGTTGTTTATGATCTTGCATGCTCTCCATTACTAGTAGAGGCTCGGCCAAGTTTTTGCTTTTAACTCCAAGAGGGAGTATTTATGCTCGATTGTGGGTTCATGCTGCATTGACACATGGGACGGTGACGAGAAAGTTCTAAGGTTGTGTTGTCTTGTTGCCACTAGGGATAAAACATTGGCGCTATGTCCAAGGATGTAGTTGTTGATTACATTACGCACCATACTTAATGCAATTGTCCGTTGCTTTGCAACTTAATACTTGGAGGGTTCGGATGATAACCTCGAAGGTGGACTTTTAGGCATAGATGCGATTGGATGGCGGTCTATGTACTTTGTCGTAATGCCCAATTAAATCTCACTATACTTATCATGTCATGTATGTGCATTGTTATGCCCTCTTTATTTGTCAATTGCCCGACTGTAATTTGTTCACCCAACATGCTTTATCTTATGGGAGAGACACCTCTAGTGAACTGTGGACCCCAGTCCATTCTTTAATACTGAAATACAAATCTGCTTGCAATACTTGTTTTACTATTTTCTCTGCAAACAATCATCTTCCACACAATACGGTTAATCCTTTGTTACGGCAAGCCGGTGAGATTGACAACCTCATCTGTTTCGTTGGGGCAAAGTACTTTGGTTGTGTTGTGCGGGTTCCACGTTGGCGCCGGAATCTCTGGTGTTGCGCCGCACTACATCCCGCCGCCATCAACCTTCAACGTGCTTCTTGGCTCCTCCTGGTTCGATAAACCTTGGTTTCTTTCTGAGGGAAAACTTGCTGCTGTGCGCATCATACCTTCCTCTTGGGGTTGCCCAACGAACGTGTGAAATACACGCCATCACTCCCCCCAAGCTTAGGCTTTTGGCCTAAGTGGAGTTCAATCCCATCGAGGCCATGAGGTAGTATCCCCGTAGTACGACGAAGATGGATCATATTCCGGGTATGTGCTAGAAGAAGCACCCGGATACGTGACGGTGTAGTCGTAGGAAGGCTCGGCGTCCTCGGAGCCATGCTGCTGGTGGAAGTCTTGTATCTTCATATGTTCCTCCACCTCCTCCTTAGTGCGCGACCATGGTTGCCTGTCAATACAGAACAAACCTGGCTGGGGAAGAGATATTTCCTTCTCATCCCCGTCAGCAAACAACATTCTATAGACCATGTTATCTACAGTGGAATCAGTGGTAACAAAATGATGGCTTTTCATAGCAGTGATATCAAGCCTCCTAGGGGTTAATGGCACATCATTAGGATCAAGAGGAAGTCTTAAATGTGTTAAAATGCGCAGTGCAATAGTTCCTCCAAAAATAGGCCCCCTGTTAGACAGGCGGCGAGCAATAAGAGAACCAAGATGATAAGATGTCCATCCAGTAAGTGCAATATTCAAGAAAGCAAGATGGTAACTAGAAATATTGCTAGTGTTCTCCCTACCAAGAATGCTAGTGGCAATGTAATATGCAAAATATTTAATGGCGGGGAGTTGAATGTTCCTTATCTTGCCACGCTGAATGGTGCGACAATCATCATTGGTGATCCCTCGATAGAGCTCCAACAAGTCTCGGGGGTTGTCATCAATCCTCCTTGCTGTACCTACAGGGGCAATATCCAATGCACGACAAAATTCTTCCAATTCCATAGTAACAGGATTACCATAGATCTTGAATGCAACTGTCGGACTATATTGCGTGTTTTGGAACTTGAAACTCTCGACAAAATTTTTGGTGAGCATGTAGTATTGCTCCCTTTCATCTCCAACGTAGGTGGCTAAACCCGCCCTGTTGACAAGGGTGAAGAAATCATCCAATATCCATGCATTTGTCAGAAAATCATAACATGGGAAGGATGAAGCATTAGCAGCCCCATTGTCCTCTTCGGGCGCGAAGCTAGGCGCGATGATATCCTCATTGTACGATCGCCTAATTTGGGTGGCGTTCCTAGAAGGCCTCCCGGTGCTGGTTGTTCCTCTCTTGAACAATTCCCCAAAGTTGAACTTCTTCATCTCTTTTCTGAAATTTTCAACAAACAATATAAAACTTGATTTGGTGACATATAATCAGGAAGCTGCTATAGGAACTTGCTAGAGTACTAATCATGCATCAAAACTAATTTCTACCACTTAGAACAAGCATGCAAGCTCACTAAACATGTTACCTACAGCAGCAAAATATTCAAGATATACTCAACCAAACAAAATTCTACTTGGATAGGCGGAGGAGTCACATACCGGAGAGCAAATGTGCCAAATTTCGGACGAAATACGGAGCTGAGCAAAGGGATCGAAAAATCCTGAGCTCTTGAGCAAAAACGCGAGTGAGAGAAAGTTGGTTCGAGTTTTTCGGGAGAGAGAAGATGCTTGGGAGAAAGAGATGAAGTAGTGGGGCAAGGAGGGGCCCACACCACAAGGTGGCGCGCCCACCTTGCCGGCTGCGCCGGCTCGTGGTGTGGCACCCTGTGGTGCCCCACGGGTCATCCTCCGGTGCTCCCGAGTGCCTCGTCGAAAAATAGGACCAACGGTGTAATTTTTGCGAATTTTTGAAAACTTTGAAAAATGCACATTTACGGGTATTAAGTTTATTATTACCGGCCAGGAAATTTTTTGAAATCTCTAAATGACTAAGGAACTTTGCAAAATAAAAGTGCTACAGCAACTAGAGCAAGTGGAGGAAGAAAGAGATGTTGTTTACCTCCTCTATGCATATAAAAAGTATTTGTTAACAAGGTTGATCAAGTCTTGTCACCAAATAAATTTTACATAGCATAAGAAGAAATAAACCTCAAATCAATCATGTTACCTTGAATTGTATTGATATGGATCCAATCACAAGAGTTTGATATTCTTCTTTAGGCTCATATATAGGACAATCGATAGTTCCAACCTTGATAGTTCTCACATTAGAAATAGTATTAACTCCGCACGCTTTTTCAATCCTCTTGGGGAAATAGACGGTGTGCTCCTTATCATCAACATTGAAAGTAACCTTTCCTTTATTGCAATCAATAACAGCCCCTGCGGTGTTAAGAAAAGGTCTCCCAAGAATAATAGACATATTATCATCTTCGGGCATTTCCAACACAACAAAATCAGTTAATATCAAGAAGTTATTAGTAACTTGAACAGAACATCCTCACATATACCAACGGGAATAGCAAGTAGATTTATCAGCCATTTGCAAAGATATATCAGTAGGTATCAACTTATCTAAGTAAAGTCTCTTATAAAGAGAAAAAGGCATAACACTAACACCGGCTCCCAAGTCACATAGAGCAGTTTTAACATAATTATTCTTAATAGAACGAGGAATAGTAGGTATACCTGGGTCGCCCAACTTCTTTGGAACTTTGCCATTGAAAGAGTAATTGGAAAGCATAGTGGAAATTTCCTCATTGGGGATTTTCCTTTTGTTAGTAACAATATCTTTCATATACTTTGAATAAGGAGGTAATTTAATAGCATCAGTCAAAGGGATTTGCAAGAATAAAGGTTTCATCCAATCACAAAATTTATTATAGTGTTCTTCTTCCTTGGATTTTAGTTTCTTAGCAGGAAAAGGCATTTGCTTTTGTACCCAAGGTTCTCTTTCATTACCATGTTTCTCAGCAATAAAATCTTCTTTAGTATACTTTTTATTTTTAGCATGCTTTTCGAGTTCTTCTTCAACCTCTTCTTTATCGGGAGTATCATTCTTATCATTATCTTTATCATGTTCATTACCACTTTCGGTTTCAAGCATCGAAATAGAAATACTATTAGGATCATTAACGGGTTCGGAGGATTCTACAACATTTTTATGTTTCTTCTTCTTTTTCTTAGAAGGAGCTCTAGGTTCAATGCGTTGAGAATCTTGTTCAATTCTTTTGGGATGTCCTTCAGGATATAGAGGATCCCGAGTAGAAACACCACCTCTAGTTGTTACTTCATAAGCATGTTTTTCTTTAGAATTATTTCCCAACAAGTCATTTTGCACTTTAGTGAGTTGATCAATTTGAGTTTGAACCATATGAAAATGTTTAACAAGCATCTTAACATCATTGGAGGTTCTCTCCACAATATCATGCAATTCACTAATAGCTCGAGAATTTTCCATTAAATGATTCTCTACTCTCATATTAAAATTTTCTTGCTTAACAATATAATTATCAAACTCATCTAAGCATTGTGCAGGAGGTTTTGAATACGGAATATCTTCTCCAGTAAAGCGTTGAAGGGAGTTTACCTCAATCATGGATGAAGGGGGAATTATCTCACATATATCTTCTATGGGAGGTAGATTCTTCACGTCTTCAGATTTAATACCTTTCTCCTTAAGAGACTTCTTAGCTTCCCTCATATCTTCATCATTCAATTTAATTAAACCCCTCTTCTTCAATATTGGCGTTGGAGTTGGTTCAGGCGTAGTCCAATCATCATGATTTCGGCCTATTTTAGCCAATAATTCTTCAGCTTCGTCTGGAGTTCTTTTCCTGAAAACACAATCAGCACAACTATCCAGGTATGCTCTAGACTCAATGGTTAGTCCACTATAAAATATATCAAGTAAATCATGCTTTTCCAAATCATGGTCAGGCAGAGCTCTAATAAGAGAGCAAAATCTCGCCCAAGCCTCAGGCAATTTCTCTCCATCTTCCTGATCAAAATTATAAATTCTCTGCAAAGTAATATGTTGAGCACTAGCGAGAAAGTATTTCCGGAAGAAAACATCAAGCAATTCTTTTGGACTTTTAATAGAATTAGGTGACAAACTATTATACCAAGTTTTAGCGTCATCCTTTAATGAGAATGGAAAGATTTTAGCAACAAAGTAAGTACGCTTCTTAACATCATCAGAAAACAAGCTACTTTCTTTTTCAGTACCACAAAAGGGTGTTTTCTCAACAATAGCTATATGAGATAGATCAAGAGAAAAATCATAATCTTTATCCTTAATGTTTATAGGAGATGTGGCAAATTTAGGATCGGAGACGAGTTTATATCTAACCGCATGTTCCGCAAGCAACTTTTTAATTTTTCTTGCATCAGTAGTAGCATTGCATTTTTCAATAAAATCATCATCAAGTTCCACATAATCTTCATCAAGATCATCACTAGAGTATTCAAGTTCAGGTGAATTAACAGGTGTAGTAGCATTAGGAGTTCAATATTTTCAATTTGTCTAGACACAGCAGAAGCATCATCAATATTATAAGAGGAATTTTCAGATTCAGCAGACGTACCAGCATTTGAAGCTTGTGGTGGTGAAACAAGTTTACTTATCACAGATGGTGAATCAAGAGCAGCAGAGGTACTCGAGTTGTACCTTTTCTTGTAGTGGATGGTAATATGGCGACCTTAGTATCGCGAGGTTTACCCATGATGGAGAATTTGCAGCGAACAATATCAATCCAAGTGAACTTCCAAATAAAGCTATGCTCCCCGACAACGGCGCCGGAAAATAGTCTTGATGTCCCACAAGTATAGGGGATCGCAACGGTCTTCGAGGGAAGTAAAACCCAATTTATTGATTCGACACAAGGGGAGACAAAGAATACTTGAAAGCCTTAACGAGCGGAGTTGTCAATTCAGCTGCACTGGAAACGGACTTGCTCGCAAGAGTTTATCGAGTAGTAACAGCTTTATAGCAGATAGCGTAGTAAAATAACGAGCAGCAGAGTAACAAAGACAGCGAGTAGTGATTTTAGTAAACAACAGGATTAAAATATCGTAGGCACGGGGACGGATGACGGGCGTTGCATGGATGAGAGAAACTCATGTAACAATCATAGCAGGACATTTGCAGATAATAATAAAACGGTATCCAAGTACTAAGCAATCAATAGGCATGTGTTCCAATTATAGTCGTACGTGCTCGCAATGAGAAACTTGCACAGCATCTTTTGTCCTACCAGCGGTGGCAGCCGGGCCTCTAGGGAAACTACTGGATATTAAGGTACTCCTTTTAATAGAGTACCGGAGCAAAGCATTAACACTCCGTGAACACATGTGATCCTCACGTCACTACCATCCCCTCCGGTTGTCCCGATTTCGTCACTTCGGGGCCATTGGTTCCGGACGACGACATGTGTATACAACTTCCAGGTAAGACCATAAACAATGAATATCATGATGAAATAATAACATGTTCAGATCTGAGATCATGGCACTCGGGCCCTAGTGACAAGCATTAAGCATAACAAGTTGCAACAATATCATCAAAGTAACAATTACGGACACTAGGCACTATGCCCTAACAATCTTATGCTATTACATGACCAATCTCATCCAATCCCTACCATCCCCTTCGGCCTAAAGCGGGGGAATTACTCACACATGGATGGGGGAAACATGGCTGGTTGATGTAGAGGCGTCGGTGGTGATGGCGGCGATGATCTCCTCCAATTCCCCGTCCCGGCGGAGTGCCAGAACGGAGACTTCTGGCTCCCGAGACGGAGTTTCGCGATGTGGCGGCGTTCTGGAGGGTTTCTGGCGACTTCGACTTCTCCCCGTGCGTTTTTAGGTCGAGGCCGATATATAGTCCGAAGGAGGGCGTCGGAGGCCAGCCGAGGGGGCCACACCATAGGGCCGCGCGGGCCCCCTAGGCCGCGCCGCCTTATGGTGTGGGGCCCTCGGGCCTCCACTTGATTTGTCCTTCTGGCTCCGTCAGTATTCTTGGAAAATAGGGCCTCTCGTCAAAATCCCGAGGTTTTTCCCGAAAGTTGGATTTCCGCACAAAAACGAGACACCGTAACAGCTTCCGTTCGAAAACAGCGTTAGTCCGTGTTAGTTGCATCCAAAATACACAAATTAGAGGCAAAACAATAGCAAAAGTGTTCGGGAAAGTGGATACGTTTTGGACGTATCAACCACCGCCATCTTCATCAACGCTGCTGTCTCCCATGAGGAGGGAGTATTCTCCATCGAGGCTAAGGGCTGTACCGGTAGCTATGTGGTTAATCTCTCTCCTATGTACTTCAATACAATGATCTCATGAGCTGCCTTACATGATTGAGATTCATATGAGCTTTGTATCACTATTCATCTATGTGCTACTCTTGTGATGTTATTAAAGTAGTCTATTCCTCCTTCACGGTGTAATGGTGACAGTGTGTGCATCGTGTAGTACTTGGCGTAGGCTATGATCATAATCTCTTGTAGGTTATGGAGTTAATTATTACTATGATAGTATTGATGTGATTTATTCCCCCTTCGTAGTGTGATGGTGACAGTGTACATGCTATGTTAGTACTCGGTTTAAATTGCAAAGATCTATTATGCTCTAAAGGTTACTTAAATATGAATGTTGAATGTTGTGGAGCTTGTTAACTCCGGCATTGAGGTGCTCTTGTAGCCCTACACAATGAATGGTGTTCATTATCAAACAAGAGTATATGTAGCACAAAGGAAGAGAACTTATTTATTTATGTGATCAATGTTGAGAGTGTCCACTAGTGAAAGTATGATCCCTAGGCCTTGTTTCCAAATACTGCAATCATCGCTTGTTTACTTGTTTTACCGCATCTTTACTTCCTGCAATATTACTACCATCAACCGCACGCCGAGCAAGCACTTTTCCAGCGCCGTTACTACTTGCTCATATTCATTCATACCACTTGTATTTCACTATCTCTTCGCCGAACTAGTGCACCTATACATCCGACAAGTGTATTAGGTGTGTTGCGGACACAAGAGACTTCTTGTATCGTGATTGCGGGGTTGCTTGAGAGGGATATCTTTGTCCTCTTCCTCCCTGAGTTCGATAAACCTTGGGTGATCCACTTAAGGGAAACTTGCTGCTGTTCTACAAACCTCTGCTCTTGGAGGCCCAACACTGTCTACAAGAATAGAAGCACCCGTAGACATCAGCCCCCTGGCTCCCCTCTGGTCTCTCTCTGGTGTTCTGGAATCTTCGTGAAAAAATAAGATACTGGGCGTTGATTTCGTCCAATTCCGAGAATATTTCCTTACTAGGATTTCTGGAAACCAAAACGACGAGAAAACGAGAACTGGCACTTCGGCATCTTGTCAATATGTTAGTTCCGGAAAATGCATAATAATGACATAAAGTGTGTATAAAACATGTGTGTATCATCATAAAAGTAGCATGGAACATAAGAAATTATAGATACGTTTGAGACGTATCACCCATCTACATTTAACAATCCCCCACCAGATCTCATATGCACATCAGATGACACATTAGTTCCATTCACTGTTTAATATACCTGCACTTCAGTGGAGACTGTTAAGTTGAACTTCCACCTAGGCAAGGTGCTACGCTTGTCTACAACTGAACAATGGACCATGCCTTGAATTGTCAGTCTTTGTGCATCAAGTTTCGCTCAATGCCGGCACGGTACTAGGCTACCATAGCCTTCCCTTCGGGTGGAGCTTATAAGTCATACTCCTCGGTCCTTCATGAGCTTACTAGAGATTCACCCAAATCTCCCACACTATGACCAGTAGTGTCACTCATATAGGTGTGTTCTTCAAAAGATCGCCCTGTAGGACAGCATCTTCGCTCATCAAGAGCCGCTCAGAACACATTAAGACATTGTCAACCTGCCTTACAGTAGCTATGAGAGAGTTGCATCTGCATCGGAGTGGGAGTATTAAAATTTTCTCTCAACTCAGTTGCTCTGGTTTGTTTTCCCAAGTCCTAGTTCACGGGATTTCCGATCACATAGGTTGGGTTACCCCCTCGGCAACTCAAGTGGGTCTCAAACCCATCTCCCTCGATGCAAGGTCTATCATGTTTCTTGATAGTCCTTTTGTGAAAGGATCTGCCAGATTTTTAGCACTTTGGACATAATCCAATGCTATCACTCCGGAGTTCTTCGCTTTTCGACGTAGCCTTCAATCTCCTCTTGATATGTTTGGAACTTTTCATATTATCCTTAGAACTTTTCACTTTGATAATCACAGCTTGATTATCACAGCTCATGAGGATGGCCGGTATTGGTTTTTCAACCATAGGCAAGTCCATCAAGAGCTCACGAAGCCATTCCGCTTTGACGTGTAGGCCGTATCTAGTGTTGTGAGTTCTCGCTTCCATAGTTGACCTTGTTAAGATGGTTCGCTCGCAAGACTTCCAGGAAACAGCGCCACCACCAAGATTGAAAACATATCCACTTGTGGCTTTCATTTTAGCATCAGAAATCCAATTGGAATCACTGTACCCTTCAAGTCCTCTTGGATACCTGGTATAATGAATTCCATAACTCATGGTTCCCTTTAGATAGCGCATTACTCTCTCAAGAGCATGCCAATGATCATCTCCCGGGTTGGCCACAAACCGGCTAAGTTTGCACGCAGCAAACAAGATATCAGGCCTCGTAGCGCAAGCTATACATGAGTGAACCAGTGATTTGAGAGTATCTCAATTGATCTTTAGTTTCCTTTTCATTCTTTCGAAGCAAGACACTAGGATCATAAGGTGTGAGAGAAGATTTGCAATCAGCATAGCCAAATCTGCTCAACACCTTCTCAACATAATGAGATTGCACAAGAGTAATCCCATTATTCTCATCTCTCAATAACTTGATGTTCAGTATAACATCAGCTTCTCCAAGATCTTTCATCTCGAAACACTGAGATAAGAAGGTTTTTACCTCCTCAATCACTTTGAGACTTGTCCCAAAAATTAGTATGTCATCCACATACAAGCATAGGACAACTCCCTCACCCCCACCATGGCGGTAATACACACATTTGTCAGCTTCATTGACAACAAAGCCCACAGATGTCAAAGTTCTTTCAAACTTCTCACACCATTGTTTGGGTGCTTGTTTAAGACCATACAAAGATTTCTTTAATTTACACACCTTTCCTTCTTGACCTTGTAGTATGAAACCATCAGGCTGTTCCATGTAAATTTCCTCGTCCAACTCTCCATTTAGGAAAGCCGTCTTAACGTCCATTTGATGAACGAGAAGACCGTGTGAGGCAGCCAATGACAGTAGTACTCGAATGGTGGTCAATCTCGCCACAGGTGAGTAAGTATCAAAGAAATCTTCACCTTCCTTTTGGCTATAGCCTTTGGCTACAAGCCGAGCTTTGTACTTCTCAATAGTACCATCAGCTCGAAGCTTCTTCTTAAATACTCATTTACATCCTACAGGTTTGCACCCATAAGGACGCTCAGTTAACTCCCACGTTCCATTGGCCAATATGGAATCCATCTCGCTTTGAACCGCTTCCTTCCAGTAGTCTGCATCAGGAGATGCGAGAGCTTCTGAAATGGTTGTGGGAGTATCATCCACAAGATACACAATGAAATCATTACCAAAAGACTTTGCAGTCTTTTGTCTCTTACTCCTTGTGGGAGCTTCATTGTCATCTTCATCAGAATCTGAACACTCATCATCAGATTCCTCATCAGACTCCATAGGAGTTTCATGTATTGGATCAGATTTCCAACTAGACATGCCATGCATATCTCTCATAGGAAATATATCCTCAAAGAATGTAGCATCTCTTGATTCAAAGATGGTGCCAACATTCATGTCGTCCACTCTAGATTTCACCACAAGAAATCTATAAGCAATGCTATGGGCAGCATAGCCAAGAAGACAAAATCCACGGTTTTTGGTCAAAGCTTTCGCTTTTTGGTGATTGGCAAATTCACTTTTGCCAAACAACCCCAAGTTCGTAGGTAGGAGAGTGTTGGTCTTTTCTTTTCCCATTCCTCATAAGGGGTGATGTCTACGGGTGCTTCTATTCTTGTAGACAGTGTTGGGCCTCCAAGAGCAGAGGTTTGTAGAACAGCAGCAAGTTTCCCTTAAGTGGATCACCCAAGGTTTATCGAACTCAGGGAGGAAGAGGTCAAAGATATCCCTCTCATGCAACCCTCGCAACCACAAAGCAAGAAGTCTCTTGTGTCCCCAACAACCTAATAGGTGCACTAGTTCGGCGAAGAGATAGTGAAATACAAGTGGTATGAATGAATATGAGCGAGTAGTAACGGCGCCGTGAAAGGTGCTTGTCAGCGTGCGGCTGATGGTAATAATATTGCAGGAAGTAAAGATGCAGTAAAACGAGTAAACAAACAGCGATAGCGATATTTAGGAACAAGGCTTAGGGATCATACTTTCACTAGTGGACACTCTCAACATTGATCACATAACAGAATAAATAGATAGATGCTATACTCTACACCCTCTTGTTGGATGATGAACACCACTAACTGTGTAGGATTACACGAACCCTCAATGCCGGAGTTAACAAGCTCCACAATATTCAATGTTCATGTTTAAATAACCTTAGAGTGCATGACAGATCAACATAACCAAACCAAGTACTAACATAGCATGCACACTGTCACCTTCACACTACGAAAGGAGGAATAGATCACATCAATACTATCATATCAATAGTTAACTTCATAATCTACAAGAGATCACAATCATAGCCTACGCCAAGTACTACACGATGCACACACTGTCACCATTACACCGTGCAGGAGGAATAAACTACTTTAATAACATCACTAGAGTAGCACACGGATAAATTGTGATACAAAACACATTGCAATCATAAAGAGATATAAATAAGCACTTCACTATGCCATTCATAATAGTGAATAAGTATTCCGTGAAATATAGCCTAAGAGACCCACACGGTGCACACACTCTGTCACCTTTACACACGTGGGACAAGGAGTCTCCGGAGATCACATAAGTAAAACCCACTTGACTAGCATAATGACATCTAGATTACAAGCATCATCATATAAATCTCAATCATGTAAGGCAGCTCATGAGATTATTGTATTGAAGCACATAGGAGAGAGATTAACCACATAGCTACTGATGGCGTGTATTTCACACGTTCGTTGGGCAACCCCAAGAGGAAGGTATGATGCGCACAGCAGCAAGTTTTCCCTCAGAAAGAAACCAAGGTTTATCGAACCAGGAGGAGCCAAGAAGCACGTTGAAGGTTGATGGCGGCGGGATGTAGTGCGGCGCAACACCAGGGATTCCGGCGCCAACGTGGAACCCGCACAACACAACCAAAGTACTTTGCCCCAACGAAACGAGTGAGGTTGTCAATCTCACCGGCTTGCTGTAACAAAGGATTAACCGTATTGTGTGGAAGATGATTGTTTGCAGAGAAAATAGTAAAACAAGTACTGCAGCAGATTTGTATTTCAGTATTAAAAGAATGGACCGGGGTCCACAGTTCACTAGAGGTGTCTCTCCCATAAGATAAAAGCATGTTGGGTGAACAAATTACAGCCCGGCAATTGACAAATAGAGAGGGCATAACAATGCACATACATGACATGATAAGTATAGTGAGATTTAATTGGGCATTACGACAAAGTACATAGACCGCCATCCAATCGCATCTATGCCTAAAAAGTCCACCTTCGAGGTTATCATCCGAACCCCCTCCGGTATTAAGTTGCAAAGCAACGAGACAATTGCATTACGTATGGTGCGTAATGTAATCAACAACTACATCCTCGGACATAGCGCCAATGTTTTATCCCTAGTGGCAACATCACAACACAACCTTAGAACTTTCTCGTCATCTGTCCCAGGTGTCAATGCAGGCATGAACCCACTATCGAGCATAAATACTCCCTCTTGGAGTTAAAAGTACAAACTTGGCCAGAGCCTCTACTAGTAACGGAGAGCATGCAAGATCATAAACAACACATATGTAATAACTTGATAATTAACATGACATGGTATTCTCTATCCATCGGATCCCGACAAACACAACATATAGAATTACGAGATAGATGATCTTGATCATGTTAGGCAGCTCACAAGATCCAACAATGAAGCACAATGAGGAGAAGACAACCATCTAGCTACTCGCTATGGACCCATAGTCCAGGGGTGAACTACTCACTCATCACTCCGGAGGCGACCATGGCGGTGTAGAGTCCTCCGGGAGATGAATCCCCTCTCCGGCGGGGTGCCGGAGGAGATCTCCGTAATCCCCCGAGATGGGATCGGCGGCGGCGGCGTCTCCGGGAAGGTTTTCCGTATCGTGGTTTTTCGCATCGGGGGTTTCGCGACGGAGGCTTTAAGTAGGCGGAAGGGCAGAGTCGAGGGCCGGACGAGGGGGCCACACCATAGGGCGGCGCGGGCCCCCCGGGCCGCGCGCGCTTGTGGTGTCGCCACCTCGTGGCCCCACTTCGTATGTTCTTCGGTCTTCCGGAAGCTCCGGTGGAAAAATAGGCCCCCGGGCCTTTGTTTCGTCCAATTCCGAGAATATTTCGTTACTAGGATTTCGAAACCAAAAATAGCGAGAAAACAGGAACTGGCACTTCGGCATCTTGTTAATAGGTTAGTTCCAGAAAATGCACGATTATGACATAAAGTGTGCATAAAACATGTAGGTATCATCAATAATATGGAATAGAACATAAGAAATTATCGATACGTCGGAGACGTATCAGCTACCGGTACAGCCCCGAGCCTCGATGGAGAACTACTCCCTCCTCATGGGAGACAGCAGCGTTGATGGAGATGGCGGTGGTGTCGATGGAGGAGCCTTCCGGGGGCACTTCCCCGTCCCGGCGGCGTGCCGGAACAGAGACTCCTGTCCCCCAGATCTTGGCTTCGCGATGGTGGCGGCTCTGGAAGGTTTTCTCTGGTTTCGTCGAACGTGTTGTGGTTTTTAGGTCAGGGACCTTTTTATAGGCGAAGAGGCGGAGTCGGAAGGGCGACGAGGCGGTGACACACTAGGGGGGCGCGCCCCCTAGGGCCGCGCTGGCCTATCATCTGGGGGCCCAGTGGCCCCCCTCTGGCGACTCTCGGGTGTTCTGGAAGCTTCGTGGGAAAATAGGATGCTGGGCGTTGATTTCGTCCGATTCCGAGAATATTTCCTTACTAGGATTTCTGGAACCAAAAACAGCAGAAAACGAGAGCCGGCCCTTCGGCATCTCGTCAATAGGTTAGTTCCGGAAAACGCATAATAATGACATAAAGTATGCATAAAACATGTAGATATCATCAATAATGTGGCATGGAACATAAGAAATTATCGATACGTCTGAGACGTATCAAGGGGTAATCTCTTTATTCTTGGTTGGAACACGGTTTAGGACATGACACGAAGTCAATATAGCCTCCCCCACCATTCCTTGGATAAACCCGAAACATCTAACATGGCGTTAACCAAATCTGTTAGAGTACGGTTTTTCCTTTCCGCAATCCCATTGGATTGTGGGGAATTGGGAGGCGTCCGCTCATGGATTATACCATGTTCCGCACAGAATAAATTGAACTCATTAGAAAAGTACTCTCCACCACGATCATACCGAACCCTTTTTATCTTTCTTTCAAGTTGATTCTCAACTTCAGCCTTATAGATTTTAAAGAAATCAAGAGCCTCATCTTTACTTTTCAATAGATACACATAACAGTACATAGTGGAATCATCAATCAAAGTCATGAAATATTTCTTTCCACCTCTTGTCAACTCACCATTCATCTCACATAGATCTGAATGTATGAGCTCTAGTGGTGCCAAGTTTCTTTCCTTCGCAGGCTTGTGAGGATTACGAGGCTGCTTTGCTTGCACACAAGCATGGCACTTAGAGCCTTTGACAAAGGTGAATTTCGGAATAAAACTCATATCAACAAGCCGCGTCATACAACCGAAATTAACATGACAAAGTCGTGAATGCCAAACATTAGTTTCATTAACACTAGTGCTTACATGGTTCACAACATTATCACAGAAGTCTTCGAGAGAGAAGCGAAACATTCCCTCACATTCATAGCCCTTTCCAACAAAAGTTCCATACTTAGACAGTACAACTTTATTGGACTCAAACACCAACTTAAACCCATCTTTCATAAGACGGGATCCACTAACGAGATTCTTCTTGATAGAAGGGACATGCAGCACGTTCTTCAGTTGCACGATCTTTCCTGAAGTAAATTTCAGATCTACCGTGCCAACACCATGAACAGTAGCATGTAACCCATTCCCCATCATTACTGAGGAACCTCGAGCCTGATAAGAGGTAAACATGGAGATGTCAGCACACACATGAACATTGGCACCTGTATCAACCCACCATTCTGTGGGCTGAAACACCGAAAGAACAATAGGTAATATATTACCATACCCGGTAGTTCCTTCCTCTGTGCTGCCAATGACCATGCTGACAGAATTTGAGTTATGTCCAGCCTGACATTTCTTTCCTTTGCGTTGTGGACAACGATTAGCCCAATGGCCTGTCTCGCCACATACCCAGCAAGGATCTTTCTTCTCCGTTTTCCCCTTCTTCTTGAAGTTGGTAGTCTGGGAGACTCCCTTGTTCTTTCCCTTGGACTTGTGGGTATTTTTCTGCACCATATTGGCAGCAGAACGTCCCTCGGTTCCTCTAGCGTGTTTGTCTTTTGCCCTCGCCTTCTCCTCAACATCCAGAGAGCCCATGATATTCTCAACAGAGAACTCATGCCTCTGATGTTTCAGAGAAGTGGCAAAGTTCCTCCATGAAGGGGGGAGCTTAGCGACAAGGCATCCCGCGACAAACTTGTCCGGTAGCACACACTTGAGGAGCTCAAGTTCCTTTGCCATGATCTGTATCTCATGAGCATGTTCTACTACAGATCGGTTCTCAACCATTCACGTAGTCATTGAACTGCTCCATAGCATACGGTTCACCTCCGGCATCGGCGGCACCAAACTTAGCGTCCGAGTGCATCCCACAGTTCCTTCCCATTTCGGATGTGCAGATAAGCATCAACCAACTTGTCTCCAAGCACACTTAGGACGGCACCCACAAAGATTATGGTGGCATCCCCGAACGCTTTATCCTCGTCAGGAGTAAGCGGACCTCTGGGAGTACCTTCCGCAACTCGATGCACGCCCATAGAAGTGAGCCACAAGAGGGTTTTATTCTGCCATCTCTTGAAATGAGAACACGTAAACGGGCTCGGTTTGAGCGCAGCAGCAAAACCATACGGTGAAAATTGCCTAATCATATAAGGTTTTTGGATTGTTGGATTATTAGGCAATTTCCGTGTGAGTTTAATTACCGAAAGCAACATTACAGATGCACAAGCATACTTAACCACACACATCAGACTAAGCACATGCATCAGATCTGAACATGAAACAAGTAGCAGTGCAAGGTAGGAGAGGAAAAGCACGTACATCGCGACCGGGAAGGTCGCACCAGCAGCAGCTCCACCACCATGGGAGTTGTTGATGTCGCCCATGGTGTAGTCGGATCTGTCGATGAAGCAGCCAAACCGTCGAAGGTGAACACGAACAACAGCGAGCAGTCGAGCCGAGATGCTCCCCAAAAACCTTATCGCCCGTCCCGGTGCAGGATCTCAATGGACGGGGTTTCGGAGGACTGCTCTCCCGGACGGCTGTGCACGCAGTCACCGGGATGGGGAAGACTAGAGAGTAGCACATCAGAAGGAACTACGCGAGAGAGATATCTAAGAGCATTGTTCTCCAGATCTGATCGGTCTCCTTGTATAGCTTGGGAGGAGAGCCGCCCCGACCGCGTTGCCACGCGTAGGAAGCCAGGGACACGCGGCGAGCATGCACATGCAGGTCGACACGTACCCAACTCAGTTGGTGCACCAAGAAAAAATTTAGGCTTCCTTGAGTTTGTCTCGAACTCGAACTCGAGTCACGAAACGCGACGTGCGCGTGAGGCGAGGCGGGGAGGGCGGAGGAGGAGGAGTGCGCGAGGGCTCTTTCTATTCTCACTTACTTGGAAGGACTAGAATAGCAGCCCTTATATACCACTCCAACTCTCTCCCAACTAGCAATGTGGGACTAAACTTTGTCCCCCAAGGCTGTCCCAAGCTGCCAACGCGATGAGCCTTGAGATTTCAGAAATTGTAGACTACATGGGCTGCCTTACTGGGCTGCAGCCCATCTACATTTAACAATAACAAGGCCCCAAACGTTGAAAAAATAGTTTTTCATTCAAATTTTGATTATCTATTACAAGTTGAATGAAAACGGCCACGAGTAGCCCATATCCTACTCGTCATGCTTCGGGGCGCCCGACGACCCCGCTTCGGGACCACGTGGTCGTGGGTTCGATCCCCACAGACGGCGCCAATTTACAAGGTATTAACTTGTCAATGCCTACGGGTTGTAGACTAGGGTTTAGTTGGAAGTAGAGGGCAAGTAGATCTCGAGGGTTCAGCCGGAAAAGTACTCGACTGCTAGAAAACTAGGGTTGTGTTGACAATGAAATCGATCCATTCTTTCTCCCTCGACTCCCCCTTATATAGGAGGTGGAGCCGAGGGTTTCGTGATGTACAAGTTTACAAAGTCCGGGAGACTCTTTGAGTTCGTCCCGTAATAGTTACAAGTCGAATATTCCTAATACAACTCTATATTTCCAAGCTATCTCTTAATTGGGCTTCCGGACTTCATAAACTTCGGGTCGTGGGCCTTCAGTAAACCCCGGGTACCATCCTCGGCAGGTCCATTGGGGATGCCTATGTCAGCCGCTCCCTCCGCATCTCCGACACAAGGGCACGTCGTTCGCGCTCCTCGTCGTGGAGCCGCTGGCGATCGTCCACCATGAGGCGATGAGCCCCATCCTCAATGGGTGCTCATATGACGAGATGTCGACGATGCACCGCACTGCTCCTCGAAGGCCTCGTTGTTGGCTCGGGAAAGGCATCGTCCTACCCCTTCTCCAGAGTCTCAAAAGACCCGAGGATGGCCCTCTGCTCCGTCACCTTCTCTTTTGGGTCCGGCATGTCGCTCAAGCTGTCCATGTCGTCGTCCATCTCCTCCTCCTCTGCCGCCACTGCCCCTTCGCCACTTCCGCGTCCACAGCCGCTTCCGTCGTCGCCTCAACTAAGAACCGCGCGTCCATCTCCACGTTATCGTCATCGTCATCGGCTTCTTACTCGTCGAACTCGAACTCGTGCGGCGTAGGTTCTCCAACCGAGGTAGGTGGCGGCGGGGGCAGGGACGGAGGTGGAGGTGCCGGACTGCCGCGACCATTAAGGCCGAGCATGGTGTAGTTTGTTGCGTAGTGGTGCGGCATTTTCGTGGAGGCGGACGGGGAACAACTACGACTGCGATCGGTGGAGCTAGAGGGAAACAACGAGTTTTTACAGGCGGAGGCGGCGTAGGAAGAGACGGTGAAAGGGCGGGAAGGCGGGCAGCGGCGACGCGTGGGGAGGGGCAACGCCGATGGAACGTCTAGCCTTCCTCCGCCTCGAAAAATGCCGCTGCCATTAAGAAAAAACTACGGCAATATAGTTCTATGTTGATGACACAGCTGGCCCGCCATTCACCATGCCGCGTGATCGTTGCATCCGGCTCCTCCGCAACGACCCTTGTGCTTCATCCCAAGGCTTAAGGTTTATATTTTGTTTGGAAAAATCAAAACAAGTAAAATTTGACCAAAATTTTAGAATAATCTATCAGTAAATATGATATTTTGTAGATAGCGTATGAAAATATATTTCATTATCTATCTAATAATATTAATTTTGTATTTTACATGTTAATGAATTTTTATAAAAACTTTATCAAACTTAACATAGTTTGACTTAAAAAAATATAGCCTTAATTTTTGGGATGAAGGTAGTACGAGGCTGAAGACGGTTAAATGTCTGGCGTGGTCTAAATTATTTTGAAAAGATGGTTTAGAGATCTCCAGCCGCGTCCCCCAAAGCATCCCCCAAAGGAATTTGGGGCGCGCCGGACAAAAAACCGTTCCAGCCGCGTCCCCCAAAGCCCATTTTTGTCCGGCGCGCCCCCATACGGTGTCCGGCGCCCCGAGCCCGTCCCCGTCCCACAGGGGACGCACCGGGCACGCCGGACACAACGAAAAGCGAGGCGGGGAGTGGCGGGGCTGACCCGTCAGCGGCACGGAAGGCTAAAACCCCGTCGCCTACCTTTGGTCAAGCGACGTTAATGGCGTCCCTGTTTTCCCAGGCGACGCAGGGACGCGTCTCGTCGTGCATGGCCGCGTGGCCGTCCGCGCTGGAGTTATTGCGTGCAACCACCCGCTGCCGCCGCTGTTTTAAGACGCCCTGCAGTTCTCGCCGCTCATCACAATCCTTGTTATCGTCGCCGCCGCCTCCCCCCTCCCAAATCTTCTCCTCGCCGCTCCAAAAAATGTCGAGCTCGTCCTCCCGCAAGATCGCCGTGGCGAACGGCTTCGACCACGTTAGCCTCACCGTGGCGGAGGCGTGGGCGCTGTACCACGCCCGGTATCCAGTCCCGCCGGACATGCGGCTGCCAAGCAGCGGCGGCTGGAAGATGGCCGTGAACGGCATTGGCGTTCCGCCGCCACCGAAGCCGCGCACGGAGCAATGGTGGGACGCTGTCAAGGCCCGTCGGGCTCAACTCACCGCCCAGGAGCGGTTGGATCCGGCGTGGGCGGTCAACAACAACGACGCTCGGTGGACGACGTACTTCAAGGCGAAGTACGACATCGAGATGCACGGCACCGAGGGGCTCGTCGGCGGCCCCAATAGCTGGAACAAGGACGGTCGCGCCTGCTGCGGGGCGTTCCGGGGCGCACCCTCGAGAACGTCATCCGCGGCATCCGCAACGGCGCTCCAAGGCTGGAGATGCCGTCGTCTCCGCCGCCGTCCCCTCAATGGCAGCCGAGGAGGATGACGTACTCCTCCTCCTCGCACTCTTCTTCCTCGGGACCGGCGCGATCGACGCCGTCCTCGTCGTCTGCGGTCGGCGCCCTACACCGTCCCCAAACGGGAGGTCAAGGAGGAGCCGGTGACGCCCGTCAACACGAGGCGTGGCGGCGGCCGGCGGCCGGCGGCCGACGGCGGCATGGGAGGCGCGGCGGCGCCCTCCTCATCCCGGCCGGAGGTGAAGGAGGAGCCGGAGGAAGCGTCGCATGCGGCGCCGATGGCGGAGTACGAGCGGCGGCAGCGGCTCATCGCCATCGGCGACGACCCCGAGGACCGCCCGGGGCTGCGGGCGGCGTTCTTGGCGTCCATGAACGACAAGGACGCACGGAGGGCGACCCGGACGCGGCGATCGCCATGTCCATCCGCGACTCCGGCAAGCCGCTGGTGGACCTCACCGACGACGGCGAGGCAGGACCAAGCGGCTTGGTGAAGGACGAGCCCGTCGACGAGCCCGTCGACGAGCCCGTCGACGAGCCCGTCGAGGAGCGCGTCAAGCAGGAGGTCGTCACCGAGGAGATGTACAACTTCCGGCAGTACTACGACGCCTCCGGCCGCCGCAAGTGGTTCTAGATTATGTTTAGTTTAAATTTAGTCAAATTTCGTTCGAATCTATGTAAGTTTGGACGAATCTAATCGAATCTCGTTAAGTTTAAATTTCCGAATTTTTGTTTGGGGGACGCGACTGGGGAGCGACGTCCCCAAAGGTGGCACGAACGAAACACGTCCCCCAAACGCTCAATTCGGCGCGGTTTGGGGGATGGTTTGGAGAACGCGGCTGGAGATGCTCTTAGGGAGCTGAGTGGAGAAGCGAGAGACAAGGCAGTAATCACGCGACCGAGGAGCGGCCGGCCCCGTGCGTAGGAAATCGCTGGCAGGAGGGAGAGGAAACCGCTCCAGCGCATTCCAGTTGTTGTTCACAAAGGGCCAAAGCGCTCTCGAGAGGAAGATACACTGGGGACAGAGACAGAGCGGCGGGCGGGCATGCCATGCCATGCCACTCGATCGGCTGCCTCACCGGTAATTGTTCTTGTTCCGGACGAGAACATGCCCGCGCGGCTCTCGCTAGGCTGGCGTCCAGTGCGGCCACATGCCCGCATGCCACCATGCCATGCCGGCTGGCCGCCCATGGCCCATCAATCCGTCCATGAGCTAGCTAGCGGAGCATGGTCAACTCATAACCACCACCACACCACATTACTACATTCCCTTTTGCGTCGCCCCATAATTAATCTATTATTCCCCCTCGAATCCAACGATATGTTTTTTTAAAACAAGAGCAACCACCTTTTATTATGATGATGACAGTTGTATGTTTTCTTCGTAGAAGAAAATCGAGACCGTTGGATCTCAACCGACGTTCTCATACCGTTTAGTCCCAAACTCCTTTGTATCTTCTCCGCGTAATCTCTGCCCGACCCCAACCCAGACTCCCGCCATATTCTCCTCAACCTTCTCCCGTGCCTGAAACCTTCACCATGTTTTTCAAACATAAGGCCAAAAGCTTAGCTTTATAAATAAAGCCCTAACGGCATTATGCCAAACAAGGTACGAATACAACCGATACACCGCAAAGTGTGGCACCTCACACACAACATAGCCAAATTTGCTCCCCTAGAGCAACCCACAACAAGTCAAGAGATACAAGCAACATGAAGATCGATGTTGCTCAGGGTTTCCTAACCTTCCCCATGTTCAGACTTCAGAGTTCAGACCCAGCTCGGTGACAAAATGAGCAACACTGATACGGGCAGGGGTATAAAAAGAACTTCAGTACGTAGCACAACCGCACAAGGATATACTGTATATCTTTTCACATAACTGCATATCTTGCACTTCCGTCTCAAAAGAAAAAAGAAACATAGGTAGTGCTTGCGGCGGCATACTAAACCTGGACGAAAAACTACGCATAGGCTTTCAGTACCCCTAATAAAGTCGGATCTAGAGCGCAGATGCGGCCACACTGAAGCCAAATGCGGCCCATTCAGGCCTAACCAAGCGAAAAAAGAAAGATAGATGGCAGAATCTACAATTGCTAGCTCCTACGCGCAGCTCGATCCTGTGGAGCGGCAGTGCTGCTTCACAGCTGGGGAGGGGGAGGAGCGTAAGCCGGCGCGGAGGCGTGCTTGGGAGGGAGCGGCTTGATGTCCCGGGTGCGCATGTACTCCAGGAATTGCCCAGGAAGCTCCTCCAGTAGAGATTGGACGACGGTGACCGTCCCACCTGCTGATAGAACTGCTGTCAGCTATGAAAGTAACTCGGGGGCGTTTCAGGTCAAGGGTGTATTATTTTGTGTGGCGGTAACAGGTGCAAATGCTGACCTTGGACTTCTTGCACGGGGACAAACTGGACGATGTCGCGTGTGGCAATCCTGCCGGTCGAGCTCTCCAGCCGCTTACCAAAGTCTGCATCTAGGATCTGCCAAAGCCAAGGGGGGACTGTCAGATGAACATTGGTGGTACCTTGTGTTGGAGCGAAAAATAATGATTGAGGAACAGCACAGCCTAGGCATAACATGTAACAACGCAGCCTCAGATAGGAAACAAGGTGAGGTGTTTCCTTCTTGTCATGTTATCATCTACATTGTACAAAATGCCCGCGTCCAGCGTATTCAAGACTGAGCTGACAAAAGAAATACTCGAAAAATAAAACATTGACCACATATGAAGTAATATACTTTACCCTCATTTGTGTGAAATCAGCATTTCCAACTCCCACGATGAGAATGGACAACGGCAAGTCTGACGCCCTCACGATAGCATCTTTTGTTTCTTGCACGTCAGTGATGACACCATCCTGCAAACAACAATGCTCAGGTCAACTTTATGAGCTAACAGAGGCGGTAAGAGGATGTCAGTTTACATACCGTGATAATGAGCAAGACAAAATATTTGTTGTTTGAATACTGCACAGCATGGTTGGCAATTTCTGCAGCTTTGGTGACCACAGGCCCAAACAAGGTTGGCCCAGCAAGAGCAACACTGTAAAGAGTAGAGGAGTAGGCAGACATGATGCCATCAACTCCAACTACCTGTGACAGGAACAGAAAAATCAGTAAACATCAACGGCGCTCAAGTTGCGCACTAACATTTGTAGGCAAAGCCACAATTAGGCCTGGAGCATTACATTCTAGCATGTGAAGCATTAGTTGATCTGTTAATACTTAATACTACTTTGACTTCAATCTTAGTGTATATATCCAGAAGTTGGTTTATGGGGAATGATCCATATTGGTGGCATATACTGTCAGAAATTAATTAAATAAATATAGACAGTATCTCATCAGCCATGAATCTCACTCACCTCACAGTCATTGGTAGTTGCATTCAAGTTGAAGCAGTGAGATATAAATCCTTGTGGTATCTTTGCACCAAAACCCCATGCAGGGAATCGCCTATCACTGTCATAAAACTGCAGAACTTCGCTAACCCCTAGTATTGCCTGGTACATCAAATGGTTCAGTAAGAAGGCTTTCAGTCTCAGGAATATCTTAGCATGTCAGACAACTCCTAACCTGCTGGTACGAGTTTGGTCTGCCAGAGGGGTCAATGTAGTGCAACGACTGTTGTGTACGCGGGTCACCATTTGAAGCTGGAAACACACAAGGAAATAATAAGTGGGCATAAAACACAAATGAATAGCAGAGCTACATAGAAGTCATTTAAGCTCACAAATAAAACTAACCAGTGAAATCTACAGCCACCATAAAATTGAGCTCAAAACCGCTGGAAATATAGTCCAAGAAAGTATGTTGGACTTTTTCGTGGAACTTATTCAAGAACAGCTGTCCTTTCATCTGAAGACAGATTCGATACATCAGAGGGGCTAGCTGGAGTGATTTTTTTCAGTAGATTGCATCATATAAAAGGAAAAAAAACTAACCTTCTTTTGTCCCTTATGGCTGTAAAAGTTTGCTCCAGTCTTTGAATTATATAGATTTTCAAGCTGACTGATAGTTGTCTGAAGGGACCTATTTGTCAGACAGGCAACAAAAATAATTAAACTCGGGATCAATGGAAAAAGATGCCAAAATACTTCCTCAGCCAACCTACCCAATAAGTTCATGGTTGCCACTGTCATCGAAATCAAAGCACTCAACTAGCAGCGGGTTATCCTGAAATAAAGTAACATATTAGAAAAAGAATCAGATAAACCTTAAATTACGCATGTCCTAAGCAATCCAACACAAATATTCATATACCAGAAAAATGTACTTGCCTTGCTACTGTACTGTTGAGACGTCAGTGTTATGGGCCTCCAAACAGGGTTTAAGTTGTTCATCACCACCTCTGTTTTACATATAGGAATAGCAGCAGAATTTTCTGACAGTCTTGATATTCTCAAGAAGGGATCCTACACAAAAGAATCATTTATTTACAACTGTAGCTAGTGTCGTTCCACCTTATGACGACAAAGAAGGTTATCCATACGCTTAAGGAGAATGTATCCTTATTCTCCAGGTTCTGGCAGTGGAATGTCATCTCAACTGCCATCCTCGACGAAGAAGTTTCTTCAGCATGTACTGTCATTGTGCTCAGAAGGGCATGTCCAGAACCACTTCGGAGGTTTAACGTCAGGCTATGGTTGAATTTCGTGACGATCTGTAAAAAGAGCAAATTGGTGCAAAGTAAATATCAAGAGAATGCACCCATGTCTCTCCCTTCTTTATTTGTGTTTATTTAGAGAAATTATATACTGCAACTATATTATGCACTGGATCATGTGACTGATGTTGCACAACCTCGGATAAATTGCAGCATGCTTCTCCTAAGAAATCTTGCTGAGCCAAGTTCAGCATCTGCAAAAGATAAACAATTCAGGCTTCATAAGTTGCATTTGAAGTAACAGACTAGAAATTCCAAGTAGGATATACTGTTGCTGTCTGGACTGAGTCGCTGAGGTAAAAGACAGCCTCTATATTTTTCCGCAACACGAAACAATTGAGACAATACTAACTTCAGCTCATCACACAGATTGTTTTGAGCAAATATTAACTCTGAAAATTCTACCGCTTGTTTTCAGCACCCATTGACTAAATGTGCACAATATTCATGTAAATTTGGTAGGCACAGTGTGCACTTTTTGTAGAAAAACAATCTAGTGTATTTCTTTACCACTTACTAGGCATGTACACTCTGTTTAACAACATATATTGGCCCTTTTCTCCTGCATGACTACTTTGTCTTGTACTTAGCATGGAACCTACTTTTAATAATTATTTTCTATTATGAGGAAAGGATTAAAGGATTTAAACCACTAAATGTGGCCATGAAATAATGAAGAAGAGTGAAAAAAAACTATGTACTGATTTCAAGCATGGCTCGACAAACATTTAAGTATATGAACTGAATACAGGTGACGAAACACATGAATTAAGGGAACATAATTGTACCTTCACTGGTGTATTATGGTACTTTGTGTCAATGTCATATACCTTGAACCTATCATGAGCACAAAACAAAGTAGCAGTAAGCATGACTTTTCTGGAAGTGATATACTGTATGTTATTATCCTTATGAACTTACACGAGCGGCTGCACCATCTCAAATTGGTAATTTATCATAGCTTTTGTAATCCACAAAGGTTCCAGTGAATTCAGTATCACTTCGGTGCGGCCAATCTCTTCTAGCCTTCCATCCCTTTTTGCGTAAATCACCAACATAGGATCACTCTGCACCAAATAAGCAGATGATAGTTATAGCTGGGAGAATATATACACATGCGAAAGAAAAGTAACCAAGAAGAATTAAGCACCATACTTTTCTATCACACACACATGCTGTAAAAAATTTTGTACACTACTAGTACAATGAAAACTTCACAGCAGGATTACTTTGCATTATACTAGTGTAGCTGATGCAAAGCCAACATATTCAAACACAGTTTATTGGCATGATATGATCTTTGGTGCACAAAAACAGATATCCTGAAAATGATACACGTCGCTTTCTGGTTGGTAGGTTCAACTATTCGAAATGTGAGCCATATTTTTCATAACTAAAACTTAATATTTGCATGCAACTGGTAGGGTCTATTGTTCTTATTTACATAAAATTTAGGGCTGAACTAGACATTCATTGTTCGCTTGCCTTCTGTAACACAACTATGTCAATTTGAAACATCAAATATTGCTTGCACACATTATTTTTGTTCTAGAAAAAGTGTAGACTGTACAATAATGGGTTATAGAAATGACCATGTGGATACAGAAGAACATATAAATTTATTTGTTTCAGACGTATCCATTTCAGAAAAAAATGCCAAAATTATATCCAACATTAAGCAACACCTACTTCAGTTCCAACAGAATTTAATTTAATTTCCTAAATTATGGTACAGTAAGGTGCACTAGTGAAAAGGGAATAGGAATATAGATATCAAAATACTTGAACAGCTGAATGGAAATTTGTACCTTAGAAAGAGCATCCATATTCCTCAACTTGGCAGCTGAAAAAGATAACTGTAATGCAGGAAGATGGAAAATGTTAGTGAAGAAAATCATATTGGCATCCACAACCGGCTAGTTGGGAACATGTTAGCATGTAATGGCCACACATGGCCACACACATCAAACTGGTTCTACAGTATCACCAGCTGGAACAGATAGGTCTTCAAATAACTTTAAAAAAAAGCTCCAACTCCAAGCATAGAGTATCTATGTACAAGCATAGAAACCACGGCCACTATAAACATTCTAACAAATAACATCTAAAATATGAAACAAGAAACTGTACAGTTCTTCTACACATTGTCACAAACCATGATACACAGGGTGGTACATAAATCACACAGTATCAATGTATTGCGCTGTTTCAACAATTTTTTAAGTGAAACGGATTGACAAAATTAGTTAGCTGTTTGGTGAAGGAAAGGACATAAAGTATATCCTCTAAAGTGTACGCACATTAGTGCTGATCACCCTCTAGCCAACGTTGTTGTATTTAAAGCAAAAGGTTGATGTCCACCACCCACTCTAGCCTGAAACATATTTGACTAATCCTGATACGCTATCAGACAATCAATGCTCCACCATCGAAGTTGTAATTAAACTATATTTTCCAGAGACCTGTCCAGCAAAATACTACTACTTGCCACGCAGCTGGGTTAACACTGACAGATATGCATTTCCCAAGTATTTTGATGAAAAATCATTAAAGGACAGTCGCATCGAAGGGGATCATAGATCGATTGGGGAACTTCTCATTCCAGGCATTGAGTTCCCGAGTAGTAGCAGTTGAAAGTAAAACGGAAATTACAACACGACATGTCGTGCGGGTCGATCTCAACTATGCGCCTCTCGTTCAGACCCCACCACCCGACGACTGAACCGCTATTTTCAGGCTTGACACAAAACCCCAAATTCAGAGACGAGCGACACCTTTTTTTTTCACAAAATCTACTTCAGAGTTCAGACACAGTTCTGGAGTAAAACCCCGGGAAATAAGCGCAATGCGAGTCACAATTGCAGAAAAAATAGGCGACATGAGATCTAAACCTAAAACGCCCGGGACATTCGGGGCATTTGCAATGCCGAGAAGTGCGATGGCAAAAAAATCTGAAACATCTGTGACAGCGAAGCGCATGTACTAGTTGTACCAAAAATAAACTAGAGAATACACCTAAGCGGACAGCGAAAGCCCTCCTAAATCCACGTCCCACGGAAGCGAGAGCGACGGCGACGACCCCGAGCAGCCCCCCCTCCGAAAACCCGCTCCAATGGCGACCCGCGAGCGAAAAGCGTCCACGAATTGCGAGCGACTAGGGGTTTCCCCCGTGGACTGTACTGGACTGGAGTGAGCTTGGTTGGTTACCTCGAGAGGGGTGTAGAGGCCGCGGAGCCCGTGGCCCTGGAAGAAGTGGTCCACCGCCTCGTTCGCCCCGCCGTGGCCCGCCGCCGCCGGCCCGCGGCCCATCCCGCTGCCGCCCCCGCCGACGGCCTCCTTCCCGCCGCGCACGTCGCCGGAGAAGCAGCCGCCCATCCTGATCCCGAGTTTGAATACTTCGAGCGTAGTTGCTGGGCTAGACGAAAAGTTTAGTTTGGAGCGCGTCCGAAAAAATCGCTTGTGGCTTCGGGATTCTTCAGGGGACGGCACGGATTTATGTAGGGGCGTTGCAGAAACAACAGGAGCTGCGGAGAAGTGCGTAGACACGATGACGGAAGTGGCCCACGCGGCTGTGAAGTGGGTCCCACGCGTCAGCGACCCTCTTCGTGCTCCATTTTTGGGAAGACAAGGCTGGCGTGAGTTTCGTGATGGAAAGGCAAAACCTTCCTGCTGTTCTTCAGCTCCTGCGATTTTTACTGACGCGGCTCCGATGTACACGGGATGATTATTACGAATTTACGATGAGATCGCCGCGGTGTTTCGTGGAAGGAAACGGCATCGGAGACGCGGTTTCGAGGATTTGTTTTGCTGATTTGCTAATGACATGAAATTTCGGTTAAGTGCGAGTCAAATGTTTAATTATGACCCTGCAGTGCAATGTGTGTCATCGTGACTATAGCTTATGTGATAATTCGCGTCAGCCCACATGGCATTTGCAGTAAAATGGATTTAGAACTTCGTATTACACTATTGTATTTTTTTTTTACAGAAACCACGTATTTTATTAATAGAAAAATCAAGTTACATGAGTAGACAAACATGAAAACTACCAGACAGACCAGAAGAAATAGTTATCCTGAAAACTTTGCAAAAAAACTAAAGGACGGAAGAATATAAAACTATCCCTATAGTTTTCTGCACTCGCCGAAGCCAGCAGCCGCCGCCAAACTCCAACGCCGCCTAGACGTGCTCTGGAAGAGACGTGGAGCTTCCACCATTGCCTAATTCAAAAGAGCACCATCGCTAACGAGATTTTGTGAGTCGATGAACATGCCTGTTGCAAGCAACGAGGCACATGTTGATGTGGCATGTCGACCGGGAATGTCCCCGTTCTATCTTGGACCAAGATGCACCGCATCCCGATGACGAAGTCGGGGAACAGCGATAGAACCACCACCTACGGACCAACTTCAATGCTCCAGAGCATCCATCTCGCCCCCGGTGCCGCCGCGGATAACGACGAACGCCAGCGACACGTCGAGAAATAGATCTCGCCAGATCTGAAGAAGCGGCGAGAAGACCACGCTACCGATCTGAAGGATCGATAAACACACATTGCCATCAACTCGGAGACATCGCCGTGAAGGTCACCGCTGTTACTGGAGTAGAGTTGAGGCAGATTTATTTGCTCGGACGCCGCTCCCACCACCCCAACGACGCACCATAGCAGACAAGCCCTAACCCTACCTACAAAACAGAGGAACGAGATCCCCCTCCCTCCTGCCGCTGGAGCGACAAGTGGGGAGAGGGGATCAACGCCTATGCTGGGAGGAGATTGTAGGGAGGGAGGTCGCGTCGCCCCATCTTGAGAACCAACCTGTGGTTGGATGGTTAGGAGGACAGTGACACCCCACACTAGAGTTCAAATGATATATTTGACACTTTGGTGTCTTATTAAAAGTCGGAATATCATTCAGTTGGAGATGATATTCCCGTCGACAGCGAGGCGCCTATGTTGACTTCGTCGATCTCAAGATCCGTCTAATCAGCTTTTTGGACTCAGTCTCTGAGAGGTGCTCATAGAGGTAGGGTGTATGTACGTTCATAGGGGTGGGTGTATGTACGTGTGTGTGAGCATCTGCGTTTGTACTGGGTTTCGTGAAAAATACTATTGTTCTACGCACTAGGAAAAAATATTGTTCAATTAGTGTTCTTGAAGTATTTTTTTTTATGAAATGTCACCTTTAATTTGATTTAGCCAAGCCAAGAAAAAGCGGACGAAATAGCATGGAATAAACTTGGTTGTACGCGGAGAATAGTCCTTTTCTTAGTTAATTACACGAAACTAGGCGCTTAATCATGAAATGGCACATTTAATTTGATTTAGCAGAGTCAAGAAAAAAGGGACGAAATAGCACGGAATAAGCTTGGTTGTACGCGGAGAATAATCCTTTTTCTTAGTCAATTAGAGGAAACCAGACACTTTTATGGATTATATAAATAGGCCATGGGCAATGTAGGCAACTAGTTTGTATCTTTGAACACTATAAATGTGTAAATGATTCCATTATTCGTATCACGTGAGATTGTTCACTAGCACGAAAGCAGGTAGAAATAGATCTGTGATAACTAACTGATGATTAGATGGCTAGAAAGGTGATTATATCCAGACTTGCTAAGCCTAACATTGATGGACCACAAAGTTGTGGAGTTGATGAGAGAGCGGAGGCCACGATGTCAGAAGTGCTCCACGCGTCTGGGTCTTCTATTTCTGTGCAACAGAGCTGGTGTAACTTTTTTTTGAAACACAAATTATATATTAGGCCAGCAAGCCGCCTCATTAAAAATCTCCCAGTCCCCTTCAGTACCCTGAGAGGAAAAGAGTGCGTAAAAAACTTGCTGCCTCAGTTCACAGAAGGATTACAAAATGATCACCCGATCAGAAATAAGAACAGGATCTAGAAAAGGGGGAGGATCAGAAAACCAAAACTCCCTAACTTCCTGGGTGTAACCATGGCGAGCCAACGCATGTGCAGCTTCATTAGCTTCTCGCGGGCAGTGTATGAACGTCGCCATACCAAGTACCAGTAGCAGATGCCTGCAGTCATCAATAATCACCGCTCCCGTTCCTCAATAATCACAGAGCTGGTGTAACTTTACTGATACTCGAAAAGCAAAACGCCCTATTCTTCAGCTATTATTCTTATCACGCGGCTCCACCTCTTGAGGATCACGATGGAGACGCGGTTTCTAGCTTTGACGATTTGGCGATCATGTCATTCAGGAAGTGCTTAAAAGTTAATTCTGCCTCTGAACTCTGAAGTGCGCACTTGATGCAATTCTATCCGTCAACATAACTGAACTACTTATGTGTTATTCCCACTGTGCCACTCCGTACCGTGAAATGGAGTGTATATATATTTACTCAGTGTTTGGGGCATTTTGAGAAAAAAACATGGCTTTTATTTGATTTAACGAAGCTTTATTAACAGGAAGTCCAGCACGGAACATACTGAACCGTACATAGAGAATAACCGTTTTGCTAGGCTTATATGGGAAGTAGACTATCGATGGCTATAGGTGAGGAACAATGTAGACTATTTGTTCCTAGCTTTCTACATGTGCAATGACTCGGCAATTCTCTAATGCAGTGTCATGTGAAATTGTTCAGCATGAAAGTATAAAGAAAGAATCTTTCAAAAACCAACTTGTAGTTGGATGGTTATAATGGTGGTTGTACACTCACCGCTAAAAGCTGGAAGAACAAAACTTTCGAACCCACTTGTAGTTGGATGGTTATGTGATGTATCTGTACACTCGGTCTATCAGAGACACGCAGTGTGACACTATGTATTCCACCAGGACGGAATATATTCTATCAGTAGAAGATGATGTTGTTCGTCAATAGCAAGGTGTGGTGTATGTACTGACTCCATCAATCTTAAAACCCCATGCCACAAGTGTTTGGTACGCATATGCGACCTGTGAATGCAAGACAACTATTGGAACGATGGTGTGCTTTAGTTGTTGAGTATTATTCTAAGATAAGATGTTACAACCATATTTTGGTTGCTCGGGTTTTTAAATGTCGAAATGGTTTTTAAAGTTTACATCATCTTACGTGCCATCACAATTTCAGAATTATAAGAAAAGGGTGGGAATGGGCCTCGCTTGGATGGGTAAAGCTCTACCGAATCAGCCTTGTGACTCGACGTACAAGCTAGAGTAGCCACACCTAAACTCACAAATCCCAGTATGGCTAGAGTAGCCACACCTAAACTCACAAACCCGTACTAATAACCAGACGCGGTTTCTAACTTTGATGATTTGCTAATGACATTTCGGTTAAGTGCGTCAAATGTTAATTATGCCCCTACAGTGCAATGTGCCATTGTAGCTAGTTTATGTGATAATTTGCTTTAGGACAAATAGCATTTGGAGTATAATAGATTTACAATCCGTATCCTACTATTGTTGTAGGCATCGGGAGAATATAATTAGTTAGCATTATTAAGTCTTCACCTTTAATTTGATTTAATGGAGTTAAGAAAAAGCGGACAAAATAGCATGGAATAAACTTGGTCGTTGGTAGAGAATAATCTTCTTGTTAGTCAATTAGAGGAAATGAGACACTTTATCGATGACTAGGTGATGAGAAATGTAGGACACCGGTTTGTATCTTTATACATGTGTAATGATTCGATTCTTCTTATTACGGTATCATGTGAGATTTTTCACTAGCTCGTAAGTAGAAAGAAATAGATTTGCGATAGCCAAATTGTAGTTGGATGGTAGAGAAGTGGTTGTATCCTAAGCCTACCATGGATATGGATGGACCACAAAGTTTGATGCTCACTAAGATGGAATATATTCTTGGATGTCGATCGTAACTTATAGCTTCATATTCTTTCAGTGTGAGGTGATGTTTCTGTAAAAAAATATGGTGTTTGCACTAGTGTGTGGAAATTAAAACTCCATGACACATTAGTATGCTTTATGTGAGGTAGTGGTGGTGGTAATGGTGTGTGCACGTCTACATTTGAAAATATGTATCATGATGAGTTGGATGTCATAAGAAGACAACTATTTTTGACCATTGTATGCTCTAGATTGATGAGGTTTATTCTAAGAAGAAACGGGAAAATGTATTTTGGTTTCTTGGTTTTTTAAAATGTGGATAGCTAGATTTTGAGTTTTGTAGGTTTTTGATCGGACGTACCACCATCACAATTTCAAAATTATTACTCTACAATAGAGCAGTAGAGTCACATGGCGGATTTGGTATTCCCACCTTTTCATGATACGTGGAGTTCCAAGTAAGTGACTTCTCTATTTTCTGAACAACAATGGGCGCCGAGGGCGCCATTTTGATTTGAGCTCCGTATCCGATATCCCAGTTCCAGTTGACATGTCCTACCCGCAGCTGATTTGGCCAGAACCAAGTTATATCTGAGAGGAAATGATCTGCTGAGTTGATTCCTCACTGTGGCACGTCACTTTCCACGCGCCACGCACGTAGGGTCAATCTCAACCTAAGTGCGGGTGGAGAGAAAGCGTACGTAGATCCCACGCTCGCGCTGCGTCGTCGCATGTGCGCGTCGTGGTCCCGACTCTTGACTTGACTTGACTCGCCGTTTAAAAAGCCTACGCTCTGTCAACGGCAAAATTGCGCTGCGACGCTGCGTTTTGCTCCCCGATTAGCCGGACTGGACCGGCGGCGGCGGACCGGCGGTGCGCCGATGCCGTGCGATTTATCTCCAACCCTCGGCGGTCTCAATCTAGCGCGATGTGCTTGCTGTGCAGCCACGCAGTAGGCGTGGGGATGAACTAACATTCGCTTCAAGATTGACGAACACCTTCACATATTGCTAGACCCTAGAAAAGGCGGGCTCATAGAATGATCGATGTTCGCTTTTATCTCTCCCAACAAAAAGAGCGCGATGTCACTTTATTCGCTCTTCCTCCTCGATCTACACTGACGAACACAAGCTAAAGAGAAAAAACCCAACCGTTAACAGAGTAGAAGTACAACACAATAACACATCGGCGCACTTCTGCTGTTCTGCCCCTAGGCGGTTAGAGCATCCCCACTCGTTGGCGCTCCCCACGCCCAAATCCGGACGAAACTACCGCCGGATTGGACGAAATTAAGTCGTGGGGAGTACCATATTTCCAGTCGTCCACCCGGAGTTCGGCGGATAGAGTTTAAATTCAAACAAATCGCCGTCCCGCGCTACAAGTACGGGCAGTTGATCGGCAAAAGGAGCAAAAGGATCGGCCACGGATCGGCGATCGGAGGGAAATTACACGGAGACAGGCTCGTCGGCGGTCCCGGCCGGCACGGCGGTGTCCGACGGACCGGTTCCTCACACGCCGTGGCCGAAGCGGCTGCGGCGGGCGACGATGAAGCAGCCGGCGGCGGTGGACGTCGAGCGGCCGCGGTCGACGAGGTAGATGGTGAGGTAGACGAGGTAGGAGCCGGCGGAGACGACGTAGTGGCTCGGAGGATGTCGTTGCGGTGGCCCCGGTACCAATTCCTCGTCTCCTCGTCCATCGGTTCCATGTCGCCGCCGCCCATGAGGAACGCCAAGTCTGTGTTCCTCTTCTTCGCCGCCACCGTCGTCTTCAGCAGGGCGATCCGGGCGCCTTGGTTGGCGAGCATCTCCCGCCACCTGCCGTCGAACTTGTCGTTCCTCCCGTCGGCGTGCGATCTCCTCCTGTACGCCGTGCCATTTGCTGCACGCCGTCTGCATGATCCCCCAATGGGTGGCCATTGCCTTGTCTCCCCGGTACACGTTCATGTTCGTCTTGTTGAAGTAGGGATCGACGAGCTTGCGTTCCTCGTACGCCCGCCTCACTCGAAACCGGTATGTGTCGAACGACCGATTGGCCCCGATTATGCCGTTCGTGGACACGGTCATCCAAGCTTCGGCGAGGCACTCCTCTTCCTTCGGCGTCCATTTGATACGCGGTTCGGCGGTGGCGAGTCCTTCTTCCTCTTCTTCTTCCCCTTCGACGAGTTGGCGGCGGCTTCGGTTGGCTCTTCTTCTTCCTCGCCTTCTTCTTCGACGGCTTGGCTTCCGTCGGCAACATCCTCCCGATGCTCCTTGCGCGCCGCCACGGCTGTCGTCGCCCTCGTCTCCTCTTGCGTGAAGAACCCCGGGCACGCGGCGGCGGCGGTCATGAAGAACCCCGGGCTCGCAGCGGCGGCGGCGGAGCCGGAGGTGATCATCTCGTGGATCTCCTCTTCGTTCGGCGCCGCCATCGCACCGAACGCGAGCGGCCCTCGTCGCAGGGCCGGCGAGGTGCCCTCGAACGAGCCGCCGCCGCCGCCGACGTCAAGCTCGGGCGGCGACGGTGTGGGCTTGGACGGTTGGACGTAGGCGCCCTCTTGGAACACGGCAGTCGGCGACGGCGAGTACAGCGAGGCGAGAAGGAAGACGGGGAACTTGTTGTACCTTGCGTCGGCCATTGGCCGAGGAACACGCCGCCGCTATAGGCCATGCCGATTAACCTCAAGTGTTCGTCTTGGGCCGCCTCCGCCGACCTCTTGGCGGCGGCTCTTTTCACCCTCTCCGCCCGGCGCTTGTTTCCACGTCGCGCCGTTTCTCGTCCGCCGCCCACTCGGCGTTCGACATGCCCGGCGGCTTCGTCTTCTTCTTCCGCATCTTCCTCGCCGGCGCCTTCGGCGCGCATTGTGGTGGACGAGAAGACGAGGAGGAGAGTGGTGGTGGACGAGAAGACGCCGCCGAGGAACTGGAGCCGGAAGACGAGGAGATTGGGGGATTTCGGCGGGAGAGAATGTGGATATGCAAGCAAATTGGAGGGAATGGGGGAAATGCAAGCAAATTGGAGGGAAAATCACGAGGATTTGGTTTTCCGGTCGCCGACTACGCGGGTCCACACGCCGTTTCGCGCGCTTTCGTTTCGTCCGAGTCCCCGAGCGCGCCCCGGGGGCCGGGGTGGCGTGGGCTCGCCGGATGGATTAAGGGCCAAATCCGGACGAAAACGAGGAACCGGGGGCGCGACTGGGCCGAATTTCGCCGTCCGGATGGAAAAAACGTCGGTCGGGGGCCTCGTCGGGGGGACGAGTGGAGATGCTCTTAGAGCATCCTAACAACTGATGTATAAAGTAGGGGCAGTAGGAGAGAGGTGATATAAAAACAAACTTTTATATTACTAGGACAAAACCCGTGCGTTGCTACGGCGCCACATTTAATAAAATGAACATCATTTTGTTTGTTTCAAATTTGTATGTCAATCCAAGCAAAATGGCATGGAGTTTTGCTCGTACGCTGCGACGGAAAAATAAATAAATCATATATATTTCTAAATCAGTAAGCAAGATTCAACCATTAATCCCTGCACATAGATTCACTTCCTCTATTTCTCTGATTTTCCTTTTGAGAGAACTATTTCACTTTTTTCTGTATTTTGTAACTGCAATGAATGACAACACATTAAGAGGTAATATAACAATTAAAACCTATTGTCTGCAATATTCTCAAAAGTTGAAAATTCTATGACAGAAAATAAATAGTAAGGCCACTTTAACACATTTTACCACAAATTTGGTATTGGCCGGACTATACTGGAAAAAAGTAAGATGATTATAGTATTAGGTTAGCTATGAAACCTGACTAAAGTAAAAACTATGCTTACAAAATATAAACAGTTTCGTTCACGATGCATTAATGTGCTCTTTGCTTGCTGGAGCTCATGGAGAAAATATCTATAGATAGGTTAGGATAGGAAAGGGCTCTATTATTTGCTTAATGATTTTTTCTGACAGCTCGACCGTTATTATAGTTGATATTTCCCCATGTTCTTAATATGATGGCAGAAACAAAAGGGTTGATTTCACATGCACATAAAAGTGCACATTTTACAGTATTCAGAGCAGCTAGTACAACTATTTATGATTTATGTCGAACTCTTTCATTCTAAGATGATTTCTGCCCCACTCTGAAATTTTGAACTAAAACTCAGACTAAAGAAAAGTTTTGGCAAATGCCGATTAAACACATCGAACAAGTGCACCCAACTCTCTCTTCCTAACCTTCATTGTACTAACATGCTCTGAAGGGGTTGCTCTGAAGTCAGTGGGATCTAGTATCAAACAGATAATGCACAATGAATAACCACTGCAGCTGAGTCTGCATGACGCCTGCTTCACCTCATTAGCATTAGGCGTTCGAATGCATATCCAGGCATAACACACGGTAGTTGTAGCAAATCGGTCTACATTAATGTCAAAGAAATGCTCTGGCACGGTCTCCTCCCACCTCCCTGCTATTGCTCTGCCCCGCATTGTCCACGCATAAGGCGCCATGGTGGTGGTCTGGTGGACAAAACCGTGCCTCCAGGTGCTAGCGCAGCGGAAATCTCTCTTCCGGCCGCCGGCGCAGAGAGCTGCGCCTTTTCGTGGGCGTGGGATTCATGGGAAGCCAAAGCAGTTGCACTAAACTCCTCCAAATGTTGACATCAGAAACACAAAGGTTCTGTAGAGCGCGGAGTGGACGGGGCGTGGCCTCCTGCTGTTAAACGTGAGTGCTAGTGTCATTTGTTTTACAGAGCTCACTGATTGGCGCATTCAAATAAACGAAGCGTCAGGGGAATAAAACTTCAGAAGCAATGTGGTTCCTCGGGGCTTGACCTTCAGCGGGAGTGCACGATGGCGTGCGGGATTGGAGAAGCGCTGCCCCCGCGGCCCCGCCCGTAACTCTCCATTGTCGCCTCCAACAAACAGCTTATAAAACAGATTAGGCGCCAGTGGACAAACTCAAGAAAGGGATTCACGGATGGCGGCGTGGAAGAAGATGCAGGGGCTGCACCGGTTTCCTGTAGCGCCGGCGTAGGAGATCCGTACGGCCTCGGCGCGGGATCCCAATCTAGCGACAACATAAAACCAGGGCGAGGGGTTCTGCCGATCTGGTCAAGGGCAACGGAGGCGCAGTAGGCCGCAAACTTGTGGGCAGGTGGCGGGGTTCGGGGATCTAGTGCGGCCGGATGCGGCGAGCAGAGCAGCAAATGGTCGGGTCTCTTCGCTCGCTCGCATGAACCTAGCCCATGGAGGAGAGGGGTGTGATCCGGCGGCCCCGTTCTTTTTTCCACGCCCCGCCTTGCCTACCCGTTAACGAAAAATAAAAAGACAACGAGCCGGTACACTTTTGACTTGGCGGTGGCAGTTCTGGTAGATATGTATCTAGTGGAAGGGTAAATTGGTAAAATTTAGGACAGACGAAACAAGAAGCCTTATTTTCTTTAGTATTAGGTATAGATAGGAAATTTGCCCGTGCGTTGCAACGGAAAAAACTACGTCGTTTTTTATTGTATATTTTCGTAAACCCTAGGATATTTGACGTTGAAAATTAGGTTTTGAACAATTATTTAATTTAACCTACCTTCTATCATTTATCTATTTTTCTGTAACTATTAAATATCTCTATGAACCAAAATAAAATGATACAACATCGTAGTTCGTAAAAAAATTTAGAGCATCAAGCAATAGCAACAAAGTAGGCGCATCAATTTCAGCAGCACGAAATACACAAAATAAGTGCACACACTCATATATAGTCTATAACAAAAAAAAAGCAAAGCACGCACACATCTACTTGTATGTATCTAAATTTGATCAATATAAAGATTGGGCAATGGATTAGCAAACAAAACAATTGTGCATTTTTCTGACTTCTGCCGTACCTTTGCATTCGCACAGAATCCCTGGATAAATTTCATCTGTATCCATCCATTGGGCTTGATAATTGGTATCAGTCTCATGATGGTTAGAGAAAGATCCCAGTTTGATAAAAAAAAATCAACAAACCAGGAAAGAATTCTTCACAACCAGTTGAAGTGTCCCCGCGGGCCCCCTGAATTTTGTTGTATCAACGGATAGCCTTCTCTGAAGTATGATCTGACATGGAGTGACAACAAATATATTGGTTCGAGTAATTGCAAAGATTGGGGATATCACTCCACGGAGAGGGACTTCCTGTTGTATTTCTTCAACTATCCTCGAGTAACAATTACTGAAGGGCCTTGCGTCCGTGCCGCATTGCTGGTCGGAGGTGTGGGCTCAGCTCCACTTGGATCGGGAACTACAGCTCCGGCAAAACGTAGCAGGTAGTGAAATCCAACCTCGCAGCACCGTTGAAACCCAGCAGCACATGACCAATCGTTGCCTCCCAAGAGCTTTAGATCGATTCCCCAGGAAAGCTTTAGATCGACACTTTGTACCACAGATCTGGCGTCCTGGCTTCCTCCGCCATGCCGACGTCCTGCTTACGACCTCGGCCGGCAGCCCCTTCTCGCCGCTATTTTTCTCGATCCGGACAAAGGAAACCATAGTGGTGCTGACGACAATGCATCGATCAGGAAGACACCTGACCGGAAGATAACTCCTCAGATCGGGGCACCCAACAGCGCTGCCTTCCTACCGAGCTCGACCCAACAGCCGCCTCCCTACCGAGATCCACGAGCGCTGCCTCAGCTAGCCTCCGCCCCGACCTGCTCGCCTCTAGCCGCATCCGCCGGACCTCGTACGGCAGTAGACGCTGGCCGACGAGACGGAGCTTGCCTGTCAGATGGAGCCCTCTCTCCGGCAGCAGCGCCAGCGCTCCAATCTGAAGCGCACAAGATCGCATCGAAGGCAGGCGCACGACAGCGAACGCCCGTGGCGAGCAGGAACGGGCGATTCGGTGGACTGGCGCCTCTTCTCTCGCGCGCGTGGCGAGCAGGAACGGATGGTCCGGTGTACTGGGGCAGCCGTATTATGTAATTTGGTGGGAGGGTAAAACTGTCCAAAAAATTGTTGGACGAAAATTTTGGCAGAAATCTTAGCTCCTTTATTATTAGGTACTAGGAAACAAGCCCGTGCGTTGCACCGGGTTAAAAAATAATACGATATATCGGCGGCCGGTGGTGGTCAGCGAGTTCTCACCGGACCTTCGCTCGATGGTGAGGGCGCGATGGTGCTGCAAGGAGCGTAAGGTGGTGTTGTCAAATCATGGGCGGTGGTGCTACAAGGAGAGCCGTTGGCGACGGTCAGTGGTGTGAGGTGGGGGTAGCTGCGGGGAGAGTGGGGCCACATTGGGCATTGTTCGTGGGGGAGAGAGAGATGGAGGGAGGAAAAGGAAAAGAGAGCGAACCGGTGTAGACCATGGACGTTGTTTTTTTTTTTCTTTCAGAAAAGGACACGTGTTAGGCTATGAATCCGGAGGTTGGGAAGTTCCGATCCTCCAGAGGATTATCAACACACTAGATTTAGATGTGCGCCTTGGCGCACGACCCCGTTAATTTAGCTTAATTAGCCGATTATATTCAAAAGGTAAAGAAAATTAGTTGTTACCAAATGGATGATCACAGCGTCAAGACCCAAGTTTGAACTGAGATTTAGAGGTGTGCATGCACCCGTGGCTCTCGCATGTGTTTATATTTTGTATAATAACACTATTAAAAAATAAGTGTGGACCTTGGCCTTTTGTAGAAACAACAAAGAAAACTTCTTAAACAGGGGTGATAACACATGGTGTGTCATATAAGATATAAAATAGCCGAGTCAAGTGGCCTATAAGCAACCCTACTGGTACTTAAGGAGTGCACAACGATATTTAGGGAGATGATCTTGATTCTAAGTTTAGCAATAGCTCATCCTCATTCTCAATCGGCTCAAGACAACAACTCCGAGCCACAGGGTCAATGAGGAAATAGAAGAAGATGTAGGCCAAAGATGTTCAATCTTTTTTCTAAATCCTGCTCACTGCACAAAAAAATATTGAAAATAGAAGTGCTCAATACAAACAACCAAAGGAAATATATAAATCCAACAACAACATAACTGAGCAAAACCACTTTGGAACAAACTTGCCAAAAAATGTAAATAGTAGGAAAACAAGTGAAACTCAGCAAAATTTCCACATAACTCGAGAGCAGCCACCGTTAGAACTATAATCGATCTAGAGGTATAATAGATGCAATAAAAGATAAATAGTACTCCGTAGGATAGTATAGCAGGCACAAAAGCACCACAAATCAATGGAAGTATAACATTTCAGGATACATTCTGAATATCGCAGTTGGTCCTAAATAACTAAATAAAGTTAACTTAAACCATCAATCTAAGAAAGCCTTTAATACTTGTAGCATGGTTTCAAAGCTTTTCAAATGACGGTGTTTCCTTCAGACCTTTATGACATGTGAGAACTTGACTACATTAAAAAACTGAGTAAATAACAAAGTACAAAGAACCTGAGTGTGTTGGCTCGGTCACCTCATTGACACGATAAAGTACAAAATCAAATGGTAGAAAGTTTGCTCATCGTATTGTCTTTCAGCTAACTGAAGTGAAATGGTACTAAAAAAAACAAACAAAAAACAGGTACACCTATTTTATTCCAGCGGATATATGACTTCATTTCACATTATTCATGTAGCACATCAGACCTTTTAGTGAGGCAAGAGGTTTCATTCAAGTAACTTACTAAATCTGAACCACATACTCCAATTTTCGTAGACATATCTGTGGATATTCACACGTTGGTAAAGTCCATTTTTACAAAGGAGGGTGGCAAATCAGGGGTTACAATATAATCAAAGAAATGGCAGTTGGCCAAACTTAATAAGATGCAGATGTAAATTAGTTTCAGTTACAAAGAAGTACAAACCTAAATCAACCTACTACTCAAGCTACACAGCAACAGTTCTAAGATTAAAGATACATAGTGTACTTTTCGTGAGATCAGCATGCATCTTTGTTAGAATCAGAAAATACTTGTATATGCTGGACAATAGTGTTCCAGGGAAAATAGATAAATTCTTACTGAATTATGCTTATGCAGCTAGCCATGAATCTCTATACAACCTTTATTGAAAATATAGAAGGGTCTATAAATTGACGAATAACACCATTATGAACCAACTTCCGATGTCATTGCCAGGATATAAAATAGGAAATCATAAGAACATCACTTATGCTTCCTAAAAATACAAAAAGCATTTAGCAGCAGAAGGGTGACATTAATTATCTACTACCAACAACTTTGATATCTAAAAAATAAGCTGGTATGAGTTTCGCAAGAAAGGGACTAAAAATGCATTCAGCCATGTCTATGAGCAAATTAATCGCAAGAAAATGTTCTGTCAGGGAGTTATGGCTTTGTCTAATCCTACGCAAATCAAAAACACGTTGACTTGCATGGAAAAAAAAACTTCCGCAAGATTTGAAGACACCCATCATAGCCACTTGCTCTGGTCAAAAGGAACGGATTAAAGTGATGGCTTGATTAAGCTTGGAACTGAGTCACGTTAGTGCATAATAAAGTAATGGCATTTGCATCACAGATAGCGCATGAAGGATGGAAGTATGGAACTACATCTTGATAATGCTCAGTAATAGTAACATCAAAATGCATCTCAGATCAAGAGAGACATTTCAATCTGTCGGGCGATGCATATGCATACGTCAGTGTGTATCCATATATATTTTTGTATTCTTGTCTCTCAGGAAATAAGAAACGATCGCCTAAATCCCAAACCAGTAATCCTCATTGTTGAGGCCGAAAAAATTAGGTTTTCTTTCACAGTAAAAGGGGTGGTCCTCTCCATACCAGGGGTCACAAACAAATCCCACAGGTACAATTTATCCATTTATCTGGTTGTTTATACCATGCAAGGTGTGGTTGACTGAAATTAATAAATTTCAGAAATAGCAAGCAGTGCATATACATGAGTGATGATCAAATAAAACAATTCCTAGAATTAAACAACAAAGGTTACCATGATATTTATACACTGCATAGGTTATCGATGCATCACGTACGTACCAAAATCTAAAGCTAGCATCCAAAACCTTTGGGCTAGTTATCCTGCCTAATTAGGGACTTTTTTCAGACTAAACAACACCAACAAAACAAAACAAAAAAAATTGATATAAGCTAGGGATATGGTACTGGAAGCTTTGGAGAAAACTAAAGACAATAGCTACCTTTTCCAAAAATTAACAAACCTTACAGATTCTTATACATGAAGAAAGGATATGTGCGGAGAGGCCATTGACTGATTAAGAAAGCTCACCTTTTAGTTGCGTTTCCAAGTGCTGGTAAATTCTTTAAGCTGCTTGTCCTTCCCATTCAACCGTTTGTCCTTCTCATTGTTTGAGATAACACTCTTGAGACAGCTTCCTAGGCTTGTCATAGTAGTAAGCTTTCGATATCGATGGCTGCTACATACCAATGGCATGTGTGGCGCAGCATTTTCCATGGCCTCGAGCCTGGCCATGTGTTGGCTGAACAATAATATACTGCCAAAAGTGATGGTGAGACGGTGTGTTAGGGAGTAGAAGGTTACATTAGCCACCAGTTTGCCTTGAGAAGCCACGCTAGGTTTGTACTTTGGTTGAGTAGGATGCAGAGGAGACATATACAGAATCATTAAAGTTTATATATGATGTTTCAAAATTTCAAATCTTTCAAATCTCATGGGCTACTTATAAAAATATATATGATGTTTCAAAATTTAATTAGGAAACTAATTCCATAACATGTGATTAGTAATTGAATATGAGATTTCGACACTAACTTGGATTAGATTCCCTATTTGTGGTCCGACGTGCAGAACCGTGAATCTAAGAATCTCAAACACAACACCAAATCCACATTTGTGTTTTAGCTTTCAAGAAATCTGAATTAGCTTCAAATACATTTTATTTGCTTAATGACACTATAAATAGTCTGTAGAAACTTTCAAAAAGAAGGTAGAAATTAGAGAACCATCACACTCTATGATTCAGACTTTAGTAAACAAAATAGAAGATGTTACGAAACAAGCTCTCACATTTTGAAGAGCTCAAGTTTTAGATAGCTGGATATGAGGAATGAAAAACGAACTAAATTTGTTAAGTAAACTCAAGAGGAGGTATCATAGCAGTACAACTGATACCGAGATGCAACCATAAGATGAACAAAAGTGAATGTAGCGACCATTTGTTCGAAAAATCAGGTTTGAAACTCCCATTAGTTGCTCTAACTGCTTTGTCCCTACATATATTTTCATACATTACTATTTAAAAAACCAGATTAGATTCAAATATTATTGTGAACTCACAGAAATTCTAAATCAACTTAAGGATTCCCACTTAAGGATTCGCACTTAACAAACAAGAATGTCTAGAGCATCATAAATGATCTACAAATATTGCAGTATATAATTCCTGATGTAAAATGGAGTTATTTTCTATAATCCTTTTGATTTCCAGGAGCTCATAGAAACAAAATCATGCATCCATGACCAGAGAAAGATCATCATATGATAAGGAGGCGTTAGGTGAAATTAAAAATATGAAACCACCCAAGACATTCTTTCAACACAGCTCATAAGATAAAAAAGACCATTTTCTGAACTTTTCATAAAATAACACTTGACAGTGAAAGCGCTACCAAAGACAAAATGGTCCGTATGCCACTATGCCCTACTAAATCTAGACAAAAGTACAAGGGATTCTAGATAGCAACGTTGAAATTTATATAAAATTTGCTTTGCATTGTAGTTTATTAGTAACACATAAAACTGAGTTTCTTTACTGTCAGCACTAAGAGTTAACCATGGATGCATGATGAAAAGGGCCTAAACTCTTACCAATCACTGTAACAGCAACATAGAGGTTAAATAGTTTCATACCCTGTAGGATTGAGAAGGCCATCCACCAATAGCTTAACATTCCATTACTTTCTGGATCATACAATTGGCAGACACCACAAACCGAATGGCCAATGAGGCATTGTGCATGATGAAGTGGGTGCAAAGGAAGCCGAGCTCGATCAAATAATAAGCTAAATCGACATGCCACCACACAATGATTGATACGATATATACCTGCAGGAAGAGCATGGACATGACACACATGCTAATATTATGAATTTAAGCTATATGTAACAAGCAGGAATGCAAAAGTGTGATTTTAAAGCAGAATATGAATACTTCAAAATATAACCAAAAGAATTTGGTATGAAACAATATTTTTGTGGTGACATGCAACCAAGAATTTTGTTTCCTTATCAGAACTTACATTTGCTTAGAAGAACAAAAACAACCAACAAAGCAAGAGAGCAAGATTACATGAGACTAAATTGTGCAAGAGGTTGGAACTGTAGGAAAACAGTGCTTGGGGCCGAGGGAGCCAAAGTACCGAACTCCATGGCATCTACTTAAATCAGTGAAGAGTGAACTTATCATCGACAACGGCACAGTAAATGAAATGAGAAGCAAGCAATGAGCCGTAAGTCACATGCAAGGGTGTTTAGGAAGGAGGTGAACATCAGCAGAGCAACGATTGCAATTCCATCGCCACTGGCCATCTTCTCCTGCAACAGGTGGCCAGGTTCCAAGTTAATTTGCAGAATAGCTAGAAGCAATGCAGAGATAAATATGTATAGACAGATGCTTCAGCATAGTACTATTCAGACATCAAAACACACATGTCCATTACAGTGAATGAACAACAAACGCTCAGGGGATATAGTGTCAGCTTAAAAAGGGGGAAAATGGCAGATTCATAAAGCAACTGCTAGACAGGAATACATGATGCTAACGGGGAGTGCTAGTAGTACTTATTCCAGTGAAAAAATGACATTTTCTTATATGCCGTCATAGATCATATCAAAAGCAGGGACAGAACTTCAGTGAAATCTTAAAATCTGAATGTATCCGTGCTCGACGACAAGCACAAAATACACGTACATGTCTTCATGGCCATCAGTGCTCAAGCGAGGCACAATGAAGGCTGAAACAGAGTGCACTTACCATGTACACAGCCGGACAGCAGGCTAACGAAAGCAACCGCGGCCACCCGACGTGGCAATCCCACCAAAGCGACGACCTACAAAGACGGGAGCACAAATCCAAAAGTCAAGTCACAGGTAAGAGGGGAGGATTACCAAAACATGGGCAAAAGGAAGAATCAAAATAAGCTGAATAACAACCAGATCTAAATAGAGCACTTTGTCTCCAGATGTGTGGAGAAGAAGAGAAACAAGAAGAGGCCAAAATTTCGTGGGGAAAGGCATCGCCCAGGAAAGAAACAAAAGAATCAAAAAGATGTACTCTCTTTCCAGAAAAGCACGTCCAGGAAAAGAAACAAGAAGATGGCAAACGAAGTCCACGAACAGATGATGTGGATTTAGAAGCGCAAAAAAGGAAATCGAGTAAGCAGAACCAAATCCCCACCGATGAAACAACAACTGACCTTAACCAAACCCACGGCAAAGGGTAACAGTGGGCGCCACTGATGGTGCAGCGCCCGTGGAAGGCGCGGACGACGGCGGATCTACCGTCGCAGCGACCAAACGGAGGAGATGAGGAGGATAGGACGGCGAGGGCGAAGCAAAAGAACATATCTGCTTTTTGATTTAGGAGAGGAGGGGTAAGAGGAAAAGGGGAGACCATGAGTGAGGTCGTGAGGTCCTTCACCTCGAATCGCCGGTCGTTGCAGGGGACGGCGATGTTTGCGGCCGACAGCAGGTGCTGCCGTCCATCGAGGCAAGAGCAGCAGATTGGCGAGGTCGATCACCTCGAATCGCCGGTCGCTGAAGGGGATGGTGAGGTCCGCGGCAGCCGCCGCCGCCGATCCCCTCGGTGTGGCTCCGGTCCAGCGCGGGGCGGAATAACTCCTGGGGATAGCGATATGGCGCTGCTCCGTGCCGGTGGAGCCGAGACGGCGGCTGGCTGCGAGGGATGGCGAGGAGGCAGTGCGAGCGGCGGTGGCGGCTGAGCGATGTGGGGTTTGGGGAGGAGACGAACAGGGAGAGGATAGGGTTGTCGCTCGATTGGGTTTGTCTCAGCGCGAGAGGTCGGGCCGGTCGCCGCCGCGGAGGAGGTCGCCGAGATGGTGCACCTGCTCCTCTCTCTCCTGCATCAACCGCCGGCGCTGCTCAAGGCGGCGAATGGGGAGCGGGGATTGGGGAGAGGAGAAGAGGCGGCTCAAGGCAGGGGAGGCGGGGATTGGGGAGAGGGGGAGAGGCGGGGATTGGGGAGGAGCACACGATGCGCCAACATCGGGCCGAGCGGGCTTTTTAGCGACCCATGGATAAATTGCGGGTTCACGGGAGGGCCTCACGCCCTGGACGGAACGGCCGGCCGAGATCGCTCCACATCAGCTCGATCGGACGGCCCAAAATCCAAAGCGCTGTGAGAGCTCCATGGGGGTGCAGCAATCATACCGTGGGATTCCTCTTTTTTTTGAGATGCCCATTTGAGTTAGTCAATTGCAAAGCGAATGAACCAAATGAGATGCACTCAGGCCACTTATTCAAAAAAAATGGTTGAACCTGTTCCATGGGAAATTCAATTCGGTACATGGAAGCATATGCTCCTGCCACCGGAAAAACATTTTAAAATGTTCAAAAAATTCGTACAAAAAATTTCTCGCTTACATATTAAGATGTTACGTGCGCACATCAAGTCTTGTGAAAAACCGACATTTTTTGTGACTTGTGTGAAAAAGATAAACAAAACGTCTCGTACACAACTTTTTCTTACAGAAAAATTTGTCTTTTTTACAAATGACACTCAAAATGTCGATTTTCCGTGGAACCACTTTGTGAACGTGTAGAATTTCGAGATGTATCCACTAAATTTTATGTTCAAAATTTTCAACATTTTAAAAGTGCATTTAAAATGAAGTTTAAAAATCGGGAGCATATGCTCCCGGGTGCCAAAACGCCACTCCCCTGTTCCATGCACATTCCAATATAGAACTAACTTGCTTATACTAAAATCTAAGATGGTCGTGTTGGTGCCTACTTAGTTATTTTCTAAAAAAATAGACAGTGTTTGCTAAATTTATAAAAAAGAGAACTTCCCAGTTTAAAAAATATTCAATACATCAAATTTGAGCATTCAATGAACAAAAAATATAAACAATGAATCGGCAAACAATTCTAGGCAGAACAACGCATTGATCTGATGCTACTATCTCAATGAACATAAAATACTACGGATGAACAAACAACAGACCGACAAAACAACCGAACCGAACCAGGGAAACACTTCTCCCTTTATTATTATAGGAAAAATGCTTGTGCATTGCACCGGGAGAAGAAATATTTTTCACGAATATGCACAATCATCCACTCCTACATTGGTGATACCTAGCTCTTTGTCGACCCCATCAAACTCGACCGAGTCGAAATCAGGTTAGGGGGGAGGACAACCGATGAAAAAAAAGGAGTGGATTAAATCTTCCTCCGTCCCACCCACTTGGATGCACAACCGTGGTGACCGAGACCAAAAAATAATCACGATGGGCTCTGTTGTCTTCTTTGTTATGAGAGGCAGCGATATTTGTTTTAAGATGAGGAAGGGATACCCAAATCATCTGCTACCACTTAGACGTAGAGACGACTTCAATTCCTTCCTAGGCGGTTTGGAACAATAGGCAATAACTATTGTAGCAATTTAGATCTCGGCGTATTAGGAAGCATACTTCCATGAAATGAAATGGGAGGGAATTCTCTTCACCAATTAATATATGTAGAAAATGCCATTGATTCAATTTTCTGACCAAGAACGATTAACAAAAAAAAATTGATACATATCGCTGTCCACGTACTATATGTGAATATATGTTGTTAAGAATATCTACTACATTATGATTATTCCTAGGTAGATATGGGGCTAATAAAATCAATCAAACGCGAATTTACATTTATATAGGCAATGGTAGTGGCTGCTGCAGATGATTCTCTCGCTGGCTCCTAGTTTGTGAATCATCATGCTGCAAGCAACGTCACTCTAGTTTTAAAATTATCCTCAAGATGCAAGTAAAAGGACAACCCAGTTATATGAGGTGTACGAATATTGTGCCTAATGCCATCTAAACTGAACTGGAACCTTCAAAATTGATGCTACGTTAGCCACTCTGGATGAATGGCTTCCATAGAGCAAGCACTCCACATCGAACAATCCTTCTCAATCTTACACACTTTGAGCTATGTCCTCTCTTTCTCTCCCTAGCGTTACACAAGCACATGAAGCTAATCAGCGACCCACTACCGAGCTTTGACCGGTCAAAATCTATCCCCAAATCAATCCCAAAATCATTCCCAAAGCAGAGCATAGACATGAGAACTCCACGCGCGTGCTTCTCTTTGATATGAAATCACAATCGCGGGCAGACTGGAGGGTCCAGTGGCCGGACATCAAGACAATGGAGCATCCCCGTGTTGCCTCCTTCCCATGCGGTGCCACCTCGCCGCGCCGCTCAGGCTCCTACAATTTCTAATGGTCAACTCGCCCCTACAGCCCGACCCGCCGCCTGCCAGGAAGAGGGCCGCGGCCGTGCTCCCCACGGGCGGCAGATGCTCTTCCCGTACAACATATTCAAGCTTCCGGCCTCCTCGTGCGGGACAGCTGCCTCTGGAGGGAAGTCGCGCCCAATCCCGGCGGGAGAAAGCTCGCCTCCGAGCTCTCCCCTGCACCCAATTCCCTCCCTCCAGCCTTCGAGGACTCTCTCCTCCTGTACCCGCTCCCGCTTTCCCCTCCGGTCGAGGTCTCCAGCTGGTACCTTCGGTCCCGCGCACCTCCATTGTCCCGACTTGGAAGGGCGCCGTGCTAAGGTCGATGTAGGCAGCCCGTTTCCGCGCTCACTGCGCATGCGCAGCTTCACGTCCTCCTCCACGGTAGCCCGTTGGGTCGGCGACCCGGTAAAGGCAGAGGGGCATAACCGCGGGATGGGCTAGATCTCGGGAGCGGGGTGGATTTCTTCTCTTGTGGGGTGGCGTTGGTGGCAGGGAGAATCGAAGACGGGAAGGAGAACTCATGCCGTGAGTCATCGGGTAGGGATTGGGGAAGCGAGGGCGTCGTGTGCGAGGGAGATCTCGATTGGGTGAGGATCGTGGAGCAAGGCGACAGATGAAAATAAAAGGTACCGGTATAGTGGCATCAGTGCGTTATATGCGATTTGGTGGGAGGGTAAATCGGTCTAAAAATATGTTTGACGAAAATTTTAGCAGAAACCGCACGGACGAAACCACTAAACGCAATTTCCTTTATTATTAGCGTATAGACACCAAGACATGCACGCGTCGTTAGACCGGGAGAAAAAATGACAACGTGGAGACGCATAAAGTTCTCGCCGTGCTACATGAGCGCCAAGTTAGATGATGCTAGACGTGATGATAAAGTGCGAATTAATCTTATGTTATGTTAACTCCATCATTTATATAATGTTATGTACGTAGTATATCACCATAATAAGAATCATATCCTATTTGTTGGCAATTTTTGTGTAGCGTTCTAATATATATTCTGAAAACATGATTCAAATTCTATAGCCGTTTTATATAGCCTACCAATAACTAACTTATATATTTTACATTTTAACATGTAGTATTTCTTTTTCGCAAAAAATAGCATTTATCATGTAGTATTGTTTTTATGCAAAAAAATATAATATGGTAGTGAATATTGGTGAGATCCTCTAAAAGTAACACATGCCATGATAAGAAAAGCCAACATTAGACGATCAAACCTAAGGTCAGACTACACCATCCTCCGGAAAGTGATCAAAGCCTTGTCAATCTGCCAATCCTGCGAATAGCCGGCAATCATCAAATTCATGTAACAAATGTCACTATATCTTTTCTCACTAACCGGACCTTACAATTAAAGTTAACATGAACTCCCGAAAATCACATCGAAGTGTAATCGTCTCGATACCGCCATGGCTTGGCCCTGTATTTCCCAGTTAGGAGCTTCAAAATCCGCTGATCAAAGCTAGAAACGCTCACCTGTAGGACAAAAGATTTAGACAACAGCGTTGCCAGCACGGGACTCGCAGCTTGAAGTTGCTTTGCCTTCTCATGGGATTGAATCTTTGCATCACTGCCAAACATAGCATTAGATGTCGAGATTCCAGTCTGCATCGCGAGAATACTGAACTGCGTGAGGCCGCCTACATAACTTTTGCACGATTTCTAGGTAGGGTGCATACTTGGCAGTAATCCTATGCCTACTTGACCCAATTATCTAGTTTCTTCTAGTCTTTCCGAACCCTTTTTTCGTTGACCGTCTCAGGCGCAGTCAGGCCCTGCCGTCCTGTTGCTGCCGGCTGTTGTGCTGCGTGCTTTTGGTGCCTTGCATCTTGTACAGCGTGGGGAGGTGAGTCGTGCTTGTCGTGCCGTTGTGGTGCTTGGCTGCTTGAACCTCCATCCAGCGCATACGCAGCAGGGTTTGGGTGACGCCTTGTTCCACTACCATTGCATCTCCATCTAGCGCATTGGCAGCGGGGCTTGGGCCTTGGGCATGTCTGCATGGCGTGGACCAGCAGTGCTTGAACTTCCTAACTCAAGCTCAGAGCCATGGTTGCATCCGTGTTTCCCCTGTCATGGCGCGTGGAAGATACAGTGACGAGTATCGGCGTCACCCGATTTGATCTGCCCGTCTTAATTCCATGAGTGATTAATTTTCCAAGCAGGACAGACGAAACTTGTTTTGCCTTACGCGGATATTTGGCTTTTCATTGAATCACGCGCAATCACGTCGCTACCCGCGTGCAAGCCTGGAAGTCGAAGCCTTGATTGCTGCCCGTGTGTAGGATCCAGGTTGTGATGTGATGGAGGTGGGGCTTCGCTGCAGTTCTTTAGCTCCTTGAGATCTGTTGGACACCATCGGTGCGAGGCCGGCCGCCGGCGAGTGCTGGACAAATCCCTGCAGTTCTCTTGATAAAATTGCTCTTGGAAGATCGAGGACACACAGTGAAGAACGGTCGACGGGATTCGTACGGCGGAACGGCCAGCGCTCCTCCTCCACAACCTCTCGCACCTCCTTCTCGCTGTTCCTGACGTTAGTCGGGCGGCCGGTCGATCTCTGACGGTGGGAGTTGGGCGACGCGATCGGCCAGCAGCATCAATATTAGAGGACGTGGATCGGCCGGCGAGGTCGCCGAGCCACCGAGACCATAGGGTGAGGGCAGCGGCGGCTTGAAACAGATTGATTTCTGCTTTTTTTCTCGTGGCCGGACGGAGTTGAAGGATCCTGTGTTTGCGATATATAAATGTGTATTGAGCAGGATACGGTCATGTTGTGTGGACAGAGTTGTACACATATTAGAGCTAGGACGGGACAGGACGTAACTACGATTACGATTAGGAAGACTCCGTGTCGGCGACGGCAAAGCGCGAGCAAGGTACGACGACGAACGAAAGCGCTCAAAGGGACGGACGAAGCCAACTTTAACGGACCAAACCACGGAAACACTTTTCCCTTTATTATTAGGTATAGATATAGATATAGATTTAGAGGTCGAGGCTCCAATTAGTGCCCCGACCTGTACATGTAAGGGTTGGAGGCCCCGACCCCTACACGTTCACAACGGACGCGGGATCGAGTTCAGCTCCTCCTCCCTCCCCGAGCTCGCCTCCACACCGCGCCGCCCCAGCCCCTCCCCTCGCCGACCGCCGACTCCACCGGATCGAGCACCCCCGCCTCCTCCTCCCCCCGTCGGACCTTTTCCCGGCCTCCGCCGCCTCCTCCCTCCTCCGCATCGAGCACCCCCGCCTTCTCCGCCCGCCGCCGCCTCCAGCCTCTCCCTGCCGCCGCTCCGCCCCCAGCCTCCGCCGCCGCTGCGCTCCTCCCCGGCCGCTCCCCGCCCGCCCTCCCCGAGCTCCCTCCTCCCCGAGCTCCTCCTCCTCCCCGAGCTCCTCCTCATCCCTCCACCGCCGCTCGGCCCGCCCCCGGCCTTCTCCCCCGACGCCGCTCGACGCCGCTCGGTCCGACCCCGTCGAAGGTATTTTCTTCCCCCTTTTTTTTTGTAAATTTTGTTGATAGTATTGATGAGAAAAATAGGCACAAAATTTATATTTTGATGCAAATATGCTCATTTGTTGTAGATGGAGATGAACTCCGACGACTCCATGTCGTTGTCCTCCGAGTCCGGTTGGTCTTCGTCGGACGATTCAGACATTGAGGAGTTGCTTCAAGATGATGACGTGGAGATGATGAGCCTCCTCGTCGACGTCCAAGAGATCGAAGACCGGGCAAAGCTGTTGGATCATAGGAGAGGATCGGTGATGGGGCGAGAGTACATTTACCGCAACCGTGGTCTCGGGCACGAGCAACTGATGCGAGACTACTTCGCGAAGGAGCATCCTATATACCCACCTCGCCTCTTCCGGAGAAGGTACCGAATGCGCCGTAGTTTGTTTTTGAAGATTGTTAATTATTGTGAGGCTGCCCCGTATTACTTCAAGCGTCGTAGGTCCGCCTCCGGTCAATGGGGGTTTAGTGCTTATCAAAAGATATCGGCGGCAATACGTGTGCTCGCCTATGGCGTACCCGCGGACTATACCGACGAGTATCTTCGCATTGGTGTACAAACAACCACGGATTCCATCCGTAGGTTTGCAAAGTTGGTCATCCGGTTGTTGGGATACGTTGCATAGAAAACAAAAAATTTCCTACGGCGAGAACGCAAACCAAGCCAAGATGCAATCTAGAAGATGGGAGCAACGAGGAGATGATCGAGACTCACCCTTGAAGATTTCCAAAGCCTACAAGATGAGGCTCTTGTTGCTGCGGTAGACGATCACTTGCCACTTGCAAAAGCGCGTAGAAGATCTTGATCACGGTGCCACGATCGGGCAGCACCTCCGTACTCGGTCACACGTTCGGTGTTGATGAAGACGACGTCCTTCTCCCCGTTCCAGCGGGCAGCGGAAGTAGTAGCTCCTCCTTGACTCCGGCAGCACGACGGCGTGGTGGCGGTGGCGATGGCGATGGAGAACTCCGGCGGAGCTTCGCTAAGCTTGCGGGAGAGGTGGAGGAGAGAGGGGGCGACTAGGGTTTGGGAGAGGGGGTGGCCGGCCTCAAGGGGTGCGGCCAGCTTGGTGGCTTTTTGTGGTGGCCGGCCCCCTCCCTATGCCCCTCATTATATAGGTGGAACCCCAAGTGTTGGACTACAAGTCTTCGAATAAGACTGATATGTCTCCAACGTATCGATAATTTCTTATGTTCCATGCCACATTATTGATGATATCTACATGTTTTATGCACACTTTATGTCATATTCGTGCATTTTATGGAACTAACCTATTAACAAGATGCCGAAGAGCTAGTTGCTGTTTTCTGCTGTTTTTGGTTTCGTAAATCCTAGTAACGAAATATTTTTGGAATTGGACGAAATCAACGCCCGGGGTCCTATTTTGCCACGAAGCTTCCAGAAGACCGAAGGAGAGTCGAAGTGGGGCCACGAGGTGGCGACACACCAGGGCGGCGCGGCCCAGGCCCTGGCCGCGCCGGCATGTGGTGTGGGCCCCTCGTGCCGCCTCTTTACCTACCCTTCCGCCTACAAAGAGCCTCCGTCGCGAAACCCCCAGTACCGAGAGCCACGGTACGGAATACCTTACTGAGACGCCGCCGCCGCCAATCCCATCTCGGGGGATTCTGGAGATCTCCTCCGGCACCCTGCCGGAGAGGGGATTCATCTCCCGGAGGACTCTTCACCGCCATGGTCGCCTCCGGAGTGATGAGTGAGTAGTTCACCCTCGGACTATGGGTCCATAGCAGTAGCTAGATGGTTGTCTTCTCCTCATTGTGCTTCATTGTTGGATCTTGTGAGCTGCCTAACATGATCAAGATCATCTATCCGTAATGCTATATGTTGTGTTTGTCGGGATCCGATGGATAGAGAATACTATGTTATGTTAATTATCAAGTTATTACCTATGTGTTGTTTAAGATCTTGCATGCTCTCCGTTATTAGTAGAGGCTCGGCCAAGTTTTCGCTATTAACTCCAAGAGGGAGTATTTATGCTCGATAGTGGGTTCATGTCTCCGTGAATCTGGGAGTGACAGAAACCCCTAAGGTTATGGATGTGCTGTTGCCACTAGGGATAAAACATTGATGCTATGTCCGAGGATGTAGTTATTGATTACATTACGCACCATACTTAATGCAATTGTCTCTGTTTTGCAACTTAATACTGGAAGGGGTTCGGATGATAACCTGAAGGTGGACTTTTTAGGCATAGATGCATGCTGGATAGCGGTCTATGTACTTTGTCATAATGCCCAAATTAAATCTCACTATATTTATCATGACATGTATGTGCATTGTTATGCTCTCTCTATTTGTCAATTGCCCGACTGTAATTTGTTCACCCAACATGCTTTTATCTTATGGGAGAGACACCTCTAGTGAACTGTGGACCCCGGTCCTATTCTTTACATCGCATACAATCTCATCGCAATACTTGTTTTATTGTTTTCTCGCAAACAATCATCTTCCACACAATACGGTTAATCCTTTGGTACAGACAAGCCGGTGAGATTGACAACCTCACTTGTTTCGTTGGGGCAAAGTACTTTGGTTGTATTGTGCAGGTTCCATGTTGGCGCCGGAATCTCTGGTGTTGCGCCGCACTACATCCCGCCGCCATCAACTTTCAACGTGCTTCTTGGCTCCTCCTGGTTCGATAAACCTTGGTTTCTTTCTGAGGGAAAACTTGCTGCTGTGCGCATCATACCCTCCTCTTGGGGTTCCCAACGAACGTGTGAGTTACACGCCATCAAGCTCTTTTTCTGGCGCCGTTGCCGGGGAGATCAAGACACGCTGCAAGGGGAGTCTCCACTTCCCAATCTCTTTACTTTGCTTTTGTCTTGCTTTATTTTATTTACTACTTTGTTTGCTGCATTATATCAAAACACAAAATAATTAGTTGCTAGCTTTACTTTATTTACTGTCTTGCACTCTTTATCAAAAATACAAAAAAATTAGTTACTCGCATTTACTTTATTATCATGTCTAGTCCCGTAGTTGTTACTCTATCACCTGAGGAATCAATCTTCACTTTTATACAAGGAGGTGAAGAGAATTTTAAAGAAGCATGGTCTAGAATTTTTGATTCTTATAGTAAAACTGAACCTAAAATAACCTTAAGCATGCTTCTTAGTAATTTCTATTTTGGGCTTATTCTTCGTTATAGATATGCCTTAGATGCTGTAGTGGGAGGAGATTTCCTTCATTGTGATGGGGATCAAGCTTTTAATGCTATAAAGAAATTGATTACATCATTTAGCTCTGATAATAATTTTGATCCATCTCATGCTAGTATGCATAATAGATTAAACACTATTGAAACAAATATATCTTGTTTAAAAGAAGTGTATAACCGAATTCGCGAATACTATGATTATGTTCCATTAAGCTTCGAACCTTCAATGTGGGTGCCTACTATTAAAGCTACTATTGGTGGTGAAACCTTCCCCTGCTCGTTGTGATATTATGTCCGAGTTTTGCCTTATGCCTGAAAATATTTATAAATCTTTGACACTTTGGGAACTTACCGAAGGAGGAGAAGAAATAACTCTTACGGATAACTCTGTTGTAATTCCTAAGGGTATAGCTGAAGGTGTTTTCACAACCTTTCTTGGAAGGACGGTATCCACCGATTATCTCGTTATTGAATGTGTAGGGACAGGACAAATCACGCTTGGAAGATCCCCGCTCGAAACTCATGGGAGCAGTCATAGATGTTGGGAAAGGCACTCTAAATTTTACCTCTACACCCGGATGCGGTCATGTATTCCCTAGACCAAAGAGTAGGAATAAGAGTAAGAAAGGTAAGAGCAACACCCCTGGTAAGAATGCCAATGCTTCATCTCTCGATAATACTTGATATGCACTTTCTGCGCCTAGCTGAAAGTCGTTAAAGAAAAGCGCTTATGGGAGACAACCCATGTTTTTACTACAGTATTTTTGTTTTATATTTGAGTCTTGGAAGTTGTTTACTACTGTAGCAACCTCTCCTTATCTTAGTTTTATGTTTTGTTGTGCCAAGTAAAGTCTTTGATAGTAAAGTGAATACTAGATTTGGATTACTCAGCGTAGAAACAGATTTCTTTGCTCGTCACGAATCTGGGTCTAATTCTCTGTAGGTAACTCAGAAAATTATGCCAATGTACGTGAGTGATCCTCAGATATGTACACAACTTTCATTCAATTTGGGCATTTTCATTTGAGCAAGTCTGGTGCCATTTTAAAATTCGTCTTTACGAACTATTCTGTTTTGACAGATTCTGCCTTTTATTTCGCATTGCCTCTTTTGCTATGTTGGATGAATTTCTTTGATCCATTAATGTCCAAGTAGCTTTATGCAATGTCCGAAGTGTTAAGAATGATTGTGTCACCTCTGAACATGTTAATTTTTATTGTGCACTAACCCTCTAATGAGTTGTTTCGAGTTTGGTGTGGAGGAAGTTTTCAAGGATCAAGAGAGAAGTATGATACAATATGATCAAGGAGAGTGAAAGCTCTAAGCTTGGGGATGCCCCGGTGGTTCACCCCTGCATATTCTAAGAAGACTCAAGCGTCTAAGCTTGGGGATGCCCAAGGCACCCCTTCTTCATCGACAACATTATCGGGTTCCTCCCTCGAAACTATATTTTTATTCCGTCACATCTTATGCACTTTGCTTGGAGCGTCGGTTTGTTTTTGTTTTGTTTGAATAAAATGGATCCTAGCATTCACTGTATGGGAGAGAGACACGCTCCTCTGTTGCATATGGACAAGTATGTCCTTAGGCTTTACTCATAGTATTCATGGCGAAGTTTGTTCTTCGTTAAATTGTTATATGGTTGGAATTGGAAAATGCTACATGTAGTAATTCTAAAATGTCTTGAATAATTTGATACTTGGCAATTGTTGTGCTCATGTTTAAACTCTTGCATCATATACTTTGCACCTATTAATGAAGAAATACATAGAGCTTGCTAAAATTTGGTTTGCATATTTGGTCTCTCTAAAGTCTAGATAATATCTAGTTTTGAGTTTTGAACAACAAGGAAGACGGTGTAGAGTCTTATAATGTTTACAATAAGTCTTTTATGTGAGTTTTGATGCACCGTTCATCCTTGTGTTTGTTTCAAATAACCTTGCTAGCCTAAACCTTGTATCGAGAGGGAATACTTCTCATGCATCCAAAATCCTTGAGCCAACCACTATGCCATTTGTGTCCACCATATCTACCTACTACATGGTATTTCTCCGCCATTCCAAAGTAAATTGCTTGAGTGCTACCTTTAAAGTTCCATCATTCACCTTTGCAATATATAGCTCATGGGACAAATAGCTTAAAAACTATTGTGGTATTGAATATGTACTTATGCAGTTTATCTCTTATTAAGTTGCTTGTTGTGCGATAACCATGTTTCGGGGACGCCATCAACTATTCTTTGTTGAATATCATGTGAGTTGCTATGCATGTCCGTCTTGTCCGAAGTAAGAGAGATCTACCACCTTAATGGTTGGAGCATGCATATTGTTAGAGAAGAACATTGGGACGCTAACTAAAGCCATGATTCATGGTGGAAGTTTCAGCTTTTGGACATATATCCTCAATCTCATATGAGAATAATAATTGTTGCCACATGCTTATGCATTAAAGAGGAGTCCATTATCCGTTGTCCATGTTGTCCCGGTATGGATGTCTAAGTTGAGAATAATCAAAAGCGAGAAATCCAAAATGCGAGCTTTCTCCTTAGACCTTTGTACAGGCGGCATGGAGGTACTCCATTGTGACACTTGGTTAAAACATGTGTATTGCGATGATCCGGTAGTCCAAGCTAATTAGGACAAGGTGCGGGCACTATTAGTATACTATGCATGAGGCTTTCAACTTGTAAGATATAATTTACATAACTCATATGCTTTATTACTACCGGTGACAAAATTGTTTCATGTTTTCAAAATAAAAGCTCTAGCACAAATATAGCAATCGATGCTTTCCTCGTTGAAGGACCATTCTTTTACTTTTATGTTGAGTCAGTTCACCTATCTCTCTCCACCTCAAGAAGCAAACACTTGTGTGAACTATGCATTGATTTTTACATATTTGCATATTGCACTTGTTATATTACTCTATGTTGACAATTATCCATGAGATACACATGTTATAAGTTGAAAGCAACCGCTGAAACTTAATCTTCCTTTGTGTTGCTTCAATACCTTTACTTTAATTTATTGCTTTATGAGTAAACTCTTATGCAAGACTTATTGATGCTTGTCTTGAAGTACTATTCATGAAAAGTCTTTGCTTTATGATTCACTTGTTTACTCATATCATTACCATTGTTTTGATCGCTGCATTCATTACATATGTTTACAAATAGTATGATCAAGGTTATGATGGCATGTCACTTCAGAAATTATCTTTGTTATCGTTTTACCCGCTCGGGACGAGCGTAACTAAGCTTGGGGATGCTGATACGTCTCCAACGTATCGATAATTTCTTATGTTCCATGCCACATTATTGACGATATCTACATGTTTTATGCACACTTTATGTCATATTCGTGCATTTTCTGGAAGTAACCTATTAACAAGATGCCGAAGAGCCAGTTGTTGTTTTCTCGTCGTTTTTGGTTTCGAAATCCTAGTAACGAAATATTCTCGGAATCTGACGAAATCAACGCCCAGGGTCCTATTTTGCCACGAAGCTTCCAGAAGACCGAAGGAGAGTCGAAGTGGGGCCACGAGGTGGCGACACACCAGGGCGGCGCGGCCTATGCCCTAGCCGCGCCGGCCTGTGTTGTGGGCCCCTCGTGCCGCCTCTTTACCTGCCCTTCCGCCTACAAATAGCCTCCGTCGCGAAACCCCCAGTACCGAGAGCCACGATACGGAAAACCTTACTGAGACGCCGCCGCCGCCAATCCCATCTCGGGGGATTCCGGAGATCTCCTCCGGCACCTTGCCGGAGAGGGGATTCATCTCCCGGAGGACTCTTCACCGCCATGGTCGCCTCCGGAGTGATGAGTGAGTATTTCACCCCTGCACTATGGGTCCATAGCAGTAGCTAGATGGTTGTCTTCTCCTCATTGTGCTTCATTGTTGGATCTTGTGAGCTGCCTAACATGATCAAGATCATCTATCTGTAATGCTATATGTTGTGTTTGTCGGGATCCGATGGATAGAGAATACTATGTTATGTTAATTATCAAGTTATTACCTATGTGTTGTTTAAGATCTTGCATGCTCTCCGTTATTAGTAGAGGCTCGGCCAAGTTTTCGCTATTAACTCCAAGAGGGAGTATTTATGCTCGATAGTGGGTTCATGTCTCCGTGAATCTGGGAGTGACGAGAAACCCCTAAGGTTATGGATGTCTTGTTGCCACTAGGGATAAAACATTGATGCTATGTCCGAGGATGTAGTTATTGATTACATTATGCACCATACTTAATGCAATTGTCCGTTGTTTTGCAACTTAATACCTGGAAGGGGTTCGGATGATAACCTCGAAGGTGGACTTTTTAGGCATAGATGCATGCCGGATAGCGGTCTATGTACTTTGTCGTAATGCCCAATTAAATCTCACTATATTTATCATGACATGTATGTGCATTGTTATGCTCTCTCTATTTGTCAATTGCCCGACTGTAATTTGTTCACCCAACATGCTTTTATCTTATGGGAGAGACACCTCTAGTGAACTGTGGACCCCGGTCCTATTCTTTGCATCGCATACAATCTACTGCAATACTTGTTTTACTGTTTTCTGCAAACAATCATCTTCCACACAATATGGTTAATCCTTTGGTACAGCAAGCCAGTGAGATTGACAACCTCACTGTTTCGTTGGGGCAAAGTATTTTGGTTGTGTTGTGCAGGTTCCACGTTGGCGCCGGAATCTCTGGTGTTGCGCCGCACTACATCCCGCCGCCATCAACCTTCAACGTGCTTCTTGGCTCCTCCTCGTTCGATAAACCTTGGATTCTTTCTGAGGGAAAACTTGTTGCTGTGCGCATCATACCTTCCTGTTGGGGTTCCCAACGAACGTGTGAGTTACACGCCATCAAGCTCTTTTTCTGGCGCCGTTGCCGGGGAGATCAAGACACGCTGCAAGGGAGTCTCCACTTCCCAATCTCTTTACTTTGTTTTTGTCTTGCTTTATTTTATTTACTACTTTGTTTGCTGCATTATATCAAAACACAAAAAAACTAGTTGCTAGCTTTACTTTATTTACTGTCTTGCACTCTTTATCAAAAACACAAAAAAATTAGTTACTCGCATTTACTTTATTATCATGTCTAGTCCCGTAGTTGTTACTCTATCACCTGAGGAATCAATCTTCACTTTTAAACAAGGAGGTGAAGAGAATTTTAAAGAAGCATGGTCTAGAATTTTTGATTCTTATAGTAAAACTGAACCTAAAATAACCTTAAGCATGCTTCTTAGTAATATCTATTTTGGGCTTATTCTTCGTTATAGATATGCCTTAGATGCTGTAGTGGGAGGAGATTTCCTTCATTGTGATGGGGATCAAGCTTTTAATGCTATAAGGAAATTGATTACATCATTTAGCTCCGATAATAATTTTGATCCATCTCATGCTAGTATGCATAATAGATTAAACACTATTGAAACAAATATATCTTGTTTAAAAGAAGTGTATAACCGAATTCGCGAATACTATGATTATGTTCCATTAAGCTTCGAACCTTCAATGTGGGTGCCTACTATTAAAGCTACTATTGGTGGTGAAACCTTCCCCGCTCGTTGTGATATTATGTCCGAGTTTTGCCTTATGCCCGAAAATATTTATAAATCTTTGACACTTTGGGAACTTATCGAAGGAGGAGAAGAAATAACTCTTAGGGATAACTCGTTGTAATTCCTAAGGGTATAGCTGAAGGTGTTTTCACAACCTTTCTTGGAAGGACGGTATCCATCGATTATCTCGTTATTGAATGTGTAGGGACAGGACAAATCACGCTTGGAAGATCCCTGCTGAAACTCATGGGAGCAGATCATAGATGTTGGGAAAGGCACTCTAAATTTTACCTCTACACCCGGATGCGGTCATGTATTCCCTAGACCAAAGAGTAGGAATAAGAGTAAGAAAGGTAAGAGCAACACCCCTGGTAAGAATGCCAATGCTTCATCTCTCGATAATACTTGATATGCACTTTTTGCGCCTAGCTGAAAGTCGTTAAAGAAAAGCGCTTATGGGAGACAACCCATGTTTTTACTAAAGTATTTTTTGTTTTATATTTGAGTCTTGGAAGTTGTTTACTACTGTAGCAACCTCTCCTTATCTTAGTTTTATGTTTTGTTGTGCCAAGTAAAGTCTTTGATAGTAAAGTGAATACTAGATTTGGATTACTGCGCTGAAACATGATTTCTTTGCTGTCACGAATCTGGATCTAATTCTCTGTAGGTAACTCAGCAAATTATGCCAATTTACGTGAGTGATCCTCAGATATGTACGCAACTTTCATTCAATTTGGGCATTTTCATTTGAGCAAGTCTGGTCCCATTTTAAAATTCGTCTTTACGAACTATTCTGTTTTGACAGATTCTGCCTTTTATTTCGCATTGCCTCTTTTGCTATGTTGGATGAATTTCTTTGATCCATTAATGTCCAGTAGCTTTATGCAATGTCCGAAGTGTTAAGAATGATTGTGTCACCTCTGAACATGTTAATTTTTATTGTGCACTAACCCTCTAATGAGTTGTTTCGAGTTTGGTGTGGAGGAAGTTTTCAAGGATCAAGAGAGAAGTATGATACAATATGATCAAGGAGAGTGAAAGCTCTAAGCTTGGGGATGCCCCGGTGGTTCACCCCTGCATATTCTAAGAAGAGTCAAGCGTCTAAGCTTGGGGATGCCCAAGGCATCCCCTTCTTCATCGACAACATTATCAGGTTCCTCCCACGAAACTATATTTTTATTCCGTCACATCTTATGCACTTTGCTTGGAGCGTCGGTTTGTTTTTGTTTTTGTTTTGTTTGAATAAAATGGATCCTAGCATTCACTGTATGGGAGAGAGACACGCTCCGCTGTAGCATATGGACAAGTATGTCCTTAGGCTTTACTCATAGTATTCATGGCGAAGTTTCTTCTTTGTTAAATTCTTATATGGTTGGAATTGGAAAATGCTACATGTAGTAATGATACGTCTCCGATGTATCGATAATTTCTTATGTTCTATGCCATATTATTGATGATACCTACATGTTTTATGCACACTTTATGTCATATTCGTGCATTTTCTGGAACTAACCTATTAACAAGATGCCGAAGTGCCGGTTCTGTTTTCTCGTCTGTTTTTGGTTTCGAAATCCTAGTAACGAAATATTCTCGGAATTGGACGAAACAAAGACCCAGGGGCCTATTTTTCCACGGAGCTTCCGGAAGACCGAAGAACATACGAAGTGGGGCCACGAGGTGGCGACACCACATGGCGGCGCGGCCCGGGGGGCCCGCGCCGCCCTATGGTGTGGCCCCTCGTCCGGCCCCGACTCTGCCCTTCCGCCTACTTAAAGCCTCCGTCGCGAAACCCCCGATGCGAAAAACCACGATACGGAAAACCTTCCGGAGACGCCGCCGATCCCATCTCGGGGATTCCGGAGATCTCCTCCGGCACCCCGCCGGAGAGGGGATTCATCTCCCGGAGGACTCTACACCGCCATGGTCGCCTCCGGAGTGATGAGTGAGTAGTTCACCCCTGGACTATGGGTCCATAGCAGTAGCTAGATGGTTGTCTTCTCCTCATTGTGCTTCATTGTTGGATCTTGTGAGCTGCCTAACATGATCAAGATCATCTATCTGTAATTCTATATGTTGTGTTTGTCGGGATCCGATGGATAGAGAATACCATGTCATGTTAATTATCAAGTTATTACATATGTTTGTTTATGATCTTGCATGCTCTCCGTTACTAGTAGAGGCTCGGCCAAGTTTTTGCTTTTAACTCCAAGAGGGAGTATTTATGCTCGATAGTGGGTTCATGCCTCGCATTGACACCGGGACGGTGACGTAAAGTTCTAAGGTTGTGTTGTGCTGTTGCCACTAGGGATAAAAAATTGGCGCTATGTCCGAGGATGTAGTTGTTGATTACATTATGCACCATACTTAATGCAATTTTCTGTTGCTTTGCAACTTAATGCTGGAGGGGGTTCGGATGAAAACCTGAAGGTGGACTTTTTAGGCATAGATGCAGTTGGATGGCGGTCTATGTACTTTGTCGTAATGCCCAATTAAATCTCACTATACTTATCATGTCATGTATGTGCATTGTTATGCCCTCTCTATTTGTCAATTGCCCGACCGTAATTTGTTCACCCAACATGCTTTTATCTTATGGGAGAGACACCTCTAGTGAACTGTGGACCCCGGTCCATTCTTTTAATACTCGAAATACAAATCTGCTGCAATACTTGTTTTACTATTTTCTCTGCAAACAATCATCTTCCACACAATACGGTTAATCCTTTGTTACGAGCAAGCCTGGTGAGATTGACAACCTCACTCGTTTCGTTGGGGCAAAGTACTTTGGTTGTGTTGTGCAGGTTCCACGTTGGCGCCGGAATCTCCGGTGTTGCGCCGCACTACATCCCGCCGCCATCAACCTTCAACGTGCTTCTTGGCTCCTCCCGGTTCGATAAACCTTGGTTTCTTTCTCGAGGGAAAACTTGCTGCTGTGCGCATCATACCTTCCTCTTGGGGTTGCCCAACGAACGTGTGAAATACACGCCATCAAGCTCTTTTCCGGCGCCGTTGTCGGGAGATCAAGACACGCCGCAAGGGGAGTCTCCACTTCTCAATCTCTTTACTTTGTTTTTGTCTTGCTTTATTTTATTTACTACTTTGTTTGCTGCATTATATCAAAACACAAAAAAATTAGTTGCTAGCTTTACTTTATTTACTGTCTTGTTTGCTATATCAAAAACACAAAAAATTAGTTTACTTGCATTTACTTTCTCTAGTTTGCTTTATTTACTGTCTTGCACTCTATATTAAAAATACAAAAAAAAAATTTAGTTACTTTTGTTACCATGTCTAGCTCTGAACCTGTTACTTCTTCGCCTGAAGAATTAGTCTTCACTTTTAAACAAGGGGATGAGGAGAGTTTTAAAGATGCTTGGTCTAGAATTTTTACTTCTTATCGTAAAACGGAACCTCAAATGACTCTAAGTTTGCTCCTTAGTAATTTTTATTTTGGTCTTATGATTCGCTATAGATATGCCTTGGATGCTCTAGTGGGAGGAGATTTCCTCCATTGTAATGGGGATCAAGCTTTTAATGCCATAAAGAAGTTGGTTGCATCACATGATTCATCTAATAATTTTGATTCAGCCCTTATTAGCATTCATAATAG
>NC_061511.1:273120406-273282779 GCF_022539505.1 Lolium rigidum
TCCCCTTGCAGCGTGTCTTGATCTCCCGGCAACGGCGCCTGAAAATTTATGCTTGATGGCGTGTATTCCACACGTTCGTTGGGCAACCCCAAGAGGAAGGTATGATGCGCACAGCAGCAAGTTTTCCCTCGAAAGAAACCAAGGTTTATCGAACCAGGAGGAGCCAAGAAGCACGTTGAAGGTTGATGGCGGCGAGATGTAGTGCGGCGCAACACCAGGGATTCCGGCGCCAACGTGGAACCTCGCACAACACAACCAAAGTACTTTGCCCCAACGAAACAGTGAGGTTGTCAATCTCACCGGCTTGCCGTAACAAAGGATTAACCGTATTGTGTGGAAGATGATTGTTTGCAGAAAACAAGTAGAACAAGTATTGCAAGTAGATTGTATTTCAGTAAAGAGAATTGGACCGGGGTCCACAGCTCACTAGAGGTGTCTCTCCCATAAGACGAACAAGCATGTTGGGTGAACAAATTACAATTGGGCAATTGACAAATAAAGAGAGCATGACCATGCACATACATATTATGATGAGTATAGTGAGATTTAATTGGGCATTACGACAAAGTACATAGACCGCCATCCAACCGCATCTATGCCTAAAAAGTCCACCTTCGAGTTATCATCCGAACCCCTCCAGCATTAAGTTGCTAACAACGGACAATTGCATTAAGTATTGCGCGTAATGTAACTAGTGACTACATCTTTGAACATAGCACTAATGTTTTATCCCTAGTGGCAACAAGACATCCATAACCTTAGTGGTTCTTGTCACTCCTCCAGCATTCACGGAGGCATGAACCCACTATCGAGCATAAATACTCCCTCTTGGAGTTACTAGCATCAACTTGGCCAAAGCATCTACTAATAACGGAGAGCATGCAAGATCATAAACAACACATAGACATAGTCTTGATAATCAACATAACAAGTATTCTCTATTCATCGGATCCCAACAAACGCAACATATAGAATTACGGATAGATGATCTTGATCATGTTAGGCAGCTCACAAGATCCGACAATGATAGCACAATGGGGAGAAGACAACCATCTAGCTACCGCTATGGACCCATAGTCCAGGGGTAGACTACTCACACATCACACCGGAGGCGACCATGGCGGTGTAGAGTCCTCCGGGAGATGATTCCCCTCTCCGGCAGGGTGCCGGAGGCGATCTCCTGGATCCCCCGAGATGGGATCGGCGGCGGCGGCGTCTCAGTAAGGTTTTCCGTATCGTGGCTCTCGGTACTGGGGGTTTCGTCACGGAGACTTTAAGTAGGCGAAGGGGTAGGTCAAGAGGCGGCACGAGGGCCCCACACCACAGGGCCGCGCGGCCAAGGGGGGGCCGCGCCGCCCTAGGGTGTGGCCCCCTCGTGGCCCCTCTTCGTCTCGTCTTCGGTCTTCTGGAAGCTTCGTGAGAAAATAGGCCTCCGGGCTTTTATTTCGTCCAATTCCGAGAATATTTCTTTACTAGGATTTCGAAACCAAAAACAGCAGAAAACAAAGAATCGGCACTTCGGCATCTTGTTAATAGGTTAGTTCCGTAAAATGCACGAATATGACATAAAGTGTGCATAAAACATGTAGATAACATCAATAATGTGGCATGGAACACAAGAAATTATCGATACGTTGGAGACGTATCACATATACAACTCTACCTCAATATCTCCATTAAGGAATGCCGTTTTGACATCCATCTGCCAAATCTCATAATCGAAAAATGCAGCTATTGCTAACAAAATCGTCACAGACTTTAGCTTCGCTACAGGTGAGAAAGTCTCATCGTAGTCAACTCCTTGAATTTGTCGGAAACCCTTTGCGACAAGTCGAGCTTTATAGACGAGAATATTACCATCAAGCATCCGTTTTTCTCTTGAAGATCCATTTATTCTCGACAGACCTTGCGGCTATCGTGTAAGTTTACCAAAGTCCATACTTTATTATCATACATGGATCCCATTTCGGATTTCATGGCTTCTTGCCATTTGTTGGAATCCGGGCTCATCATCGCTTCTTCATACGTCGCAGTGGTCTTCATCATTGTTGTCCACAATCATGACATTTAGACAAGGATCATACCAATCAGGAGTGGCACGTTCCCTTGTCGATCCGCGAGGTTCAGTAGCTATCTCATTCGAAGTTTCATGATCATTATCATTAGCTTCCTCTCGTTGCCGGTGTAGGCGGCACCGGAACAACTTCCGGCATCGCGCTACTCGATTAACAAGTGAAGATTCATCAATCTCATCGAGTTCTACTTTTCTTCCAGATCACTTCTTTAGTGAGAAATTCTTTCTCAAGAAAGGTTCCGTTCTTAGCAACAAATATCTTGCCTTCGGATCTGTGATAGAAAGTGTACCCTATAGTTTCCTTAGGGTATCCTATGAAGACGCATTTTTCCGCTTTGGGTTCTAGCTTGTCCGGTTGTAACTTCTTTACATAGGCTTCGCAACCCCAAACTTTAAGGAACGACAGCTTAGGTTTCTTATTAAACCATAATTCATACGGTGTCGTTTCAACGGATTTTGATGGTGCTCTATTTAAAGTGAATGCGGTCGTCTCTAATGCATAACTCCAAAATGATAAAGGTAAATCAGTAAGAGACATCATAGAACGAACCATATCTAAGATAGTTCGATTACGACGTTCGGACACACCGTTTCGTTGAGGTGTTCCCGGCGGTGTCAATTGTGAAAGTATTCCACATTTCTTTAAATGCATGCCAAACTCATAACTCAGATATTCACCTCCGCGATTAGATCGTAGAAATTTAATCTTCTTGTTACGTTGATTTTCTACTTCACTTTGGAATTCCTTAAACTTCTCGAAAGTTTCGGATTTATGTTTCATGAAATAGATATACCCATATCTACTCAGATCATCTGTGAAGGTTAGAACATAACGATAACCACCGCGCGATGCTACACTCATTGGTCCGCACACATCGGTATGTATGATTTCCAATAAGTCAGTAGCTCGCTCCATAATACCAGAGAATGGAGTCTTAGTCATTTTTCCCATTAGACATGCTTCGCATCTATCAAGTGACTCAAAGTCAAGTGATTCAAGTAATCCATCGGTATGGAGTTTCTTCATGCGTTTCACTCCAATATGACCAAGACGACGATGCCACATATAAGTAGAATTATCATTCAATTTAATTCGCTTAGCATCAATGTTATGTATATGTGTATCACTACTATCGAGATCTAACGAAATAAGCCATTCTTTTCGGGTGCTCGACCATAAAAGATATTATTCATAAAAATAGAACAACCATTATTCTCAGACTTGAATGAATAACCGTCTTGCATTAAACAAGATCCAGATATAATGTTCATGCTCAACACGGGTACAAAATAACAATTATTGAGGCTTAAAACTAATCCCGAAGGTAGATGTAAAGGAAGTGTGCCGACAGCGATCACATCGACTTTGGATCCATTTCCAACGCGCATCGTCACTTCATCCTTTAGTAGTCTTCGTTTATTCTTTAGTTCCTGTTTCAAGTTACAAATATGAGCAACCGAACCAGTATCAAATACCCAGGTACTAGTATGAGAACCAGTAAGATAAACATCTATAACATGTATATCAGATATACCTTCTTTCTTCTTCTTGACAAGGCCGCTCTTCAGATCCGCCAAATACTTGGAGCAATTACGCTTCCAGTGTCCCTTCTCCTTGCAGTAATAGCACTCAAGCATCGGGCTTAGGGCCGGTCTTAGGTTTCACAGGAGGCGTGACAGCCTTTCTTGCCACCCTTCTTGAATTTTCCCTTAGACTTGCCCTGTTTCTTGAAACTGGTGGTCTTGTTGACCATCAACACTTGGTGCTCTTTCTTGATCTCAATCTCAGCAGATTTCAGCATGACGAAGAGTTCAGGTAACTCTTTGTTCATGTTCTACATATTGTAGTTCATCACAAAGTTCTTGTAACTAGATGGCAGTGATTGAAGGACATGATTAATCCCCATTCTGTTAGGAATCACTATTCCCAAGTCACTGAGTTTCTTCGCATGCCCAGTCATGGTGAGCATGTGCTCACTAACGGAGCTGCCTTCTTCCATCGTGCAACTGAAGAAGTGTTTCGATGCTTCATAGCATTCCACGGCCGCATGAGTTTCAAATATAGTTTTCAACTCATTGACCAACTCATGAGGATCGTGGTGCTCAAAATGTTTTTGAAGATCGGCTTCCAGACTGCACAGGATGGCACACTGAACTTGAGAGTACCGAGTTTTCCGAGTCGCGTAAACATTCTTTACTTCATCGGTTTCAGTTTCGCAGGAGGGTCACCTAGCGGTGCATCAAGCACATATTGCAGGTTTCCACCATTGAGGAAGATCCTCACATGACGGAACCGAGTCGGTGAAGTTGCTACCATTGTTCTTAAGCTTTTCTTTCTCTAGGAACTGGTTAAAATTGATTGGGGATGCCATATCTACAACATATATTTGCAAAAGTTTAGACTAATGTTTATGACAAATTGAGTTCAAATTTTAATTCAACAAAATTAAAAAATAAGTGAACTCCCACTCAAAACAATATCCCTCGCATTGTCTTAGTGATCACACGAACCAAATCCACTACATCAAGTCCGATCAGCACGAGACAAGATGTAATTTCAATGGCGAACACTCAAAGTGTTCATCATATCAATCAATTCATGCTCTACCTTTCGGTATCACGTGTTCCGAGACCATGTCTGTACATGCTAGGCTCGTCAAGGCCACCTTAGTATCCGCATGTGCAAAACTGGCTTGCACCCGTTGTATGCACTTGTTGATTCTATCACACCCGATCATCACGAGATGCTTCGAAACGACAAGTCTTGGCAACGGTGCTACTAAGGATGAACACTTTATTATCTTGATATTTTAGTGAGAGGGATCATCTTATAATGCTACCGTCGCGATCTAAGCAAAATAAGATGCATAAAAGGATTAACATCACATGCAGTTCATATGTGATATGATATGGCCGCTTTTTCTTTGCGCCTTTGATCTTCATCTCCAAAGCACGGACATGATCTCCATCATCAACGGGCATGATCTCCATCATCGTCGGCGTAGCGTCAAGGTCCATGGCGCCGCCTTCATGGTTGTACACCTCATGTAGCAACTATTACAACTACTTTGAAATACTACTCAACATGAAATTTAAAGACAACCATAAGGCTCCTGCCGGTTGCCACAATACAATAATGATCATCTCATACATATTCATCATCACATTATGGCCATATCACATCACCAAACCCTGCAAAAACAAGTTAGACGTCTCTAATTTGGTTTGCATATTTTACGTGGTTTAAGGTTTTCGAGTAAGATCTAATCTACCTACGAACATGAACCACAACGGTGATACTAGTGTTGTCAATAGAAGAGTAAATTGAATCTTCACTATAGTAGGAGAGACAGACACCCGCAAAGCCACTTATGCAATACAAGTTGCATGTCGAGCGTGGAGCAAATCTCATGAACGCGGTCATGTAAAGTTAGCCCGAGCCGCTTCATCCCACTATGCCACAAAGATGCAAAGTACTCAAACTAAAGACAACATAAGCATCAACGCCCACAAAACCATTGTGTTCTACTCGTGCAACCATCTATGCATAGACACGGCTCTGATACCACTGTTGGGATACGTTGCATAGAAAACAAAAAATTTCCTACGGCGAGAACGCAAACCAAGCCAAGATGCAATCTAGAAGATGGGAGCAACGAGGAGATGATCGAGACTCACCCTTGAAGATTTCCAAAGCCTACAAGATGAGGCTCTTGTTGCTGCGGTAGACGATCACTTGCCGCTTGCAAAAGCGCGTAGAAGATCTTGATCACGGTGCCACGATCGGGCAACACCTCCGTACTCGGTCACACGTTCGGTGTTGATGAAGACGACGTCCTTCTCCCCGTTCCAGCGGGCAGCAGAAGTAGTAGCTCCTCCTTGACTCCGGAAGCACGACGGCGTGGTGGCGGTGGCGATGGAGAACTCCGGCGGAGCTTCGCTAAGCTTGCGGGAGAGGTGGAGGAGAGAGTGGGCGGCTAGGGTTTGGGAGAGGGGGTGGCCGGCCTCAAGGGGTGCGGCCAGCTTGGTGGCTTTTTGTGGTGGCCGGCCCCCTCCCTATGCCCCTCATTATATAGGTGGAACCCCAAGTGTTGGACTACAAGTCTTCGAATAAGACCCGAACCTAAAACCTTCCATGTAGTAGGGAAACCTAACCAAGGTGGGACTCCCACCCAAGTGGGATTCCCACCCTTCCATGAAGGGGGGTGGCCGGCCCCCTTGGTGGAGTCCACCTTGGACTCCCTCTTCTAGGGTTGGCCGGCCATGGGGAGGTGGAGTCCCTCCGGGACTCCTCCTTCCTTAGTGATTTCTTCCGGACTTTTCTAGAACCTTCTAGAACCTTCCATAAATGCACCGGATCATTTCCAAACTTGGAATATGACTTCCTATATATGAATCTTATTCTCCGGACCATTCCGGAACTCCTCGTGATGTCCGGGATCCCATCCGAGACTTCGAACAATACTTCGAACTCCATTCCATATTCAAGTTCTACTATTACAACATCAAACCTTAAGTGTGTCACCCTACGGTTCGTGAACTATGTGGACATGGGTGAGAACTCTCTTCGACCAATAACCAATAGCGGGATCTGGAGATCCATAATGGCTCCCACACATTCAATGATGACTTAGTGATCGAATGAACCATTCACATACGATACCAATTCCCTTTGTCACGCGATATTTTACTTGTCCGAGGTTTGATCATCGGTATCACTCTATACCTTGTTGAACCTCATCTCCTGACAAGTACTCTTTACTCGTACCGTGGTATGTGGTCTCTTATGAACTTATTCATATCCTTGCAAGACATTAGACGACATTCCACCGAGAGGGCCCAGAGTATATCTATCCGTCATCGGGATAGACAAATCCCACTGTTGATCCATATGCCTCAACTCATACTTTCCGGATACTTAATCCCACCTTTATAACCACCCATTTACGCAGTGGCGTTTGATGTAATCAAAGTACCTTTCCGGTATAAGTGATTTACATGATCTCATGGTCGAAAGGACTAGGTAACTATGTATCGAAAGCTTATAGCAAATAACTTAATGACGTGATCTTATGCTACGCTTAATTGGGTGTGTCCATTACATCATTCATATAATGATATAACCTTGTTATTAATAACATCCAATGTTCATGATTATGAAACTAATCATCTATTAATCAACAAGCTAGTTAAGAGGCTTACTAGGGACTCATTGTTGTTTACATAACACACATGTATCAATGTTTCGGTTAATACAATTATAGCATGGTATATAAACATTTATCATAAACATAAAGATATATAATAACCACTTTTATTATTGCCTCTTGGGAATATCTCCAACACCGGTTGTATGGTGATTTGTATCTTCGGGCACCCAACGAGGAAGATACAAAGAGGTTGATGGAGATGAATGAAAAAAGGGGATGACCGGGGATGCTTGGTAGTCTTGATTGCATGCATTGGACATGGAAAAGTTGCCCCAAATCATGGCATGGAATGTATTGTGGAAAAAACAAGGATGCAACCATTGTGCTTGAGGCCGTGGCATCGGAGGACACATGGATTTGGCATGCATTTTTCGGTTTGCTAGGTACACTCAATGATATCAACGTGCTCAATAGATCTCCTTTGTTTGCAAGATTAGTTTCCGGAGATGCTCCAACTTGCAACTACAAGGTCATGAACCATGAGTACTCAATGGGATACTATCTCACCGATGGCATTTATCCCGAGTGGGCAACTCTTGTGAAGTCCATCAAGGAGAAAAATGGTGTGCCCCTAACAAAAAAACAAGCTCATTTCACAAGGGCACAAGAGGCAGCCCGCAAAGATATTGAGAGAGCTTTCGGTATTTTGCAAGCAAGGTTTGCCATAGTCCGAGGTCCAGCTCGTTTTTGGGACAAGAAGACCTTGTAGGACATCATGACATGTTGTGTGATTCTCCACAACATGATCCTAGAGGATGAGAGAGGGTTAAACCTCCCTTGTTTCTATGACAATGTTGGCACCCGTGTGCAACCGGAAAGGAACCCCAATCGCGTAGAAGCTTTTCTTGAAGCACATCGTGCGATTGAGAATGCAAACACTCATTGTCAACTCCGGGATGATCTTGTAGAGCACCATTGGCAGTTGGATGGGCGGCGCCAAGGCTCATGATGTGTCTTTGTTTCACTTTGCTATGTCCTATTTGCTTCGAACAATTTTTTTAATTTACCAAAAACATTGTTGTAATATTTGGAATGATTATCTTGTGCTTGAGAGTACTATTTGATGTTGTAATAATAACTAGAATGATTATTGTTTGATTGATATGGTGATATTTGTGATATGAAACTGTGATGAGGGTTTGAGGGTTCCACTAAATGCCTCCTGTTTTTCACACCTCCAACCTCTCCAATTTTACCAATTCTCGACCCTTATAGCTATAAGGGTTTAACGGTTTCATTAGACATGCTCTTACACGACGTGTAAGTGTGTAACTCAAAGGAAATGGACAGCGGATCAATATGCGAATGGGTCACGCTGAGCGTCCCCCGGGGGATTAGATTTCTAATCCCCTGGGTGGACAGCCGTTGGATTAGCTCGATTGGACCGTTCAGATCATGACACGTGTCACAGTACACCTCAGTCCCGCTTTTGCTACCATAATGTACCAAAGTAGCAAAAAACGGTTCGTTTGTAGCAAAATCAACACAATTGTAGCAAAACACGGTTCACCCAAAATACACACAGATCTCGTCGGAGACTCGTCGGAGACGATGTAGCGAAAATGTTGTACTATTGTAGCAAAAAAATTCTAGTATTGTAGCAACACCGACCTCATCGGAGAGCTCGCAAAAAAAACTCGCCGGAGATGTCACCCGGAAACTCGCCGGAGGCGTCGCCGGAAACCTCACCGGAGACATGGTAGCAAAAAGAATATGCTAAAGTAGCAAAAAAACACAAAAAATAGCAGCTTTTTTTTGCTATTGTAGCAAAACCGATCTCGTCGAAGACTCGCCGGTGACCTCGCCGGAGGACTCGTAGCACAGCCGTCGTGCCATGGTAGCAGAGCCGGCCGCCGCATGGAGCACCACCGCCATGCCATGGTAGCAGAGCCGTCGGCCGGTCATAGTAGAAGCCAAAAGCCGACGGTAGCAGCAGCACCCACCGCCGTCGGTAGCAGGGCAGCGGAGGAGCAGCAGATGGCCATGGTCCGCGACCCCTGCTGCTACTCCCCGCCGGTAGCCGGAGTTTGGCCTCACCGCGTGGCGGCGGAAGCCTATGGTGACGCGGCGGATCTGCAGGTCCAAGAGGCCGGCGAAGCTTGATGGGGGGCGACGCAGAGTAGAAAACACGAGGGGGGGGGGGAGCAGGCCCAAGAGGCCGGCGGCGGTGCTCTCGACGGGGGCCGGCGGCGGTGCTCTCGACGGGGGCGCCCGTAAGGAATACGGCGGCGCCGGCTCGCACTGTGAGCTACAGAGCGGTGCGCGGCGAGATCCTGCTGGGGCGCGACATCGACGGATGCTAGAGCGCCTCAGCAGCGGCGGCGCTATCGAGCTCGCACATGGCTGCACAGCGAGCGGCAGCGGCCGTGCCTCCATGGATGCGCGGGCAAAAGCGGCAGCGGGCGCGGCACCTGCGCGTGTACCGGCAACGGCTGCGGCGCCATGGCTGCGCGTGAGAATCGGCAGGGGACGCGGAGAAAGCGAGAGGAATTGGAGAAAGCGAGAAGAGGTTTCTCTCGTGGGGAAGAAAGAGGTGAGGTAGCGAAGAGATAGCGTGGGCCCCGCAGGGACACGCGTCGCACGATGCGAGCGGAGGATTAGAACGCTGTTCCTCCGGGGGAACGTTAGCGTTTTCCTATGCTAATATGCTACAGGCCAGTCTTGTGTTTGGGTGTTGCCCGTTGGATTTTGATCCAATGGTCTAGAAATGGCTGGTGCAGCCGGTGCATAAACCTGGTTCGTGCAGGGGATATGCTCTCCCGTGAGAATGAGAATGACCAAATTGCCCATGAACATTAGGAACTCCCAATTCCAGCCGCATTTTCCCCTTCTTGAATTTCTCGTTCCTCCTCGCCATTGTCACGGCCATGGCCGGAAAGAGATCCCCAAAATCCTTCTCCTACACTGGTCCATTGTAAAGCTTTGAGTCTGGTCCGGTCAGCCGCAACCGCTCCCATGATGTGGTGGACTGGTGGTCCGCGGCGTGCGCAGGCGGTGTGCTGCAGACTGTGCGGGGGCGGCGGAGCGGGAGCGCGCGGGCGGGAGACGCGGAGCGCACGCGGTGCGCTGCAGACTGAACGGAGTTCAGCGCCTAGGGCGGCGGAGCTGGAGCGCGCGGAGCGGCGGCCCGGCCCGAAGGTTCCGGCAGGAGGCGTCGCCGAGGGGCCTGCCTGACGCGAGCTGCGCGGGGTCTGGATGTCGTCCGGCGAGTCAATGCAGGTACTGCCTCTATCCCCTTTGCTAATTGTAAGGCGCCGATGCTGGCGCGGAGGGACCTAGGTGGCCGGCGCCGGCGACGCTCTTGGCTGCGCGGGTCCAGCTATGGCCCGCTCCGCTGGACGACTGTCCGACACGTCGCTGTGCAGCCGTACGTTCGGCCCCAGCGCCTTCCCTCAGTTCTCATTGGACAGCACAAGCATCTCTCTCCCTTTTTCCCCTGTCACCTTGCTTTCTCTCCACGAGCGCGCACTGTACCAGGAGAAATCACGCCTCGACCGCTCCACACTCGACACGCGCCGCGTCCCTTTCTCCCCATCCGAGCATCAGACCATCGCCATCTTCTTCTCTCCGGTCACCTGTGTTTCTTCCAGCCAAACGATCCAGCAACGAACTAGCAACGCAAGGGACAATGCCCTCCTTTGCCCATCTCCTCCTTCTCACCCTCACCCTCACCTTCCAAAATCGTCCTACACCTGCACTATGCATTGCTGACCACCCACATGCCACTGCCAGCACCACACAGCCTCAGACATTCATCCTGGTTCTCAAGTCGCCTGCCGAGGCTGGCACCAGCGAGGACGAGCACCGGTGGTGGCACGAGACTTTCATGCCATCCCCTCTCGCTGGCTCCGAGGAGCCGCGGCTCCTCCACACCTACACCGAGGTCTTCACCGGCTTCGCTGCCAGGCTGACGGATGCCGAGCTCGACATGGTGTCCAAGAAGCCCGGGTTCCTGCGTGCCTTCCCGGACCAGATCTGGCACCCTGCCACCACGCACACTCCCGAGTTTCTGGGGCTCAAGAGAGGCAGTGGCTTGTGGAGGGACGCCAGCTACGGCAAGGGCGTGATCATCGGGGTTTTGGACACGGGCATCTACGCGCAGCACCCTTCCTTTGATGATGCTGGCATCCCGCCGCCGCCGTCAAAGTGGAAGGGTTCATGCCACGGCGCTGCTCGGTGCAACAACAAGCTCATCGGTGCCAAGTTCATCAACAGGTATGCAAATGACTCTAGCGATGACACTGGGCATGGGACGCATACCTCGTCCACCGCTGCTGGCAACTTCGTCAGTGGTGCATCGGCCCATGGCCTCGGCAGCGGCACAGCGGCCGGGGTTGCTCCAGGTGCACACCTGGCCATGTACAGAGTGTGCACAATCCATGGGTGTGCACTCGCAGACATAGTAGCCGGGTTAGACGAAGCTGTAAAGGACGGGGTCGATATCCTATCGCTATCCCTTGGCCCCTTTTACAATGTTAACTTCAGCGGAGACCCGGTCGCCATTGGCGCACTCAGTGCGGTAGCAAAGGGCATTGTTGTCGTGGCTGCAGCTGGGAACAATGGACCCAAGTCATTTGTTGCCAACTCTGCACCATGGTTGCTCACAGTCGCAGCTGGCTCAGTGGACCGTAGCTTTGAGACTGTTGTGCAGCTGGGCAACGGGGATCACGTAAATGGGGAGGCTTTCAACCAGATATCCAACTCAAGCGCCAACCAGTTTCCTCTTTATTGGAACAAACACTGCAAGTTGCCTGCAAGAAATGTGTCTGGGAAAATCGTCGTTTGCCATAACACAGGATCAATGAATAACACAGGATCAATAAACAACACCGACATCAGTGCCATCATGAGTGCCGGGGCGGCTGGCATAGTGCTGATCAACAGGAAAGATGCCGGCTTCAGCACGCTCCTTGAGGACTATGGTAATGTTGTTCAAGTGACTGTGTCTGATGGCATGAAGATCACAGAGTACGTCAAGACAACAATCAAAGCCTCTGCCGCAGTCATCTACAAAAACACAGTTCTGGGGGTCCGTCCATCCCCAATGGTTGCAGCATTCTCATCCCGTGGTCCTAGCAGGTTCAGCCCCGGCGTTCTGAAGCCGGATGTATTAGCACCTGGCCTCAATATCATTGCTGCATGGCCACCACTCACCCTGTTTGGTTCTGGGCCATTCAACATTCGATCAGGGACGTCGATGTCAACTCCGCATGTCAGTGGCATCGCTGCGCTTGTTAAGTGCTCCCATCCTGAGTGGTCCGCTGCTGCGATCAAGTCGGCCATCCTGACAACATCCGACATTATCGACAGCACTGGTGACCCGATCTTGGATGAGCAGCATCAGAGGGCAACAGCATATGCGATGGGTGCTGGCCATGTGAATCCTACAAGAGCTACTGATCCGGGTCTAGTTTATGACACTGGCATTACTGAATATGCCGGCTATATATGTGCTCTCCTTGGTGATCAAGCCTTGGCAGTCATTGTGCGTAATCCGAGGTTGTCCTGCAAAATGCTTCCTAAGATACCAGAATCGCAGCTTAACTACCCAACCATAACGGTGCCCCTCAGGACAAGGCCATTCACATTGAACCGGACTGTGACAAATGTGGGTTCAGCCAACTCAGTGTACACACTGAAGATAGAGGTTCCTGAGAGTCTTATAGTGTCTGTCTACCCAGAGACATTGGTCTTTTCCAAGGCTGGACAGAAGATATCGTATACCATAACGGTGAGCAGCCATGGCAATGCCGGGGAAAAGATCATGGAGGGAAGTTTGAGCTGGGTGTCTGGGCACTATGTTGTGCGAAGTCCCATAGTTGCCGTTGCTGGTCTGCTGTAATCAGGAAGAATATGTGTGCCATGAGATGTTGGACCATCACCCATATATACTCCTTCCTTTAGTTATGGTCTAGAGCAATGACTGTCTTAAGTCTTTTAACTAGTAGGGTTTCCATGCCTGTAAAATAATTGAAGTTTGGACGTGGAGCTTCCGTTGATCTGTCGTAGAACTGACCACACATAAACTGCGAGTATGTGATGTGGTCTGCATCCTCTGTAATTCCGGTACTTCGAAAATATGAATGATTTGCTATCAGATCATTTGGTCCATCAGGTTTGCTTACATCTGTCTGGAAACATGCAACGCTATGCTGTTTGGATACTGAACTGTGTGTTTGAAACTTATGGTATTATGCTTCATATTATTTAGGATTCATCCTTGTGGACATGTTCTTAGCTGCAACTATTCAAATTACACTTGTCACTGAAGTGACCACAGTTATCTGATAGTAATAGTTTCCATTTTGGTCTATCCTGTTTCTAAAAGTGAGTTGATAATGAATCTACACTAGCATCGATTCATTGGCACTCTATCTATACATAATTTCCCCCAAATATTCTTGACCTGGGAAAGGAAGATACGTATCTACATATGTAGGAAGTTAAGCACAGTGATTTTAAAGTTTTCCTTCAAAATCAATAATTCCAGACGGGTCCATAATCTCATGAATTCATGCTAGAGCTGAAATACTCATGATTACGGAAAAAAAACTTTCAAAGAAAACAATAAGCACAGTTAAGTACAGAAAATCATTCTGCAAAATATACCCGACAATGTTTTCCACCCAAGGGAATATTTGTAAATTTCAATGACGTATTTGAATTCTTGAAAGTGTTGAAAGATTTGATGGTTGAGGATATTGGGTACCGCTTCGAGTTAACTGAACTTAACTGAACATGTTCTAACTCTGAGTAATGAAACTGGGCCTGACTCATGGGAGTGAGGGGCCAAGACAGCGGTTTCTAGATGACGTGCCTTCCCCCTGTCTGCAAATTCTGGTCGGGGCTCGACCATGCCGTTTAGACGTTAGCGGGGAGGAAGGGCGCGGAAGAGTCACCGCGCTTGGATTTACCAATGGTCTCTGCAATCGGAAGTTGTTTGTAAATACAATGCTTTTGATGTCAATCGCTTGTTGCTGTTTCTGAGAACATAGGAATTGTGATTTCATCCATCTTAGTTACTTCTGTTTATACATGCAAACTTGTATCGCTGCATATTTTATTTATTTCGTCATTTGAAAAATTAAGTTGTTACAATTAGTTCAGTGAGGTCCTTACAAGAGTGTCAAAATAAGGGGGGAAATAATGAAATGATCTTTGGTTAATATTTAAAATTTTAATATGGAATTTGACTTTAAAAAGGTGATTTAAGGAAAATGCACACTTGTGCAGTCTTCAGCGATTCAGCTCAAGCCTGTCTCTAGTTCTGGATTGCTTCTCATTGACATGCCTTGACTATGGTTGTACTGAGAAAATGTTTCTAACTCTTAAGAAACCTAGATGCTCAAAGGGGAAAAATGGTTCCAAAATTTGAACCAAGAAAGAACATGTAAACTGTATATACATGGCCCCATGTGTAAGTCGTACACATTTCTGTAGTAGCTAAAAATGTAGAAAATTTTCCGATTATTGACGACATTTTGGATTCAGATATACAAACCACAAACAGAAACTCAATAAATAATATTTTGTGATGAAAGGTTGCCATGTAAAAAATAACATTATTGTTATTTGTCCACACTACAACATGTCATATATACAAACCTTTTTTTTTCCTTTGGCAGCAATTTGCTTTTGCCCTTATACTGGTTCACCTTCATGGCAACTATGGATATAATTTGCCTTAACAGGTTTAAATCGAGTTTTTAGTATATTTATGATAATAGATATACAAATATATGATCTAATCTCCGCACATGTTATATATATGATTCAACATAATACTTTCTGCTGTTGTTCAGGACAGGGTAATGGCCATGTTTTCAACTGCGGATTAAGTGCTGAAGCTAAATCCAATTATTGCACGTCAAGTTATGATCAAAGCAGGATCTTGTTGGTATAAATTTCCAAGATGTAGTTAGTAATGTCAATCATGCTGATCTTATGCATGGCCTAACTCCTAGGAGGCCTCTCCAAGAGTGATCTGTTTGAAAGGAAGTCTGGCACAACTCCTGGTCGCCCTTCAGCTAGCAAGAACATGGTTGTGTTCTGGGAGAACACATTGTATAACTACCTGCTTAATCCTTACAAGGTATGGTACTATGGTCACTGTCCAGTCTCCATGTCCTATTGTAGTTATTTTTTTCAGTTGGGATGAGCTTCTTCTTTGTGTTGTGCACCTGTTATCAGATATGTCTAAGCAGGGCATGCTGATTCTTGTAGCTGACTGTACTATTTATGCAATAATTTGCAATTTATTTTTCCCCTAAATACTATAAATGGTCTCAACTTTGTGCTTCCATCATACCATCTAGGTGTGTGCCTTTCAAGCAATAAAAGAAATGCTCCGAAGATAAAAATAAGGCTTGCCACAATTCTGTGTGATTCTCCCTGACAAAATACGATTTCCCACTCCATTGCACCTAACTAAGAAATAGTTTTCCCTGCTACCCTTATATGGTGATGATCACACGCTTTCCTGACCCAAGATCCTATTTACAAGATCCCAACAATAAATCATCAGATATCCGTCTCATCTTTACAATTACTTTTTTAGTTAGTTGTGTAACTTCTGTGATTATGCAAAATGGAACTAAAATCTCTGTTATCTTTGAAGATATCAGACTACTGCTTTTTGGACTCTGACTCAGCAACTATGCATTTTCCCAATTTTTTGTAACTATATTTAACATGCAATTTAACTATTTTGTTTCCTAACTATGACATATGAAGATACATTGGTCCACATTATGACATGTCGTAGAAAAACCTTAGTTCATTTAGGGCCAGGCTTGTTTAATTGGTGCTCGTTGGCGACAGATAGTTATAATTTTGACTTACAAGGTGTAGACCAAGTTGTGAGTAAAATTATAATCCCTAGCCGTTTCCGCAATCACTAACCTTTGCAGATCCACCACACAGAGAGATTTGCAAACTGCAGAGCTATTCCAAGTGGCAATTCAGACTAAAACTTGAGTATATAGCATTACACAGTCAAAACACAATAAATCTTAAAAATGGTTTTTATGTCACCCATATATATAGCATGATTCCAGTATGCTCAACAGTCAGCACCTTCACGACATGAAACTCAAAACAAAATAGGTTACCTTTGCTTGCCAGTACCATATCTTGTAATGTTCCTATAAACAAAAACAAAACAAAAAAGAAATCGACATGGAAAACGAGGCTAGGATACTGTTTTCGACCAGTGACGAATTAGCCCCCTTTCTGGTACTGACAAGAGTATAAGCGAAACCATGACCAAAATTGCATTTATGACATAGGCAAAACAGAAATACCAAGACGATGATCATTGAACAGCAGTTGTAAACTACCAACTTATCTAACTCAAGAATGCTGAAAGCTCATCATTCCCTCTTCTCTTCTCCAAGTAAATCATGCACTGCATTTTTCATCTCTTCATCCAACTCCCTGCTCATTGGTAACAATATTATTAACATCGGCAAGCAAAACAAAAAAACAGCATGTCTTAATTCTAAGAAAGCAATGGTCTGATCTGATGGATTGTAATGTTGATTTCTACGCACCAGTAACTTGAACAGTCCCTGTAATATGAATATCGTCATTCTCCAAGAAAAGGTTTTGAAGTAATTTATGTTGTGAACTTTTTGCGGGGGAATTCAATTTTCATTTAGGTGTCACACAAACCAGCCTGAGGCCAAGCACCAGTCGAGCCTGTTTCTTAGTCACAACGCCCATGACCATCCATCAATAAAACTTGAATATAGTGACTGAAAATTCACAAATTCAGTCACCTGATCATTGGATTGTAATCAGATTGTCCCAATGGAATGATTAAAAAAAATAGAATAAATCAGGCGATTGTGCACGAGCCTGATCCTTTATAGCAGTGTAGTGTTGGGTCTTAGTTAGGAATCCTAGCTTGTTAAAAGTAAAATTTTGGAATCCTAGTAGGTACCAAATATAGAAACCAATAACACGCTATCAAGAAGACACATTTTTTTTATAAAGGTATCATCTTGTTACGAGATACTCTTATGTAATTTGGGAGCCAATAAATGAGATAATCTTGTTATGGAATTATTACTAATATTTCGTAGTAGTTGATCTCGTATATAATTTTTTGGGGGCAATAATTGCCAGTCTTGTTATGGAAGTACTTTGTACTACTATAATTGATTTCGTATGTAATTTTTGGCAGCCAATAAATGCCAAAATCTTGTTATGGAATACTAATTGACTCCGCATGTTATTTTAGGGAGCCCCCTAAATGCCATAATGCTGTTATGAAATACTAATTAAGTTCGTATGGAATTTTTTTGGAGCAAATAAATACATACCCACAGGGATATATTCCATGATTTGCGCAATATTTGAGGACGCTAATTAATTGCCAACCTTGCCAATGGAAACGGCAAAAAATTGCTACTCCAAGAGTCGATCGTGCCACTATATAAACAGCCACATAAGGAACAGCCTAAGCACAACCAAAACCAAAAGGTCAATACGAGAAAGAAAACTACTACGTTATGGCTGTAATCCAGAGCAACACGATGGTTATGTGCTTGATGGCTCTTCTGATGATTTCGACCACTTTGTTGTCCATTCAAGCATCAGGGAGGAACATAGGTAGTACATTTTTCTCTACCAGAGTTATTAGTTTTAGAGAAATTTGTTGTTTCATTTTGTGTCTATTTCATGATCCTCCTGTTTCCAATCATATGTGTGTTAGAAATAATATCTCTACCATTTTTATATTTAAGGTAATGTGATGCCATATAGCTGTTTACGATTGACATGTCTGGGACTAAAAATGTCGTAGAGTACTAGGGCTCCGCTTCTAGCCTGGAAATTGCATACTGCATGGTTTTCACTGATGAATTCCATGTTCAACCACAAACTTCTCTAGATTCTGATGGCACTCTTTTATTTTGTTTGGCTTAGGTCTGGAAGCCAACACTGGTGCCGTAAGTTCAGAAGCCAACGCTGGCACTGAGGACAACCGCGAACCCTACCTTCCACCCCCGTGCGATCCTAAATATTGTGATGAAGCATGTAAGGAAGATAAGCACAAAGTTGGGACATGTCATAAAGATGATGGTGGTTGCTGGTGCAGCTAGACGGCACTTCCCAGGTGCTGCAGAAATTTCTAGCAAGGAATTGACCGAGAATAAAGTTATGAAATAAGGCTTGAGGCCATTAATTTTTCTTTTCTTTTGTAGGAACCATTAAGATTTTTCTTCCAATTTCTTGATAAATAGCTGATCTCTATTTCTTGAGATAGCTTTCCACATCTCTCAGCCAGTCGGCATGGTCTCGTACTACTAATTGATTTCGTATGTAATTTTTGGCAGCCCATAAATGCCAAAATCTTGTTATGGAATACTAATTGACTCCGCATGTTATTTTAGGGAGCCCCCTAAATGCCATAATGCTGTTATGAAAGTACTAATTAAGTTCGTATGGATTTTTTTTGGAGCAAATAAATACATACCCATAGGGATATATTCCATGATTTGCGCAATATTTGAGGACGCTAATTAATTGCTGCAAACCTTGCAATGGAAACGGCAAAAATTGCTACTCCAAGAGTCGATCGTGCCACTATATAAACAGCCACATAAGGAACAACCTAAGCACAACCAAAACCAAAAGGTCAATACGAGAAAGAAAACTACCACGTTATGGCTGTAAACCATGGCTGTAAACCAGAGCAACACGAGGGTTCTGTGCTTGATGGCTCTTCTGATGATTTCGACCACTTTGTTGTCCATTCAAGCATCAGGGAGGAACATAGGTAGTACATGTTTCTCTACCAGAGTTATTAGTTGAGAAAATTGCTTATGTACCATGGACCAACAAGTCAATGGCTCATTTGCCATCGAACAAAGCACAAGTGCTTGTGTACCAAACACAAAGAAAATGTCACCGTTTTCTTGTGAGCTTCTCTCAAAATTCCTGGTTTACCCCTAGTTTATGGAAGAGAGAAAAAAAAGAGGAAAAAACAACCACACACGCACGGGCAGACAGACGGCCCGACCGACACGCACGCGACCTGATTTCCCCACGCGATGGACGAGCCGCCATCGCTGGCGCTCGCCTGTTCCCCGCCGCCCCTCCCCAACTCTGCCGCTGCAGATGGTCCTCGCCGACGCGCCTCCGTGCCCTGCTACTGCTCCTTCGACGCCATCCAGGCGACGCCAAATGGCGGAACGGCCGCCGGCGCTTCACCCTCTGCCCGCGATGCCGCCGCCACTTTTGGCCACGGCGTCTTCGACAGCCTCCGCTCACAAGGTAGCAGAGCCACCCTCTCCCTCCAAGCATGTCGCCCAGAACCCTAGGGTTTGGGATTCCGGCAAGGTGAACCATTTCGTCGCTGCAGCCTCTACTCCAGATATCCAGACCCAGTGAGGAGGACATGATGAGGACTCCACATCCCTCTCTGCAATTTGTGCTAGGTAAAAGTTCTTGCTTTTTCTTCTGCAATTTTTATGGGGCAAGAAATAGTCAAGAGATTGACACCATCCTTTGCAACATCCACAGGATGATACAGTCTTGCCCTTCGCAAAGGTCAACATTTTTATAGAGATTTGGTTGAATTATTGGCGGGGGTCTTGTAAGCCTATATGATTGTGGGTAACATCACAACAGTCTATATACACACTCACAACGACCGACTGAAGAGAACCAATGATCCTATGGCGACGCCTCCATGAAGGGAACGATGCCAAGGTGTCGACGTCGCTCGTACGACAGATCAAATAATATTTACTTTTCAGCCGAAGCCAAGGTGGAGGAGGAAATACCTACAATGACCCCCGATATTTGACCACTAGCCACATGGATCGCAACACCTTACACACCTCAGATGCTACCAGATGCATCACCGCATGTCGCCACCTCTCAGAAGCAGGAAACGAAACCGATGAAGCGCTTTACAAAGCGATGGTATCTTGACCAGGGGTCCACGGAGAGGCAAGGTCGAAGGGGGTTGTAGTAGATGACACCTACATCATGAACATCCACATTGGCGATCCAGACACCACGACTGTTTTCTACGCAGACCACCACACCGTCCTCACGGCTAAGGTAGCAGCACCCACACAACACAGCCTACGGAGAAATAGAAATTGTGCCCACCACTAGAGCCACAACTCCAGATCTAGAGAGCCAAGCTCACGGAACATTGACACATCTCAAACGTATCTATAATTTTTGATGCTCCATGTTTGTTTTACACCAATTTCACTATGATTTACATACATTTCGTTAAACTTTTATACATTTTCCGGCACTAACCTATTGACAAGATGCCACAGTGCTAGTTCCCTGTTTCCTGCTGTTTTTGGTTTCAGAAAAGTTGTACAGGAAATATTATCGGAATTGGACGAAACAAAAGCTGAAATCAATATTTCTCCGCAACTAAGACAGACACCGAAGGGGGGGGACGAAGAGGCGCCACAGGGCGGCCAGGCCACCCCATGGCGCGGCCAAGGGTGGGCCCGCACCCAGGGGTGGTGTGCCCCCGAGCGGCCACCGACCTCGCCCTTCCGCCTATTTATTCACAATCTCGGGAAAACCCTAAACACCAGAGTATCCATCCACGAAAAGTTCCGTTGCGGCCACCATCGCAGAACCCATCTCGGGAGGGTCTAAAGTTCTTGCCAGCACCCTGTCGGAGGGGGAAATCATCGCTGGAGGCATCTACATCGTTATGCCCGCCTCCGAAGTGATGCGTGAGTAGTTCATCCCTCGACTGTGGATCCATAGCAGTAGCTAGATGGTTGTCTTCTCCAATTTGTGCCTCTCATGATCAAGATCATCTTTAGTAATGCTACATATTGTGTTTGCTGGGATCCAATGAATATTGAATACTATGGTGGAGATTGATTATATTCATATCATATGTTATTTGTGATCTTTCATGCTCTCCGTTGCTAGTAGATGCTTTGGCCAAGTAGATGCTTGTGACTCCAAGAGGGAGTATTTATGATCGATAGTGGGTCCATGCTTCTAGTTTTCTGGAAGAGTGAAAATAACTTCTAAGATTGTAGATGTGCTGGTTCTACTAGGGAGAAAACAATAATATTTTATCCGATGGTAATTCTATTGTTTAAATTACACACAATGCTTAATGCAATTATCTGTTGCTTGGAACTTAATACTGAAAGGGGCGCAGACGCTAACCGGAAGGTAGATTATTAGTCATAGACGCAGTTGGATTACGGTCTATGTATCATGTTGTAATGCCCAAATGAATCTCATAGTAGTCGTCTTGCTATGTATTATCTCTATTCTCTCAATTATCCAGCTGTAATTTGTTCACCCAACATGTTATTTATCTTTATGGAGAGACACCACTAGTGAACTATGGACTCCGGTTCTTTCTTTTACACTGATAAATTCAACCACTGCAATCATGTTATATTTACTTACTGCAAGCTCTGTTCTCTTTAATTAATGCAAATATCTCCTTCCACTCGATACATTTAATCATTTATGTTCAGCGAAGCTAGTGAGATTGACAACCTCACTTTAAGTTAGGGCAAAGTATTTTGGTTGTTTTGTGTGCAGGTTCCACGTTGTTGCTAACACTGGTAGTGCACCCTGCCAATAGTCAGCCAACAACACTTCAGAAGTCACGCCTTTCTGTATTGTTACCGTAAAATTAGCCAATACGTAATATTGAGCTGAAATTTTTTGAGCGTATGCCCCAGGTTTATATATAACTTTCATTAGTTTTTCACTTTTAGATATAAGCAACATAGGGTTTTCTACAAAATAGATCTTTACCTACTGTTCTGTTTTGACATATTTCTGCCACTGTTTGCATTTGCCTCTTATTCTCTCTCTTTTTGGGCTCTTTTGAGAGAAAGATTTTTGAAAGAGTTGCTACAGTAACTAATATTTTTATGGATGTTTGATATATGTTAGAACTGGACCCAAGTGGATTTATTATTTTAATTGCACTAATGTTGCTAATAAAGAATTGTGTGAAGTTTTGTATGAAGGAAGTTTTCAAGTGTAGGGAAAGAAGAATGATGTGATGAAATGAAGAATGGACAAAAGCTCAAGCTTGGGGATGCCCCTGCCACCCCAAGAAATATCCAAGAGGTACGAGCGTCAAAGCTTGGGGATGCCCAAGGCATCCCCTTCTTCATCAACAAAGCAACATGCCATCTTTCTGTGCGCTATATTTTTATTGCTTTATATGCTATGTGTTATTCTTGAAGCATATTTATTTTTGTTTTTTTGGTTTTCTTTTGTTTTTTGATGTACAATAAGGTTGGATCCCAGCATATTTGTTTTGTAGCATGACACACTCTGTTTTAATTGCATAGAACACTCTAGTTTTCACTTTTACTGTTCTGCGAGTGTTCTAGTTTTCTAGTACTTCGTTTAACTTTGGTTTTCTGTTTTTATTTTTTGTCCAGAGCTTTCTAGTTTGATTTATTCATGAATTATTAGCTCTATGGTCCACATTGATTTTTATCTATGAGAGTTGTTTCAAATAAATTGATTGGTGTTGGATACGAGTAAAAAGCTTCATGCTAATAGTGATGCAAAAGGAAGCTTGCTAGACTGTGGCATAGACTTCGGCATGTCATGGTGGATGTTATTTTTATGATATTCTTAGTATTTATTGTTGCATCATGATTTGTCTCAAATATATGAGAGTTCTTAATATGCCATTGAAATAATCAGGTGTTGTTTTTGTCATAGAAGCATAATATTGTGATATTCTCCTTTGATGCTTTATTGGATTGACTTGGCACATGCTTATACCATGTTATGACTACGAATCAGTCAACTAAAGCCTTCATGATCATTTAGTTTTTTACTTGTGATATCACTTTATGCTTTGATTAATATTGTTTTGTCGCTATGCATGATTATGACCATTATTGCTCTCTTAGTTGGTCGCTCCTAGTCTTTTGCTAGCCTTCGCTTGTACTGAGTATGAAGCTCTACTCGTGCATCCAACCACTAATAACCAAAGTTTGCCAATTGTGTCCACCATATCTACCTATTAGCATTATTTCTATTCCAAGTATATTCATCATGTTTTTATCTATCTTTCGAATTTATTATGAAAAAATAGTCAATAAAGCTCTCACGAACTTGATGGCACATTTACTTTCTTGCACTTAATAAACTTGACCCATTGTGACTATCTTATGTTGGTTATATTCTTACAAATTGTAAGTTGGGAGTTAGCACAACCATGCTTTCATGGGGCACATTTTCAACATTGCACTTATTATTTAGTTGATATCATGATCTTTTGCTTATGGATGCCTATCGATGCGAAATAGAATGGAAACTTGTAAGTCCATGGAGTTTATATATGTGTTAGAGAAATGTTGGGCCGCTAACCTAAGCCATGCATCATTCATGGTGGAAGTTTACAACATTCCATAGTGAGTATCCCGTGAAGCATCTTCAATAAAAAGCTATACCCATAGTAAATAAAAGGATTGCTGAGATGTTCACTATATGTTTGTCTTGACAAGAACTTATCTGGGACCTAAGTTGAGTAACATGAGGTGTAGGTACTCGCATTCAAGGGGCATGATATTTTCAACTAATAATTTGTCAAGCATATGACTCATTTGTGCACTAATATTAACTTTAACCATTCAAGATGCCTATGATGGGGGCAATGAGATATCAAAGCTAATAAGTATCATACCTCTTTGAAGGCTTTATAAAAATTATTGATTCTTACACCTTTCTTTTACTTTATGTTGAGTCTTCATCTTCTTGCTTTATGTACCACTAAGAGAGCATAGTTATCATTCTGAGTATAATGTGCATAGTCCCAAGACTTATTGGTTGATTCATGACTATTCTATTGCTTGTTCTTAAATTACTTGTATCTAGTCACCCTCTAAACTTTAAATTTGTCCTAGCATTTATGTTTTACTATTCCATAAGGACAAGCTGAATACCACTTTGCTATGTTTTCTCTATGCTCATAAACAAACAGTTGATTTCATTGCATAATTATTCATGATCTTTTGTTTGAGTTACTTCTCATGTTATAACATAGTTTCTAAGTTCTATTGTTAGAATTATATCTATCATGCGTATATTTATAGTACTTTGATCCCAGCTTACAATGCTTTACAAAATCTTGATCAAGATTGTGATAGTTGCATGTCACCTCAAAAATTATTTTTGTTATCACTTACCTACTCGAGGACAAGCAGGAGTTAAGCTTGGGGATGCTTGATACGTCTCAAACATATCTATAATTTTTTATGATCCATGCTTGTTTTACACCAATTCCACTATGATTTACATACACTTTGTTACACTTTTATACATTTTCCGGCACTAACCTATTGACAAGATGTCACAGTGCCAGGTCCTGTTTTCTGCTGCTTTTGGTTTCAGAAAAGTTGTACAGGAAATATTCTCGGAATTGGACGAAACAAAAGACGAAGCCAATATTTCTCCGTAACGAAGACAGAGACCGAAGAGGGGACGAAGAGGCGCCACAGGGCGGCCAGGCCACCCCATGGCGCGGCCAAGGGTGGGCCGACACCTAGGGGTGGTGTGCCTCCCAGGCGGCCATCGACCTAGCCCTTCCGCCTATTTATTCACGATCTCGGGAAAACCCTAAACACCCGAGTGTCCATTCACGAAAAGTTCAATCGTGGCCGCCATCACAGAACCCATCTCGGGAGGGTTCTGAAGTTCTTTCCGGCACCCTACCAGAGGGGAAATCATCGCTGGAGGCATCTACATCGCCATGCTTGCTTCCGAAGTGATGTGTGAGTAGTTCGTCCCTATACTATGGGTCCATAGCAGTAGCTAGATGGTTGTCTTCTCCAATTTGTGCCTTATGTTTAGATATTTTGAGCTGCTGTTATCACCAGAATTTGACCGAGTCAGAGGTGGGCCGCGATCAAGATGGACTTGAAGAATATATATATATAGAAGAAATACGTGAATCGGCCTTACATGCAAAGTTTGGGCTAGTTTGCCCTTGTATCTGTAACATATTAGATTAGGTGTTGGTTAAGAGTTAGAGTTTTACTCGTGCACGGTTAGGTGCACACCCACGTTAGAAAGTCCCTTGGACTATAAATATGTATCTAGGGTTTATGGAATAAACAACAACCAACGTTCAACACAAACAAATCTCGGCGCATCGCCAACTCCTTCGTCTCGAGGGTTTCTCCGGTAAGCACCATGCTGCCTAGATCGCATCTTGCGATCTAGGCAGCACGAGCCTATCTCGTTGTTCATGCGTTGCTCGTGCTCGAAGCCTTTTTTATGGCGAGCAACGTAGTTATCTTAGATGCGTTAGGGTTAGCATTGTTCTTCGTATCATATGCTTTGTCGTAGTGCGACCCTTATGCATCTAGCCGCCCTTACACCTATCTCGGGTGTAGGGCGGCACCCCGCTTGGTCATAGTTTAGTAGATCTGATCCGTTACGGTTGCTCCTTGTTCTACAAGGATTAGTTTAACATCCGCACTAGTTAGGCCCTACAAAGGGTTGGAGGATCCAGCGGCATGTAGGGTGACGTTTGCTAGCCCTAGAAAGGATGTTCCGAGGATCAACCTCGTGTTGGTTTTTAGGCCCTGTCTAGGATCGGCTTACGGTCACCGTGCGCGAGCGCGAGGCCCAATCGTGAGTAGGATGATCCGATTATGCGGTGAAAACCCTAAATCGTCGTAGATCTCATTAGCTTTATCTTGATCAAGCAGGACCACCATATATTCGGACACCTCGTTCGAATCATGGGTGGATCGGCTCTTTGAGCCGATTCATAGGATAACCTGAGAGCCGATCGAGGCTCGTATTTAATGTTTACGTGTATGCCATGCAGGAAACTAAGAGAGGCATCATCCACACCTTCCTGACCAGGTATAGGTCAGGTGGCACGCCCTTGCAATAGCATCGGACGTGTGACCGGGGAGGCTTTGCGGGCCGTCGCTCCGAGGGACCGGGGCCAGCCGCAGCCCTAGTTGTTCCCGGCTCTCTCGTGTTGCCTGTCTCTGCCCGCCGGTGGGTTTCGACGTCAACACATTCTGGCACGCCCGGTGGGACAACCTTCGACATCCACCACATCGCCATCCGCATCCGAGATGGCGGAAGGCACTCCGGTCAAGTACGAGGATCCGCCCGATGAGCTCAAGAAGAAACATGACGAGATCAAGGCAACCCTCGAAGCCGAACTCATCGGCTCATTCCACCGAACCCGCTCCCATGGCGTCGGATGGAAGGGGTTCACACCTGAAGGCGCACTCGATGGAGTGGACCTGTCCGCCCCGTCGGAAGAACGCACCGAGTCACCTGCGGCAGGAAATCAACTACATGGTGGCTCATTCGCTGCACCGCCACTCGAGAGCACTGGTGAAAACTTTGGAGCGTGTCGCTCTGCGCGTGGTCCAGGAAATCATGAGCCACCGTTATTCTCCGTCGGGACCAGCTCTGGGGACTTTCAAAGGAGAGATGCCACTCCAGCCCCATCCGTTCGCATGGGCAGCACCGGAACTGCCGAACTCATCGGCATACGTCGTCTACAAGATTGGTGGTGATCCTAGTGACTACCAATTCCTACCGAGGCACCCAAGGAGACCCCGCACGGATACGCGTGCGCATACGTACCAGACTGCAATACCCGGGCGCTCTCGAACCAGGTTGCAACAGCAGGGGCCTCTGGAACAGCAGGAGGAACATCAGGAGCAGATCTTGAGAAGCAAACGTGGCTAGCTAAGTACGCCACTCCGACAAACCTCCAGAGCCCAGCTCCTGCAGTTGGCTTAGAACCGGAAAAGCAAGCATGGCTGGTTAAGTATGCCACCCCGGCGAATCTTCAGGGTTCGACACCTTCAGCCATCACCGCGGATCAGATTTGTGCAATCCTGAAAGATCAGTTCGGCATGATGCCGAAAAGGAAGACGTTCGGCTATACCAAGCCGTACCCCAACGATTACGAACTGATCCCGCTACCACCCAAATATCGGCTCCCGGACTTCACCAAGTTTAGTGGATCAGATGGTTCCAGCTCCATCGAGCATGTGAGCCGATATTTGGCACAGCTGGGCACGATCTCAGCATCAGACGAGTTGCGTGTGAGGTTCTTCGCATAGTCCCTCACAGGATCGGCTTTCGGGTGGTACACATCGCTGCCACCGAACTCCATCCGGACTTGGAAGCAGTTGGAAGAACAGTTCCATGAGCAGTATCACTCAGAGGCTTCCGAGGTTGGTATTGCCGATCTAGCACAAGTACGACAGAAGCGCGGGGAGACAGTGTCAGAATACGTCCAGCGCTTCAGGACCATTAGGAACCGATGCTTTTCGGCTCATGTAAGTGAAAAAGAAGCAGTCGAGTTGGCGGTGGTGGGTCTCTCATCATCGATTAAGGACATGGCCTCCCAAGCGAGACTACCCTTCATTGGCGCACATGGTGCGAAGCTGTCGGCATATGAGCGAGCGCCACCCGGATGTTTACCAGGACAAATTCAAGCGTGCGGTGACCCCGGTAGAGTGCAGACGAGGATGAAGGTGCTGCGGGAGATCGAGAGGTAGCAGTGGCTGAATGGACTCGAGCGGCAGGCCCCGTGTCCTTCAAATGGGTGAAGCCACAAGGCCCTCCAAAAGGGTTCGACTTCGACGTGACCAGAACTGAGCAGATTTTTGATCTCTTACTCACGGAGAAGCATATAAAGGTACCCGAAGGCCACAAAATCCCCACGGTGCAAGAGCTGAACGGAAAGCCATACTGCAAGTGGCATAACACGTTCACCCACACCACCAACGACTGCAGGGTGTGGCGGCAGCAGATCCAAATGGCGATAGAAAATGGACGGTTAATTTTCAACCAGTACGCCATGAAGGTCGACACACACCCCTTCCCCGCCGTGAACATGGTGGAGTATACTTACCGTGGAGGGTGCCAGCCGGATTTCTCGTGCAATATCAACATGGTAGGGCCTGGACACCACTCTGGTAAGGACGGAGATGAGGGCAGCTGCTCTCATAGCAAAGATACAGAGGAAGCCGCTCCACGCGATCGGCTCCGCCAAGACGGCAAGCGCTACGTCACAGAGGGAGCAGTGAAAAACATAAGGTATCAACGACCTCTCTCTGATCACCTCCTCAATAAGTATGTGAGTCAGTATGACCAACGCCGGCGATACAACGACGATGATGAAGAAGATCGTCTGGCTAGGGACGACAGGAGACGTCGTCGGCATGATCGCGAGGAGGAGGAGCACGAGCACCGTGCCAAGGAAAAGTTGGGGGAGCGAGTCGACGAGGATAGGCACCGGGACTGTCCCTTCTTCGGACACTCGCTGGGATTCAGGAATGAGCCGATTGCCCACAATCGGCAATTGCCCAGAATGCAACCAGAAGAAAAAGGAGGCAGCCAACGTGTCCGTATTCAAGCGCCTAGGGCCTCTCCCGCCACAAAGCAAACGAGCTGGGTCCCCTCGGTTGAAAGATCTCGAAGATTCAGAAGACGAGGGAGAAGAAGGAGACAGGTACCACCGGCCAAGGTGGTGCCCTGATGGACTCAGCCGTTCCCAGAAGCGCAGGGTTCAGCGATTGCGCGGCCCGGAGGAAGCCGAAAGGTTATACTTGCATACATTGAGGAAGGCAAGGCCTGATCTGGCTGCGAAGGTTCAGCGAACCCTGGATGAAGAGGGTCGTCCACGGAAAATGGAGTGGCGCCCCAAGCAAAGGAAAGCCGATGATGAAACATCGGCTGGCACAAACATGGTGCTCGTTCTTCCGATGAAGCTTAGTGCTCCACGATTACACGATGCACTCAAGGTGGACGACAGCAAGCGCACCAACATGATAAAGTCAGAGATTGGGCTGGTTTTATCCACCAGCCTGACCGAGTAGCAAGAACAAGTCAATGAGCAAACATGGCGAGGCTGATCCTTGTGATCGGCCCCAAAAAAAATTATGAAGGGACATTACAAAACCTTCACCGAGCAAGCAACGTGGAGGCCGATTCCAGCAATCGGCCAAAATTATCCTCACCATCCATTCTGCCTGGGTTCAACGTGTAATCCAACAGAGCCGATACCATCAATTCTCTTGACAGAATCGGCTCGGGGGGGCACCCAGGAGGATAAGACACGAGGATATGCAGTAGAAGCGTCTCATCCTTTGGTGATGGGTTTCGAAGCGTGGGGGCGGCCGATGCATAAATCGGCCGTAAAAAAATCAAAAAAAATTTAGGCACAGCCGATGCAGCAGACATCGACTTAAGGATACAAAAGCCGATACATAGCCATCAACTCAAGGGGAATAACTGTTACGATCAGAGGGTCAATGGAGCACGAAGGAAGAAATCCTCAATGGAGTGGTTTAAGGGCTCAGGTTCTCTTCAAGAACAATGCCAAGAACAGCATGGATGTGCAGATCGGGCTAAGGCGGTCTGAAGAAGCTCGGGGGGAAGCTCACCCTAGGCCCCTTTGTCTGAATGGCATGCCCTCGTCTCTGTTTCGCCTCGACTGAGACTCGGGGCGCAGCTGGCCTGATGGATGCTCTGTTGTTTGAAAGCCGATTGGGTAGCCATCGGCTAGTTCTGTGCCGCGATTTGCGTCAAGAGTGATGACCTGGCGGAACTCAAATTCATTGTTCGAAAGAGTGAAGGATAGTTCACGAAGATTTGATGCGCTGACGTCGGCTTTTGAGTTTTGACCAAGATTGCAGTCACCCTGTGGTCGAAGAAAGGGAAAGCGGATTATGAGAGACCGATGCGTTGCCATCGGCTCATTGAGAATCGGTTTAGAAAGAAATCAGCAAAGTCAAATTTGGGGAAACTTCTTCATTCATAAACATGAGTTTCTTACAGAGAAAGAACCGATTGCTCAAAGAAGGAAGAACAAAAGAAGGGTCTATTGACCAATCTACTACCGCTAGGCCTACACTAGTGGATCCTAATCTATGGGCCATCGCTGCCTTCATCGGCATCCTCGGAACTCTCATCGGCACTGCTGCCGATGAGCTCCTCGTCGCTACTCCCGTAGCCCTCTACGGGGGCTTCATCCCCGTCTTCATCGTCGCTGCTGTCGTCGTCCCACCACATGCGGAGGCGTTTCGCCGGCGGGTAGCCCTCGAGGGAGTCGTCGTCTTCGTCGTCGTCTTCTTCTTCCTCTTCTTCAGAGGTAAGGCAGCCGTCCCAGGGGAACCGGTCATCTTCGCTTTCTGACTCCAGTTCCCCGTCGGCGAGGAACTGAAGATCTTCATCCCCGCTGGTCAAGGACTTGTCGTCCTCGGACCAGATGGAGGAGGCGTGGCTCTCCTCGTCCCATTCTTCTGGGGCACGGATTTCCGGCGGCGTCTCACGGGAGGAGGAGGACCCGTAGGAAAGCTCGGAGGAGGAGGAAGAGGACATGGTGGCACAGAGGGTGTTTTGGTGCTAATGCGAGGAGGACGAAGGAGGCGCAAGCTGTTTAGAACGGTTAAATAAAGGGGATATGAGAGAGATTCAATGCCACAGCAGCTTCCGAGGAGATGTTGCCCAACAGGAGAGTTTTGCGGCCACGTGGAGAAGTGGAAGGGGCAAGGTCATGATGAGGATTCTGCGGCAGTTTCTGCTCTGCCACGACATGACCCGACGAAAGAAAAGCGTAATGATTTTGGAAATGTCATTTCCAAAACCAGGGGGGCATGTGTTATCACCAGAATTTGACCGAGTCGAGAGGTGGGCCGCGATCAAGATGGACTTGAAGAATATATATATAGAAGAAATACGTGAATCGGCCTTACATGCAAAGTTTGGGCTAGTTTGCCCTTGTATCTGTAACATATTAGATTACGTGTCGGTTAAGAGTTAGAGTTTTACCCGTGCACGGTTAGGTGCACACCCACGTTAGAAAGTCCCTTGGACTATAAATATGTATCTAGGGTTTATGGAATAAACAACAACCAACGTTCAACACAAACAAATCTCGGCGCATCGCCAACTCCTTCGTCTCGAGGGTTTCTCCGGTAAGCACCATGCTTGCGATCTAGGCAGCACGAGCCTATCTCGTTGTTCATGCGTTGCTCGTGCTGAAGCCTTTTTGATGGCGAGCAACGTAGTTATCTTAGATGCGTTAGGGTTAGCATTGTTCTTCGTATCATATGCTTGTCGTAGTGCGACCCTTATGCATCTAGCCACCCTTACACCTATCTCAGGTGTAGGGGCGGCACCCCGCTTGGTCATAGTTTAGTAGATCTGATCCGTTACGGTTACTCCTTGTTCTACAAGGATTAGTTTAACATCCGCACTAGTTAGGCCCTACAAAGGGTTGGAGGATCCAGCGGCGTGTAGGGTGACGTTTGCTAGCCCTAGAAAGGATGTTCCGAGGATCAACCTCGTGTTGGTTTTTAGGCCCTGTCTAGGATCGGCTTACGGTCACCGTGCGCGAGCGCGAGGCCCAATCGTGAGTAGGATGATCCGATTATGCGGTGAAAACCCTAAATCGTCGTAGATCTCATTAGCTTTATCTTGATCAAGCAGGACCACCATATATTCGGACACCTCGTTCGAATCATGGGTGGATCGGCTCTTTGAGCCGATTCACGGGATAACCCGAGAGCCGATCGAGGCTCGTATTTAATGTTTACGTGTATGCCATGCAGGAAACTAAGCGAGGCATCATCCACACCTTCCTGACCAGGTATAGGTCAGGTGGCACGCCCTTGCAATAGCATCGGACGTGTGACCAGGAGGCTTTGCGGGCCGTCGCTCTGAGGGACTGGGGCCAGCCGCAGCCCTAGTTGTTCCCGGCTCTACTGTGTTGCCTGTCTCTGCCCGCCAGTGGGTTTCTGACGTCAACAGCTGCCTATCATGATCTAGATCATCTTTATGTAATGCAACATGTTGTGTTTGTTGGGATCCGATGAATATTGAATACTATGGTGGAGATTGATTATATTGATGTCAGATGTTATTTGTTATCTTGCATGCTCTCTGTTGAAAGTAGATGCTTTGGCAAAGTAGATGCTTGTGACTCCAAGAGGGAGTATTTATGCTCGATAGTGGGTTCATGCCTCTAGTTTTCTGGAAGAGTGACAATAACTTCTAAGATTGTAGATGTGGTGTTGCTAGTAGGGAGAAAACAACAATGTTTTATCCGAGGGTAATTCTATTGTTTACATTACACACAATGCTTAATGGAATTATTGTTGGAGATATGCCCAAGAGGCAATAATAAATTGGTTATTATTATATCTTTGTGTTTATGATAAATGTTTGCATCCCATGCTATAATTGTATTAACTGGAAACATTAATAGTTGTGTGTTATGTAAACATAAAGAGTCCCTAGTAAGCCTCTTGTTAAGCTAGCTTGTTGATTAATAGATGATCATGGTTTCCTGATCATTAGCATTGGATGTTATTAATAACAAGGTTATGTCATTGGGAGAATGATATAATGGACACACACCCATAATAAGCATAGCATAAGATCAAGTCATTAAGTTTGTCTTGCTATAAGCTTTCAATACATAGTAACATAATCCTTCGACCATGAGATCATGTAAATCACTTACACCGGGTAGGTACTTTTATCACATCAAACGCCACTGCGTAAATGGGTGGTTATAAAGATGGGATTAAGTATTCAGAAAGTATAAGTTGAGGCATATGGATCAAGAGTGGGATTTGTCCATCCTGATGACGGATAGATATACTCTGGGCTCTCTCGGTGGAATGTCGTCTAATTGGCTTGCAAGCATGTGACAAGATCACAAGAGATGACATATCACGGTACGAGTAAAGAGTACTTATCAGTAACGAGGTTGAACTAGGTATAGAGATACTGATGATCCAACCTCGGATAAGTAAAGTATCGCGCGACAAAGGGAACAGTATCGTATGTTAATGGTTCATTCGATCACTAAGTCATCGCTGAATGTGTGGGAGCCATTATGGATCTTCAGGTCCCGTTATTGGTTATTGATCGGAGAGGAGTCTCGATCATGTCTGCATAGTTCACGAACCGTAGGGTGACACACTTAGGGTTCGATGTTGATGAGGACATCCCTACCACATTACTACCTCCATCATTACCAAATGAAGATGAAGCTGCTGTGAAGCTCAAGTCCAATGAAGTTCGGATTGGACCTATTACAAGGGCTCGTGCGAAGCTACTTAAACAACAGGTGAACTTGTTGCTAAACCATACTTTAATTGATGAGAACTTTATACTGCCTAAGTCATGTTACTTATGTATAATCAGGTATGAAGAGGAGACAAGAATCGCACGAGGAGGAGAGGAGCAACTGGACGTGAAGATGGACGTGAAGCTGGACATGGAGCTGGACATGAAGATACCCCATGGACGCGCGAGGGAGGAGCGGGAGGCATGCGCGAGAGGAGAAGCCAAAGTCCAGGCCGGTCCAGCACCCGGTCAGACCGGCCGCCACACCGGCGCGCTCGGTCCCTGACCCGGTCCAACCGGGCGGTACGCCGACCCCGTCCCGGCGCCAACCGGACGTTCTGCAGATGCCAACCGGGAGGGTTACTGTGCGACACTTCCCCCGCCCGGTCGGCACCCGGTCACTGGCCCGGTTTGAACCAGCCAGCCCGGTCCCAGGCCCGGTCGACCGCCCCCCAGACTGGCCGAGTCCGAGTCTGTCTCGACCAGATCTATTCTGGGTCGGTTATTTTCGTACTTTTTCGACCTGAGGTCGTCCCGGACGCCTATATAAGTGCCCAGGATGCCCCCAAAGTTACTTCAGACCACGTTTAAGATAAACCCTAGTTCTTAGTTGTTTTCTTTGCAAAAATGTTGAATCCCCTACACCATATTGCTTGATTTGGTGTGGATCTGAAAGTCTTGTGTGATCTGCTGTTTCATTGGGAATTAGAAGATTGCAACTTACCGCTTCGTGGTCGGCGGCTACGTGCGCAAGTGTGTGGAGTTGCGAATATCTTGCAGGGTTGAGAGCTGTTGCATTGGCGATAGGGACCAATCGAGAGATCTCGTTGCGTGATTCTCCGATGATTCTCCGATGTGTTCATCCCGTGATCATCATCACCATTTCTTGCTTACTGAGAAGATCGGGCCACCCCTTATCATCTTGGTATCAGATTTCAGCGTTTCCTTGGTAAGCCATCCAAAATCCACCCCATAGTTGAGTTGTGAGTGTTTCCTATCCAGAAAAAGCCATAAAAAGTTAGGGTTAGGGTTTGCCATAGCCTTAGATTGCACTAATTTCGAGTTTTAGTTGTTTTCCGTAGTTATTTTTGCGCCTCTTTTTCTTCCATCTAGTATTGTTAGGGTTTGTGTTTCCGCTATCATCTAGTTTTCAGTTTGTGTTACTCCGAGTCCACATAGCATACAGTGTGCTTGTCCAAACCATAGCCACAGCCTTTCGATATACGTGACTAGGAACTTTCCCAGAAGAAACTAGTTTTACCGCTCGACAGGCTGCTCATTAGGGTTTTGGTGATTTGCATTATCTGTTGGCCAAGTTATCAAGGAGTTGAGTAAAAAAAATTTGAAAAGCAGCAAAAAGAGTTACATAGCTGCGTGTTATACAAAAAGAAAAATCCAAAACAGAAAAGTGAAGTGCTAGAAGAATCAAGTGAAGGCCTAAGTTTACTTTACTGCACTTGTTAGTGCTCGCGAAGAAGATGGTGAACCGCCTATTATCACATGGCGTGCAATGAAGGCGGCAATGAATGATTGTTTTGTGCCCACTAATTATTTGTGCAATATATTTGATAAGTTGACTCTATTGAGGCAAGGTGTGAAGACTGTTGATGAATATTACATGGAGATGGAGATGCTCATGCAGCGTGGCCGTGTCAAAGAATCACTTGAGATGACAATGACTCATTTTCTCAATGGTTTGAAGTATGATATCAAAGGCATTGTTCGCCATTATAGTTACACCACTATGAATGAGTTGCTACATCATGCAAGAGAAGCTGAATCACAATTGGCTGACGAAGCTAAGGTTAAAGGCCGTACTACGGGAGCTGGGCGCTTCATGCTTCGGGAACCCCCATCTACGGCGCCGACGCCATCTACGCGCTCCGCACCTTATTCTACTCCGCCTAGCAAACCGGTCTCCAATGTGTCCAACACAAAGAAGTCCGAATCTGCTGCAAGTACAAGTGGTTCTAGCATGTCTACTGCGCGCAACCGCGATATGAATTGCCATACATGTGGTGGCAAGGGTCACTTTAGGAGGGATTGTCCAAACCGCAAGGTCATGATTGTTAATGAGGACAATGAGTATGAGACTGGAGATGATGTTGATCCAAATGCTCCAGAAGATGATGATTATGATAGTGATGGTGTAGATGCTTATCCGTCTGAAGCTCGCACTATAGTTGTGTCTCAGCGTGCTCTTAATGTGTTGCCTAGTGCATCTACTCAGCGCTGCAATTTGTTTCAAACAAAGGTTTTAGTTGGTCCTGACAAGGCTTGCAAGGTCATTATTGATGGTGGGAGTTGCCGCAATTTAGCAAGCAAGGAGTTGTGTACCAAACTGAAGTTGAAGTATCTACCGCACCCGCATCCATACTATATTCAGTGGTTGAACGACAATGGTGAGATGAAGGTAAACCACATGGTGCGTGTTGAATTTGCGATTGGACCGTATAAGGATTCCATTGATTTTGATCTGGTTCCTATGAAGATTTGTCACCTACTATTGGGTCAGCCTTGGCTCTATGACCGTTCTGTGCAACACAATGGCCGCGCCAATACATATCACTTGGAGTTCAAGGGCAAGAAAATCAACCTACAGCCTATGTCACCACTGCAAATTGTCAATGAATCTCGTCAGAAAGTTGAAGTAAATTTGGAGGATGCTTCTTTAGATAGGCGAGAGAATTGTAATGTCGTGAGTGATATAACGAAAAGTGAGAGAGTGAATTCCTTGGTCTCATTAGCCACCAAAGAAGACATGAGAGAATTTAGTGAGGATCCTACAGCCATGCCTCTTGTGCTCTTGTACAGGGGTACGGTTTTGATTTCTAACGACATGACCCCTCTTCCTCTTGGTGTTTCTAATGTTTTGCAGGAATTCGGCGATGTGTTTCCGGAGGAGGTACCCGTAGGACTATCACCATTGCGAGGTATTGAGCATCAAATCGACTTGATTCTGGGAGCTTCGCTGCCCAATAGGGCACCATATAGAACGAACCCCGAAGAAACGAAGGAGATACAGAAGCAAGTACAAGCGCTACTCGACAAAGGTTATATCCGTATAAGACTTAGTCCTTGTGTTGTTCCTGTTATTCTAGTTCCTAAGAAAGATGGTACATGGCGTATGTGCGTAGATTGTAGAGCGATAAACAACATTACTATTCGATATCGTCATCCTATTCCCCGTTTAGGGGATATGCTAGATGAATTGAGTGGTGCTGCTGTTTTCTCTAAAATTGATTTGCGTAGTGGTTATCATCAAATTAGAATGAAAGAAGGGGATGAATGGAAAACAGCCTTTTATAACAAAATTTGGTTTATATGAGTGGTTAGTAATGCCTTTTGGTTTGACTAATGCACCTAGCACTTTCATGAGACTGATAAACCATGTTTTGCGTGATTTTATTGGCAAGTTTGTGGTTGTGTACTTTGATGACATATTAATCTACAGCCGCAATGAATCTTATCATACTATACATATTCGACATGTTTTGCAAGTGTTGCGTGATAATAAACTCTATGGTAATCTTGAGAAGTGCACATTTTACAAAGATAAGGTCATATTTCTGGGTTATGTTGTCTCTCAGCATGGAGTAGAAGTAGATGTGTCTAAAATTGAAGCTATTCGAAATTAGCCTACTCCCATGAATGTGAGTCAAGTAAGAAGTTTTCATGGTCTAGCTGGGTTTTATAGAAGATTTTTGCCCAACTTTAGTACTATTTCTGCACCTTTGAATGATTTGACTAAAAAGGGTGTTATATTTGAGTGGGGCGCAACCCAAGATCATGATTTTGATGAACTTAAGAGATTGTTAACTGCTGCACCGTTGCTTGCACTTCCTGATTTGAATAAGAAATTTGAGATTGAATGTGATGCTAGTGGTATTGGAATTGGTGGTGTGTTAATGAAAGAGGGTCGCCCAATTGCATATTTTTCTGAGAAACTTTCTAGTGCTAAGTTGAACTATCCTATATATGATAAAGAATTGTATGCTTTAATTAGAGTTCTTGAGGTTTGGCAACATTACTTGTGGCCAAAAGAATTTATCATACATTCCGATCATGAAGCTTTAAAATACCTGAAAGCTCAGTCTACTTTGCATAAGCTTCTTGCTAAGTGGGTTGAGTTCATTGAGTCTTTTCCCTACATTATTAAGCATAAGAAGGAAAAAGACAATATTGTTGCTGATGCTCTATCTAGGAAGAATATGCTATTAACTCAACTTGATGTTAAAATTCCTGGATTAGAAGTGCTATGTGATTTGTATGCTACCGATCATGATTTTGCTGAACCATATCGCTTGTGTGCTATTGGTAAAGCATGGAAAAAATATCACATACATGATGGGTTCTTGTTTAGAGCTAACAAACTATGTGTTCCAGAATCGTCTGTGCGTTTGCTCTTATTGCAGGAATCACATGTTGGAGGTTTGATGGGTCACTTTGGGCGTGAGAAGACGCTACTCATGCTCGCTGATCATTTTTATTGGCCAAAGATGAGGCGAGATGTGGACAGGTATGTGAAGAGGTGCATTACCTGCAACAAGTCCAAGTCCAAGCTGAAGCCTCACAGTTTGTATACTCCTTTACCGGCACCTACTACACCTTGGGAGGATATAAGTATGGATTTTGTGTTGGGTTTGCCGCGTACTAAAAGAGGCCATGATTCTATATTTGTGGTAGTAGACATATTTTCTAAAATGTCACACTTTATTGCCTGCCACAAGAGCGACGATGCGTCGCATATTGCTAACCTATTTTCAGGGATATTGTACGACTACATGGAGTCCCAAAGGCTATTGTTTCTGATCGTGATGTGAAGTTCATGAGCTACTTCTGGAAGACACTTTGGGGAAAGCTGGGGACAAAGCTACTTTTTAGTACTACTTGTCATCCCCAAACTGATGGTCAAACTGAGGTGGTGAATCGAACCTTGTCACAACTGTTAAGATCCATGATCAAGAAGAACCTGAAGGAGTGGGAAGAGTGTTTGCCGCATGTGGAGTTTGCTTACAACGGGCGGTACATTCTACCACGGAGCTGTGTCCTTTTGAGGTGGTGTATGGTTTCAAACCCATTACTCCACTTGACTTGTTGCCTTTGCCCATACATGAGAGAGTTAATATGGAGGCATCCAAGAGGGCAGATTTTGTACGGAAAATACATGTGAAAACTAAAGAGTTGATCGAAAAGAAAGGCAAGAGCAATGCTGCAAGGATGAACAAGAAGCGTAAGGAGATGTTGTTCAAGCCTGGTGATATGGTCTGGGTACATTTTTGCAAGGATAGGTTCCCAACGCTGCGGAAGTCGAAGTTGCTTCCTCGTGGTGTTGTCCTTACAAAGTGCTTGCCAAGATCAATGATAATGCATACTCGATAGATCTTCCACTTGATGAGTTTGGTGTCAGTAATTCTTTCAATGTTGCTGATTTGACACCATATGATGGAGAAGACCTTGGAGCGTCGAGGTCGACGCCTTTTGAAGGGGGGAGATGATGAGGACATCCCTACCACATTACTACCTCCGTCATTACCAAATGAAGATGAAGCTGCTGTGAAGCTCAAATCCAATGAAGTTCGGATTGGACCTATTACAAGGGCTCGTGTGAAGCTACTTAAACAACAGGTGAACTTGTTCCTAAACCATACTTTGATTGATGAGAACTTTATACTGCCTAAGTCCTGTTACTTATGTATAATCAGGTATGAAGAGGAGACAAGCATCGCACGAGGAGGAGAGGAGCAGTTGGACGTGAAGATGGACGTGAAGCTGGACATGGAGCTGGACATGAAGATACCCCATGGACGCGCGAGGGAGGAGCGGGAGGCATGCGCGAGAGGAGAAGTCAAAGTCCAGGCCGGTCCAGCACCCGGTCAGACCGACCGCCACGCCGCGCGCCCGGTCCCTGGCCCGGTCCAACCGGGCGGTACGCCGGCCCCGTTCCGGCGCCAACCGGACGTTCTGCTGATGCCAACCGGGAGGGTTACTGCGCCACACTTCCCCCGCCCGGTCGGCACTCGGTCACTGGCCCGGTTTGAACCGGCCAGCCCGGTCCCAGGCCCGGTCGACCGGCCCCCAAACCGGCCGAGTCCGAGTCTATCTCGACCAGATCTATTCTGGGTCGGTTATTTTCGTACTTTTTTGACCTGAGGTCTTCCCGGACGCCTATATAAGTGCCCAGGACGCCCCCAAAGTTGCTTCAGACCACGTTTAAGATAAACCCTAGCTCTTAGTTGTTTGCTTTGCAAAAATATTGAATCCCCTACACCATATTGCTTGATTTGGTGTGGATCTGAAAGTCTTGTGTGATCTGTTGTTCCATTGGGAATTAGAATATTGCAACTTACCGCTTCGTGGTCGGCGGCTAGGTGCGCAAGTGTGTGGAGTTGCGAATATCTTGCAGGGTTGAGAGCTGTTACATTGGCGACAGGGACCAATCGAGAGATCGTCATACAAGTTATCTTCCACTTCATCATCTGTGATTCTCTGTTGTGTTCATCCCGTGATCATCATCACCACTGTTGCTTACTGAGAAGATTGGGCCACACCTTATCAGTTGTTGTTTAAGTAGATATGGAATATGAGATGGAGACCGAATGTTGTTCGGAGTCTCGGATGGGATCCAGGACATCACGAGGAGGTCTGGAATGGTCCGGAGAATAAGATTCATATAAGGGAACTCATCTTCCGAGGTTCGGGAAAAATGTCGGCATTTTGACCGAAGGTTCTAGTGGGCCACCGGTGGGCCCACCACCTCGGGAGGGGCCACATGGGCCAAAGAGGTGCTTCCTAGCCTCAATGGGCTGGGAGCACCATGCCAACCAGCCCAACCCCAAGCAAGCTTAAGGGACAAGTTTCCCAAGACTTAAGGGGTAAGCTTCCCCGAAACTTGAGGGTCAAGTTTGTCCTCTTTTGTGGGCCGGCCCAAGGAGGAAAAGTAAGGGCCAAAGCATCCCATGGCTACTCCCTCCCCTATATAAAGAGGGGAGGGGCAAGGGTGCTAAAGGTCTTGAGCTAATAAACCCTAGTCGCCATCCTCTCTATGTCCTTGCTCCTGTACCGGCTTGGCGAAGCCCTGCAGGAAATCTTACCCACCACCACCACCACGCCATCGTGCTGTTGTGATTCCGGGAAGGATCTACTACATCCGCTGCCCGCTGGAACAGGGAGAGGACGTCTTCATCGACACGGTATGTGTGACCGACTACGGAGGTGCTGCCCGCTTGCAGCACTAGAAGGACTACATCTCGAACTTGAGTTCGGCAAGAGTACAATTACATCATCCACGAGATTTGATCTTGTTAACACTATGGATCTTCGAGGGTACGTCTCTTATCTATCTCGCTACTCAGATCTAGTAGATAAGATCTTGGTGGTATTCGTTCTTGCGGTAATTTTTTTTGTTTTCTATGCTACGAACCCCATCAGTGGTATCAGAGCCGTGTCTATGCATAGATCTGTTGCACGAATAGTACAAAATGGTTTTGTGGGCATTTATGCTTTTTTTCTAATTTTCTTTTCGTGTACTTTGCATCTTGCGGGATGGTGAGATGAAGCGGCCCGGGCTAATCTTACATGACCACGTTCATGATACTTGGTCCACGCTTGACATGCAACTTGTATTGCATAAGTGGCTTTGCGGGTGGCAGTTTCTCCCATCATAGTTGAGATCCAATTTACAATCTGCACTTGACAACACTTGTATCAGTGTTGTGGTTCTTGTTCATAGGTAGATCGGATCTTACTCGAAAGCTCCAAACCATGTAAAACATGCAAACACTTTTAGAGGCGTCTAACTTGTTTTTGCAGGGGCATGTGATGTGATATTGCTATATGATCGTGACTATTTTTGATGTATGAAATGATCATTATTTTTTATGGCAACCGGCAGGAGCCTAATGGTTGTCTATAAATTTGTTAAGACATGCGTGTCTATTCATCATGTAATAGCTTTATTTCAAGCAGTTGTTATAGTTGCTATTAGTGATGGACAACTGAAAGGACACAGATGTCGCCTAGAGGGGGGGTGAATAGGCGGTTTAAAACTTATGCGAAGCAATATAAGCAACTAGGTGATAGCAAGATATATAACTTCAAGCGTGATGGCTATCACAAAGTAAAGTGCATAAGTAAAGAGCTCGGGCATAGAGATAACCGAGGCACGCGAGAGGTGCGGTGGCTTAGTGCTCCCGAACGCCACAAGAGGCCTCACCTTGAGGTGTGGTTGCTCGATGCACACCAACGCCCCAAAGGCCTCACCCCAAGATGCGGTACTCACACCACACACCGAGCGCCACGAAGGCGCCTCACCTTATTCTCCGGTGACCCTCGCCACAAAGGCCTAGGTCACGGTTCCACTAAGGGATTTCCTTCGAGGCGAAAACCGGGCCTTACACAAAGCTTGGGGCACGCATCCACAACTTAATTGGAGGCTCCCAAGAAATCGCCACAAAGGCCTCAAATCCGTCTAGGGTTCCAAGAACCCAAGAGTAATAACTTTCTTGCTTGCACTTCCACGAATCACCATGGAGAACTCAAACTGATGCACCAAATGCAATGTCAAGAACACCACAAAGATGCTCGAGTACTTCTCTCTCAAATTCCAACAAAGCTACACAAGCTATTGGGGAAATAAGAGATGAAGAACAAATAGGAGGTGAAACACCAAATTTCTCCAAGATCTAGATCTAGTGGCTTCCCCTCACAAAGAGAGGGATTTGATTGGTGAAGATGTAGATCTAGATCTCCTATATCTTTCTCTCAAATAGATGCAATTCATGGGAGGAAGAGGGAGATAGAAAGCTCAAAGAAGGTCAACAATGGGGGCAAAAAGAGCTCTAACAGATGGGTAACATTGGGGAAGAAGACCCCTTAAATAGGGCAAGAGAAATCTGCCCGTTCTGCACAAAACTCGTCAAAACCGGAACTTCGGTCATTTGGGGCGGTACTTCCGCCCCCCGGAAGTACCGGCCAACTTCCGGGTGAAGTAGCCCCCCCCCCCCCGGAATGCTCCCGGTATGATTTCTGCGTGCAGAAACAGCATTTCCGGAAGTTCACCGAAAGTAGGGCGGAAGTACCGGCCACCGGAACTTCCGGCCAACTTCCAGCCAAAAAACTGCTTCACGAAAACTTGAAGAACTTTTGCATCCGGACTCCGATTTTGATGATATTGGGCTTGTTTCGAAGCTAGTAACAAGCTCTACAAGATCATGCAGGGAACCATCATAGTCCAGTAAGGTAGGATAGAAATAAATGATGAAAGGTTTGACCTATCTAAAAAGACATACTAGTAAAACCAACAACCTCGAAAATGCAACAAGTTGCCAGTGCAAAAGCCATTCTTGAAGAACTAGAGATTGTCATGAGAATAAGCACAAGCTCTAAAACATGACATGGATAAGATTAAAATAACAACCAAGAAAGATGATGTAAGGATGCAAGGGTTTGAGCTCTCCGAAGGATACGATCGAGTTACTCACTCGAGAGCCCTCTTGATAGTACGTCAACTAAACTATAAACCGGTCTACAACTACACCATGAGACCGGTAAGAAAGGAACCCTATCAAGAGCAAACCTTAACCTTGTGCGTTCCTCTTGAGCTCGATGATGACGATCTTGACCGTAACAAGATGGAACGCCTTTCTTGATTGTGCTTGCTTGACGAAGTCTTGTGGATTGCTCCCCCATATTCCACCATGGGAGAGCTTCTTCTTCGGTGCATATTTACATATCCATGATCAACATATGGAAGACAAGCTTCAAGAATATGATCTCTTCGAGTTGGCTCATCTTGAACTTGCACTTCATTTCTTCATTATTCATCATTGATGTCTTGAAGTTAAACTTGAGGTCTCACTTCATCTTCATCTTCAAGACATACTTGACACTAGATCTTCTTCATTTGCTTATTATTGCAATCTTGAAGCCAAAATATGGTTCAAGCATTGCCTATGGACAAGTCCTACAAATATAACTCAATGAAAACATTAGTCCATAGGGATTGTCATTAATTACCAAAACCACACATGGGGGCTCCATGCACTTTCAATATCCCCCATTTTGGTAATTGATGACAATCCCTTTGAGAGGGTTTATATAAGAAATTTAAGTAACAAAAAAGTTGAATACATAGAGCAAACTCCCCCATAATATATGCATGTGTGAATGAAATTGAATTTCATTGCATACATTGGCATTCAAAGCCTAGTGGAGTTTCATCTAAATATTCAACTATGCAAAGGAACAAGATGCAATGCAAGGAAGGCACATGCTTATGCACAAAGCAAAGACATAAACAAATGCCCCTAAACCCTCCAAACTTCTCCCCCATTGGCACCAATTGCCGAAATGGGTGAAAAATTTAGAATGCCAATATAGTGAGAGTTCCTACATACCGTGTGCATTTCTCATAATTTGAGTGGAATCAAATGCACGTATCCAATGAGAATATTCGGAAGGAATAACACTATTGAGAGGATCAAAGATTGCAAAAATATAACATAGTCAAGAAGCTTCAACAAATGAAGCAAGCAACCAAATGAATCACAGAGAAGATACCAAAAGAAAGATAGATATTATGATAAGATCAAGAAGATTGCTCTAAATAATATGAGGAAGTTCCCCAAGATTTATGCACAAAAATAGAAAATTTGCATTGGAGTATAATGTGCACAAACATGTCATCACTCCCATAATATCATTCAAAACAAAAGATACCAAGTGAATTGAACTCTAATGATTACCACAAAATAGTGATTTAAATAAAATGAGGAAGCTCCCCAAGGTACATGCATAAATGAAAATGTTGCATTTGAATACAATATGCATAACATGGAATCCTCACTCCCTCATTACCATTTAAAACACACACATTTGCAATAGATCATAGATAGAAAATTAAGCTTAACACTAGCAACGATAAATTAGTTGAGCAACAAGTAAGATGCACCATAATAAAGGGCTCAACCAAAAGGATATGTGAAAGGCATAACAAAGCATATTATAAGACTATTACAAGGATGAGTAAAAAACATCATAATAGTCTTCAATGAATTATATTGCTTAGCATGACCAATCAACATGCAACAAATAAATAAGATATCAAATGGAGATGTATCATCTCTTATGTGTATAAGTTTTTCTAAGTGGGAAATATCAGGAAGATGTTTATCCACAAAGAAACATGCACACACAAAATAGATACACAAGAAATATATCATGATATCCAAGACGAAGTTATGCATTATACCAATAAGAATTTTTTTCTTAGGCCAAAGGCTCAATTTTATCTTACTGTACATTCATGAACTTCAATCATAAACACATAAAATACATCAAAAAAATCAACAAGGTATAGAGGATAGTTGGGATGCTTTGAGAAAGGCAACAAGTATCACAAACGAGGATATCAAAAGAAATAACTCAATTTGCATTTTCATTGATATTGCACATGTGAGAGGCTTGAGGAATTGATATGCAATAAAATTGCTAGATAGGCATAGTTGGGATGGATGAATCATGAGCATGATTTTATATACTTCCCAACATATGTGCTCATCTCAATGTACTCACATGTGACATAAATAGGTTTCATTAAAATCTTTGCAAGAAGTGTCGTGGATATGACCACGGCAGGTGCTACAGGGGGCAACACTTCGTTGATGCGGGGGCAAGGAGACACAGCCATCTGCGGAACGAGATGCACAGGACGCAAGGTTTTACCCAGGTTCGGCCCCTCCGGGGAGTAAAAGGCCTACGTCCTGCTAGATCTATTACTCAGTCGAGAATTACAATGGGGGGGGGGGGGCTCAGTCGGCGGCTACGCCAAGAGAAATGAGGGGAGATTGGATCTCAGGTAATGTGTCTTTCTAGGGCCTAGCTCGAGGGTTTATATAGGCACCCCCGATCTAGGGTTACATGAGGATAAGTCCGAATCACAACAGTTGCTACTAATCCGGGACTCGTGATACGTCTCCAACGTACCTATAATTTCTGATGTTCCATGCTTGTTTTATGACAATACCTACATGTTTTGCTCGCACTTTATAATGTTTTTATGCATTTTCCGGAACTAACCTATTAACAAGATGCCGAAGTGCCGCTTCCGTTTTCTCGCTCGTTTTTGGTTCCAGAAAGGCTGTTCGGGCAATATTCTCGGAATTCGACGAAACGAAGACCAAACATCATAATTCAACGAGACGGACCAGGACACCGAAGGGGAGTCAGAGGGGAGGCCTGGGGACCCCAGACCATAGGCCGGCGCGGCCTGGAAGGGGGGCGCGCCGCCCTATGCGGTGGGACCCCCAGGCACCCTATGAGTAAAACTTGTGAGAATAAGTATGCTACTGTTATTCATGATAATCCATGCTACTTTGATAAATTTTATAATAATGCTTTGTTTGTGCCTAATGTCGAAATGCATGGTACTAGAGAGTTTTGCTTGGCAAATGTTTATGATAAATCTCTAGATGATGGTCCTATGTTACTTGATAATATTAATTGTACTACTAATGAAAATGGGATAGGAGAGGTCTTGACTTTATCTATGAGTCCCATATCTTTTGAGATTGATCAATCATCTTGTTATATTATTGATAAAAGTAGGTTTGAAAGTTTTAATTCCATTATTTTTGAGCTTTATAAAAATTATGTGTTTGTGGATCATGAAAAACATGCTTTATGTGATAGTTATGTTGTTGAGTTTGTTCATGAAGCTACTGAAAATTATTATGAGAGAGGAAAATATGGTTGTAGAAATTTTCATGGTACCAAAACACCTCTCTATATGCTTAAAATTTTGAAGTTACTCTTGTTTTACCTTCTTATGCTTGTCACTTTGTTCTTCATGAATTTATTTGTGTACAAGATTCCTACGCATAGGAAGTGGGTTAGACTTAAATGTGTTTTGAATTTGCTTCTTGATGCTCTCTTTTGCTTCAACTCTTATTTCTTGCGAGTGCATCATTAAAACTGCTGAGCCCATCTTAATGGCTATAAAGAAAGCACTTCTTGGGAGATAACCCATGTTTTTATTTTGCTACTGTTTTGTTGTGTTTTGGAAGTTGTTACTACTGTAGCAACCTCTCCTTATCTTTATTTTATTGCAATGTTGTGCCAAGTAAAGTCTCTAATAGAAGGTTGATGCTAGATTTGGATTTCTGCGCAAAAACAGATTTCTTGCTGTCACGAATTTGGGTAGGATTCTCTGAAGGTAACTCAGAAAAATCTGCCAATTTACGTGAGTGATCCTCAGATATGTACGCAACTTTCATTAGTTTTGAGTTTGCTGATTTGAGCAACGGAAGTACCTCTTAAAAATTCGTCTTTACTGGCTGTTCTGTTTTGACAGATTCTGTCTCTGTTTTTTGCATTGCCTCTTGTGGACTTTAAGTGAGGCTTTCTAGACGTGGAGAGCTGTAGCTAATGTTTTATGGAGTTCTTGCAATGTGTCACTACAGGACTAAAGTGGATTAAAGTTTTTTTTGAGTACTAACCCCTCTAATGAAGTTTATGAGAAGTTTGGTGTGAAGGAAGTTTTCAAGAGTCAAGAGAGGAGGATGATATATGATCAAGAAGAGTGAAAAGTCTAAGCTTGGGGATGCCCCTGTGGTTCGTCCCTGCATATTTCAAGAAGACTCAAGCGTCTAAGCTTGGGGATGCCCAAGGCATCCCCTTCTTCATCAACAACTTATCAGGTCACCTCTAGTGAAACTATATTTTTATTCGGTCACATCTTATGTTCTTTACTTGGAGCGTCTGTGTGTTTTTATTTTTGTTTTTGTTTGAATAAGATCAAATCCTAGCAATCCTTGTGTGGGAGAGAGACACGCTCCGCTTTTTCATATGAACACTTGTGTTCTTCGTTTTACTTTTAATGTTCAATGACAAAAGTTGGAAGCTATTGCATTTATTGCTATTTGGTTGGAAACAGAAAATGCCTCATATTGTCTTGGATAATTTGATACTTGGCAATTGTTTTGAGCTCTCAAGTAGATCATGTTTCTCTTGCATCATGTAGTTTAAACCTATTAGTGGAGAAATACCGTAGAGCTTGTTGAAATTTGGTTTGCATGATTGGTCTCTCTAAGGTCTAGATATTTTCTGGTAAAAGTGTTTGAGCAACAAGGAAGACAATGTAGAGTCTTATAATGCTTGCAATATGTTCTTATGTAAGTTTTGCTGTACCGGTTTATACTTGTGTTTGCTTCAAACAACCTTGCTAGCCAAAGCCTTGTACTGAGAGGAAATGCTTCTCGTGCATCCAAAACCTTGAGCCAAAACCTATGCCATTTGTGTCCACCATACCTACCTACTATGTGGTATTTTTCTGCCATTCCAAGTAAATACTTCATGTGCTACCTTTAAACAATTCAAAACTTTATTACTCCTTATTTGTGTCAATGTTTTATAGCTCATGAGGAAATATCTGGTGTTTTATCTTTCAATCTTGTTGGGCAGCTTTCACCAATGGACTAGTGGCTTCATCGCTTATCCAATAATTTTGCAAAAGAGCTGGCAACGGGGTTCCTAGCCCCAATTAATTAACTTTCATTAATAATTCTCTTCACGTGTTTTGCCCTGATTCATCAGTAAGCAACTTAATTTTGCAAATAGACACTCCTTCATGGTATGTGAATGTTGGAAGGCACCCGAGGATTCGGTTAGCCATGGCTTGTGTAAGCAAAAGGTTGGGAGGAGTGTCAACCATAAAACTAAAACTAAAGTACATGTGTAAAAAAACAGAAGAGGGATGATCAACCTTGCTGATGGGAGCCGCTCTTTGAAAGTCTGTTTGATGAGGGGGTTAGAGTGCCCACTACCATTCGTTGACAACAACAAACACCTCTCAAAACTTTACTTTTATGCTCTCTATATGATTTCAAAACTTAAAAAGCTCTAGCACATGATTTAATCCCTGCTTCCCTCTGCGAAGGGCCTTTCTTTTACTTTATGTTGAGTCGGTTTACCTACTTCCTTCCATCTTAGAAGCAAACACTTGTGTCAACTGTGCATTGATTCTTACATACTTGCTTATTGCACTTATTATTCTACTTTGTGTTGACAATTATCCATGAGATATGCATGTTGAAAGTTGAAAGCAACTGCTGAAACTTTTATCTTCCTTTGTGTTGCTTCGATGCTTTTACTTTGAATCTATTGCTTTATGAGTCAACTCTTATGCAAGACTTTTGATGCTTGTCTTGAAAGTACTATTCATGAAAAGTTTTGCTATATGTTATCTATTTGTTAGCAAACTATAGATCATTGCCTTGAGTCACTGCATTCATCTCATATGCTTTACAATAGTATGATCAAGATTATGTAAGTAGCATGTCACTACAGAAATTATTCTTTTTATCGTTTACCTACTCGAGGGCGAGCAGGAACTAAGCTTGGGGATGCTTGATACATCTCCAACGTACCTATAATTTCTGATGTTCCATGTTTGTTTTATGACAATACCTACATGTTTTGCTCGCACTTTATAATGTTTTTATGCATTTTCCGGAACTAACCTATTAACAAGATGCCGAAGTGCCAGTTCATGTTTTCTACTGTTTTTGGTTCCAGAAAGGCTGTTCGAGCAATATTCTCGGAATTCGACGAAACGAAGACCAAACATCATAATTCAACGAGACGGACCAGGACACCGAAGGGGAGTCAGAGGGGAGGCCTGAGGCCCCCAGACCATAGGCCGGCGCAGCCTGGAAGGGGGCGCGCCGCCCTATGGGGTGGGACCCCCAGGCGCCCTCCCGCGCCGCCTCTTCGCCTATATAAGCCCTTTTGACCTAAAAACCCGATACGAATTGATGAAACTCCAGAAAGACTCCAGGGGCGCCGCCGCCATCGCGAAACTCCAATTCGGGGGACAGAATCTCTGTTCCGGCACGCCGCCGGGACGGGGAAGTGCCCCCGGAAGCCATCTCCATCAACTACACCGCCTCCATCATGCTCCGTGAGTAGTTCCCCCATGGACTACGGGTTCTAGCTGTAGCTAGTTGGTACTCTCTCCCCCATGTACTTCAATACAATGATCTCATGAGCTGCCTTACATGATTGAGATTCATCTGATGTAATCGGTGTTGTGTTTGTTGGGATCCGATGGATTGTTACATTATGATTAGTCTATCTATAAAGTTTGTGAAGTTATTTTTGCTGTAATCTTGTTGTGTTTAATGCTTGTCACTAGGGCCCGAGTGGCATGATCTTAGATTTAAGCTCTATACTTATTGCTTAGATTGTATCTACAAGTTGTTTGCACATGTCTATGTCCGGAACCCGAGGCCCCAGAGTGACAAAGAATCGGGATAACTGGAGGGGAAGGCTTAGGTATGAGGATCACATGTTTTCACCAAGTGTTAATGCTTTGCTCCAGTGCTCTATTAAAAGGAGTACCTTAATTGCCAGTAGATTCCCTTGAGGCCCGGCTGCCACCGACTGGTAGGACAAAAGATGTTATACAAGTTTCTCATTGCGAGCACGTATGACTATATATGGAAAACATGCCTACATGATCAATAATCTTGATGTTCTGTCTTAATGCTATTTCAATCCTATCAATTGCCCAACTGTAATTTGTTCACCCAACACTTGTTATTGGAGAGTTACCACTAGTGTAGATAGCTGGGAACCCCGGTCCATCTCTCATCATCATATACTCGTTCTACATGTCATTGGAAGTAGTATCAACTATTTTCTGGTGCCATTGCCTCTGTGTTACTATTACTGCTGTTGTGTTACTGTTACTATTGCTCTCATATCACTGCTACTTTCACATCACCCCTGTTGCTAGTGCTTTTCCAGGTGCAGCTGAATTGACAACTCAGTTGTTAAGGCTTATAAGTATTCTTTACCTCCCCTTGTGTCGAATCAATAAATTTGGGTTTTACTTCCCTCGAAGACTGTTGCAATCCCATATACTTGTGGGTCATCAACTCGTCGCTCCTCTTGCAAGTAATTTCCTCCTCCATTCGCATGGGCCTGGCGTCCAGTCGACCCATCGAAGGGTTTTAGCCCAGTCGCTCCTGAGCACCCAGTCATCCAGGCGACAGAAAGCCTCCCTGGGCCCTTTAATCCATGGTGAGTGGGACTGGTGATACACCTCCTAAGGCATATCCCCATCAATAGTCCCCGAGCGCGGCGGTGAAGAAGCGAGGGCTTGAGGTAGAACTCGAAGAGGTCTGGCGATAGAACGAAGTGAATCGTTGTCGGGCTCCAGAAGAAATAAGGTTTAGTACAAGATCCCAGTCTTCAGTCGTCATGGGCCAATTAGTGTTGGCCAGTTGGCGTAAGACAGTCGGTGCGGGCCAGTCGTCGTGGGCCAATCGGCGTTTGCCTCCAAGGGGAGACACGTGGCGGTTCCAACGGCTAGCTCCACGTTGTAACGGCCCCGGATAATACCCCTAATAGATTTGTTTGTTCTTTTTCTTTTATGCATCATCATGGCATATGCATCATATCATTCATGTTTTAATAAATAAATTATTTTATAAAGCCAAACTATTTTGTTTCCTCTATCTGCACCTCTGCATTCAAATTCTAAATTTAGTTGTACTGTTTTCAAATCTTTTGCAAAACAGTTTGAAAGTAAGGAAAAGGATTTTAAAATAAAACCTCCTCCTCCATGGGCCTCTCTTTCTCTGGCCCAGTTATATTTTTCCTTCCTTTCCCATCTGGCAGCCCATCTCTCTTCCTCCCTCCGAGCCCGAGCAGCCCACCTTCCCATACCGATTCGGTAGCCCACTCCCCTTTCCTTTTCATCTCGACGCTTGTCGTCTTCCTCCTCACGAAGATGGCGTGAAGGCCGTGGTCCTCCCTCGTCGCTGTCTTGCACCACCACCTGCTCCCTCTCTCTCCTTTTTATCCCTCCCCTGGAACCCTAGCTCTACCAACTCCCCTCCCTTTTCCCTCCTCGCGCCGCCGCCCCCATCTCCCACTCCTTTTTCTTCTCTGTGAGCAAGCCCGAGAACCAGCGCCACTCCCTCGTCGTCGCCTGTTCGTCTCCGGCCACCCCGAGCCCATCCAAGACCACCGTTCGACGCGCCTTGATCCCCTCTACCACATGCTGCAAGGAATCGAGCCCGAGCCTTTCAATTTGACGCAAAATCACCGTTCCCTTCTACGAACTCCGGCAGCAATTTCGTCGAATTCGGCCACCGCGGCCCTCCTCCGCCTTCCTCGACCTCGCCATCGTCTTCACGGTATCATGGCGCACCTCCTTGACCTCCTTGCCCCTCCTTTTGCTCTCTGGTTAGCTCTTCTCACCTTGTGCCGACCGCCTTCTCCGCAGATGCTCGCCGCCGGTGACCTCCCGTGGCTCCCCGACGACGGCGCTGCCCTCTCTTGGTCCGCGCAAACGACGCGCACCCGAACGCACCTAACCTCGCTTCCTGGGCGCCCTGGAACGTCCGCCTGTGCGACGCCGCCCCGCCGCGGTGACCACGGCCACCAGAACACGAGCGGCATCCCCCTTACAGTGGAAGCTTCGCCACGCTGGCGCCACGTCGACCCGCTGGTCCCCACCCGTCAGCGACTTGGGCTAAACCCGCTCCGGTGAGAAACGCCTGCCAGATCCAGATCTGAAATCTTTGCATCCGGCACCCTGCTTCTTTTCCTCTCTCAACCCGCAGCCCTCCCCCTGATGCTTTTCTTGAAAACCCCCTGGAAGTCTTCAAAAGCAACCCGGGGTCCTTCCCCTTTCGAAAATTATATCTGTGCCCTTTTCTATTTAAAATAAAATCTGTTTTCTATATTTAAATACTAAAAACTAATCTGCTAATAACTTTTAAATGGTAATTCGAAATTAAAAGTGTTCTATATGAAAATTGATCAGAAAAATGTGCTGAACATGAATATGCCATTCATATGTTTGTTTGCATCTCGCATCATGTCGCGCGTTGATAGTTATGCATGTTCACCTCACATATATGCGGAGTATTTTGGATTTCCAAGTATGGTTTTCCCCGCTCCGTTTAATATTGAAGTAGCTCACCCCTGCCATGTTGTGCCAAGCTAATCAACACTTAACTTTGCCGGTAAAAATGCAACTCCAACCTTAATTTGTTTGTCCGGGGTTCCGATTCCGCTTAATTTGGATAGTTGCATCGCACCATCGTTGCCATGTCATGCATATCATCTTGATCATGCTGAATCTTCTTTATCTGTAGTAGTAAGACTTGCATACGATGTGTGTTCCAGCATTTGCTTCTTCCCGGATAGGAACACGAAGTGGTGTTGTGAGATACGACGAGTTCTGCGATAAGTTCTTCTGCAGTTTTTCACAGGCGAGCCCTCTCTCTTCACCTATTTACTCTCTCCCTCGCACTGCTATCCTTATGTTGCGATTATTTATCAATTCACGTGTCCTATTCCACTTGTTTACCATATTATCCTATATGCACCATTCCTTATCCATAGCCGTTGCTTGATGTTTGAGCCTTGCGAGTCGTAGGCGTGTTTAGGTTCTGTTGTTTATCTCGATCTGTTATCGGGATATGTTGGGTTGTTGGGAGGTTATCACATGCTATATCAGTTGTTGGAGATACACATGCTTTACTTATTTGTTAACAACTAAAATTGTAAGCAGAGGCATCTGTGAGCCCCTTTGCGAAAGCATCGGAACTTTGACTCGCTAATGTCCCCTAGGACCCGAGTTCTTGTTATCCGTTCCGAGATTGAGCGCTCTACCCATGCGTGGGGACGATTATTGGGACCCCCCCTCACCCATTACCTTTTCTCAAGTCAGTTGAAAAGGGGGCCACAACCTTGGTTTTATTTGCCTATGCCATGTATGCCATGCTTTACTTCCTGTTGCCTTCGGGTGTTTATATTTTGTACTGTACCTTGCGGGACGTTTAGCGAAGCGTGTGGTTTGCACGCCTAGCCGCCGGCGCAAACCTCTGAGTCCGCTTCGGAGTACGGCCGGACTTCGTTACGGGTAGCTTAGTTGGGTGGCCCCCTAGACTTTCTTGTTGAACTGGGAACGGTCTTGTTGTGAGACATCCACTCGTCGTAAGTGGGTCGAGCATGCGTATGGTTACATTTGGGCAACCCCTGCAGGGTGTACATCTTAGCGATAAGCCGTGTCCGCGGTTATGGACGACTTGGAATTGTATAGCTTGATCATAGAACAACTTGCACCATTATCTTGTTGCTAATAATCTGCTAATAACTTGCGTAGTAATATAGCATTACTACAACCGATATCTAATAAAACTTGTCCACCGTTGAGTGCCTTTTACATTGCCTCTTCGCAATTGTTGAAGGGGATATGTGTAATCGGCTGGGTTATGTTTGTGTAGTATTTATCTGTTACCTTATGCGCTCTCTTATCTTCTCTGACTAGACGGAAGTTGTAGCGTGTCTCTATTGGTTATAGTTTTGCTGCCGCTAAACTACCATATAGCCCCAGGCGATATATATTTATACTCGCTCGGCGAGCATAGCCATTTCCAGTCTCGCTAAGTACGTGCCGGAGTTCGTTCCTTGGTACTTACTCTCGCCTTTTCCCTTTCTCTTTTGCTTCCTCCCTCTTGTCGGCAACCGATGGCCCGACTTTGACAGTACGAGATGACGACGTTAGCAAGGTTACCCTTCCGGCTTGGCCCGGGCAGGGTTATGGACGCCACTGGTTATCTTCAGGACTCTTAGTCCAATTTGTATCTTGTCCGTACTCGGACGTATTCGATCTTCTGTATGATTCAGATCTTTGTATTGTATATTTGTATCTTGACTCGTTGGAGTCGTTGTTGTAATATATGTATCTTGTGGGCTCTATTGTAATCCTGTTGTAATGTTACCGCTCGTGTTAATTCCTCTGGTATCACGTGTGTGATTCTTCACGCACGTCGTGTCGGAGGGCGTCTCAGAATCGATATCATGCGGATTTTGGCGGGATCGCTGGAATCCTCATGGTACCGGTTCCGGGGCGTTACACACGTTGACCGAGGTGGGAGCCGTTAATGCGTGTTTGACCATTGGGGTTGACAAGACTGCTAACGGCTAGCTAACGGCCGCGCAACTTAGTCCGGTGCAAATCTCGGCCATCGATCTTCGGGTGGCGATTTCGGAACAACATTGAACAGCGGATCATGTTCCTTAAGCTGAGTGAGTGCGGAGGTATATAAGGTCGACCCGGAGGTTAGGGCTCCTCACTCCGCCGCATTTCTCCCTTCTTCTCTTCTTCATCTTCCTCCGCCTTTCTCCGTATCCGAGCTCCGAGAGCGCCAATGGTGGCCAAGGGATGAGGCAAGTCCAAAGTCACCCGTGAGTCCCTTCTCCCATACATCTCCGCGGGAATCATCCCCGATTACCGGCACGAGAGGTGGAGGGTTCCGGCGGCGAACGAGACGGAGCCGCAGCCAAGGCCGGGGGAGTTCGTGATCTTCACGAGCTTCCTCGATCGTGGCTTCGCGCTCCCCACCTCTGATTTCCTGCGCCAACTCCTGGCGTTCTACGACATCAAGATCTCTAACCTAGGGCCGCACAACGTCCAACAGATCGCCTTGTTCATGGTGTTGTGCGAGTGCTACCTGCACTGCCCGCCTACTTCCCGCTATGGGTAACAATCTTCCATGGGCGTGCGACCCGGGTGAGCAAGAGAGACCAGTCGCTCATCCCCAATGGCGGGATCACCTTCCAGGTGAAGTCCGGGGAGAACTTCATCGACATGGTGCTCCTGAAGAAGGCGCAAGCGTAATGACGCAAGTTCTAGTTCTACGCCCAGGAGCACACCCGACCGGGGGAAGTCCATATACCCCAATACTCATCTGAGCCGAGTGTCCCCCGGCGCCTCAACGTGTGGTCGCTGCCGCGCGACCAGGAAGAGGTGGTGAAGATGATGTGGACGTCAATCCAAGCGCTGAAAGACGCGGGATTAACGGCCGACAACACGTACAACTGCTGGCTCGGTCGATGCCTGATCCCTCTGCGGTGTCGGGGGCACTACATGTGGGAGTACAAGAGGCAGAATGACTGCACTCGCTCCACCGCAGTCGAGTGGGGCGAGGACGAGTACCGAAAGGCACTCGCCAAGATCACCACGGCCACCTTTACCTCCTTCGACGCCGGGCTGCAGCCCTTCTCTGAGGACAAGCCGGCACCCCAGGTATCGAATGACTTCTCTTGTCTTTGAATCGGGTGAATGGGGTGACAGGGCTTCTGACGCGCTCCTTTGTCTATGTCGTAGAGGTGGCTAAAGATCGCCAACCACCTTCCCCCACTCGCCGGGAAGGAGCCCCCGGAGATGACCGAGGGCGAGGAGGCCAACGAAGACGAGGTTGAGGACGAAGGGGACCGCACAGAGTCGGACTCCGAGGTGCGGGACTATGTTCGACTCCCTCAAGGCTCGAAGAGGGGAGCGACTTCCTCGTCGCAAAGCCCTCCAGAAGAAGGCGCACCAGAGGAGGAGGGGGACGAGACGACCTCGCCTCTGGAAGGTAAGGGGCCCGCCCAAGAGACCGAGGCACCGCGAGCTAAGCGACTGCGCCAGACCGTCCTGGAGGGCACAACAGAACTTCGGCGACCTCTCCAGGCAGCATTCGACGCAGGGGCACGGGTCGGCCCCGGCGTGAATACGCTCCCGACGGTGAAGTAAGCGTTTCCTGTCATGTTTTGCCCATTTGTCTGTTGGCTTGCCGGAGAGCTTATAGTGGTTCCTTGTTGGGCCAGGCAAAAGGTCCTGAAGAAGGCTGCCCCGACGCGCGGAGCAGTGTCCACGAGGGCGGTCGAGGCGAAGAAGGCTGCCGGGACGAAGAAGGCGGCAACCGACCCCGCGGGCATGGCATCGTCGCACGGGCAAACCACGCCCACGAAGAAACCCGCTAGCACGACCGCCAGCTCGGCAGGGCCAGCCTCCAGGGACGGGGCTTCGGAGACTGGGACCGCAACCACGAAGGCGGACGCCGAGTCAGTGGTCGCAAAGGGTCCGGAGGGTGAGCGCCCAGTCGCGCCCCCGGAGGTGGAGAAGGAGCCAGGCACCACCGTCGAAGGTGGCTCTCCGACGACACAGCAGAAGGAGCGGCGGACAAAGGCGGCGAGAGACCCCGCTCGCCATGACGAGCCTGTTGCGCCAACGGAGGAAGCACCATCGACAGAGGCGGTCGTGCAAGGAGACGAGGTGCACGAGTCCCGCCGACCGTCGCTTTCGACGTTGTCGTTCACTGAGCTGCATGCGGCCCTCAGCAACGTCCATGTGGTGAGTGTCGATTGTCATGTAGTACGGTTCCCCCCAGTCCCCGAGGGTCAACTTGGGCTGAAGGGGCGAGTCGGGCCTTCCATTCTTGGAAATCGGATGACTGACGTTTGCTTGTTGTGTTAATCCTGTCAGGCTGAAGTAAGACGCTTGACTGCCCTGGTCGAGGAGGCTGCGAAGAAGAATCGCCAGCTGATTGATACGTCCAAAACGTATCTACTTTCCCGAACACTTGTGCTATTGTTTTGCCTCTAATTTGTGTACTTTCGATAACGCTGTTTTCAGCAGAATTGCCCTGGTGTCATATTTTTGTGCACAAAATCAACTTTCAGGAAAATCCCCGGAAATAATTGCAATGGGCCTATTTTCACACAAGACTTACGGAGCCAAAAGACGAGACGGAGGGGGGCCACGAGGGGCACACACCATAAGGCGGTGCGGTGGGCCCCTAGGCCGTGCCGCCCTATGGTGGCGCCGCCTCGGCCAGCCCCCGACGCTCCCCTCTGGACTACTTAAGGCCCTTGACCTAAAAACGCGAGGGGGTTCGACCAATCTGCCAGAAGACATCCAGAACTCCGCCGCCATCGCGAAACTCCGTCTCGGGACCAGAAACTCCGTTCTGGCACCCTGCCGGGACGGGGAATTGGAGGAGATCATCACCATCATCACCACTGACACCTCTCCATCGACCATCCATGTTTCCCCCATCCATGCATAACCACACCTTTGGAGAAGTGTTCATGATCTCTCATGTTTAGCTCCAATTTATTAATATGAGTAGCATGTCATAAATATTTGCTTGCATTGTTTTATTCATAGATAGGTATGACATTGTGGTATCCTTCTCTGAATAATTCATTTAAATCGACTTGGCACATGCTCACGCATGCATATGACTGAAACAAAAGTCAATTAAGCCTTGGTAATTTACTTTGCTTCAGAGTTCTTGTATCACTTTTATGCCTCCGTTAATTTTATTTTGTCGCAAGCATGATTATGACAGTTATTGCTCTCTTGATTGTCGCTTCCCAGTCTATTGCTAGCCTTCACTTGTACTGAGTGGAAATGCTGCTCGTGCTTCCAAACCCCTGAAAACCAAGTTATTCCAAAGTGTCCACCATAAATACCTATGCATGGCATTTCAAACCATTCCAAGTAAATTCTCATGTGCTACCTTTAAACCTTCAAAGTACTTCTCAATTTGTGTCAATGTTTTATAGCTCATGAGGAAGTATGTGGTGTTTTATCTTTCAGCCTTGTCATTTACTCCTGACAGACTTCCATCAATGGACTAGTGGCACATCCGCTTATCCAATAATTTTGCAAAAAGAGCTGGCAACGGGGTTCCCAACCCCAACTAATTAACTTTCATTAATAACTCTCTTCACATGTTTTTCCCTGATTCATCAGTGAGCAACTTAATTTTGCAATAGACACTCCTCCATGGTATGTGAATGTTGGAAGGCACCCGAGGATTCGGTTAGCCATGGCTTGTGTAAGCAAAGGTTGGGGGGAGTGTCATCCATAATGAAACTAAAGTACATGTGTAAACAAAAGAGAAGAAGGATGATTTACCTTGCTGATAGAGATTACGTCCTTGATGGGAGCCGCTCTTGAAAGTCTGGTTGACGAGGTACTTAGAGTGCCCACTACCATTCGTTGATAGCAACAAACACCTCTCAAAACAATTTTACTCCTGTTTTACAAATGGAAAGCTCTAGCACGTGTTAATCCCTGCTTCCCTCTGCGAAGGGTCAATCTTTTACTTTTACATTGAGTCTCCATCCTTTCTTTGAGCACCTTCTTGAGAGCATAATTGTCATTCTTAGTGTAATATGCTTGTCCCAAAATATGATTAGCTGTGGTATAACTCTGATGCTTTTATCTTTGATAATCTTTACTTCTAGTCTTTCCATGAAATTCAGAGGTGCTCAGGCATTTATGTTTTGTTGTACAAATACGGGCAAGCGATATACCACTTTATCATATCTTTTTATGAACATTGCAATCCTGCTGATAGACATGATTCATGATGCTTATTATTAGTTTGTTGGTATCTTTTTCATGATTGACATAACTATTAGATGACTTTATTTGCATGTATCTTATTATGAATTGCCTAAGTACTTGTCCATATCATGAGAATATTTACATCATATGAACAAATGTGTTCATGAAAGTTCTTTTATCGCACTCAGTTGTTAACTGAATTGCTTGAGGACAAGCAATAAGCTAACCTTGGGGGGAGTTGATACGTCCAAAACGTATCTACTTTCCCGAACACATTTGCTATTGTTTTGCCTCTAATTTGTGTACTTTGGATACAACTAACACGGATTAACGCTGTTTTCAGCAGAATTGCCCTGGTGTCTTATTTTTGTGCAGAAAATCAACTTTCAGGAAAATCCCCGGAAATAATTGCAATGGGCCTATTTTCATAGAAGACTTACGGAGCCAGAAGACGAGACGGAGGGGGGCCACGAGGGGCACACACCATAAGGCGGTGCGGTGGGCCCCTGGGCCGCGCCGCCCCGGCCAGCCCCCGACGCTCCCCTCTGGACTACTTAAGGCCCTTGACCTAAAAACGTGAGGGGGTTCGACCAATCTGCCAGAAGACATCCAGAACTCCGCCGCCATCGCGAAACTCCATCTCGGGACCAGAAACTCCGTTCTGGCACCCTGCTGGGATGGGGAATTGGAGGAGATCATCGCCATCATCACCACCGACACCTCTCCATCGACCATCCATGTTTCCCCCATCCATGTGTGAGTAATTCTCCCGCTGTAGGCTGAAGGGGATGGTAGGGATTGGATGAGATTGATCATGTAATAGTCATAAGATTGTTAGGGCATAGTGCCTAGTATCCGTTGTTGGTACTTTTATGATATTGTTGCAACTTGTTATGCTTAATGCTTGTCACTAGGGCCCGAGTGCCATGATTTCAGATCTGAACATGTTATTGATTCATGATGATATTCATTGTTTTATGATCTTACCTGCAAGTTGTATACACATATTGCTGTCCGGAACCAGAGGCCCCAAATGACAGAAACTGGGACAACCGGAGGGAAGGCTGTGATATGAGGATCACATGTGTTCACGGAGTGTTAATGCTTTGCTCCGTTGCTCTATTAAAAGGAGTACCTTAATTACCAGTAGATTCCCTAGAGGCCCGGCTGCCACTGGCTGGTAGGACAAAAGATGTTGTGCAAGTTTCTCATTGCGAGCACGTACGACTAAATACGGAACACATGCCTATGGTTGTTTAGTACTTGGATACCGTTTTATTATTATCTGCAAATGCCCTGCCTTGATTGTTACATGAGTTCTCTTATCCATGCAGCGCCCGTTCATTCATCCCTGTGCCTACAGTATTTTAATCCTGCTGTTTACTATAATCACTACTGCTATCTTTATTACACTGCTGCTTATATTTCACTACTTCTACTGCTATAAAACTGTTGCTACTGATAAACTCTTGCGAGCAAGTCTGTTTCCAGGTGCAGCTGAATTGACAACTCAGTTGTTAAGGCTTACAAATATTCTTTGGCTCCCCTTGTGTCGAATCAATAAATTGGGTTTTACTTCCCTCGAAGACTGTTGCGATCCCCTATACTTGTGGGTCATCATCGATCACCATGGGAATTGAGTTTCGCTCTCCTAGGCCCTTGACTATTGTGTTTCTGCTTCCAGAGTGTCTCATGGGTGATACGTCTCAAACGTATCTATAATTTCTTATATTCCATGCTACTTTTATGATCATACTCACATGTTTTATACACACTTTATGTCATTATTATGCATTTTCCGGCACTAACCTATTGACGAGATGCCGAAGAGCCGATTCTGTTGTTTTCTGCTGTTTTTGGTTTCAGAAATCCTACAAAGGAAATATTCTCGGAATTGGACGAAATCAACGCCCAGGGTCTTATTTTTCCACGGAGCTTCCAGAAGACCGAAGGGGATACGAAGTGGGGCCACGGGGGCCCGTACCCATAGGGCGGCGCGGCCAGCATGGGGCCCGCGCCGGCCTATGGTGTGGGGCCCCTACGCCGCCTCCAATCCTGCCCTTCCGCCTACTTATAGCCTTCGTTGCAAAAACCCCAGTACCGAGAGCCACGATACGGAAAACCTTCCAGAAACGCCGCCGCCGCCAATCCCATCTCGGGGGATTCAGTAGATCGCCTCCGGCACCCTGCCGGAGAGGGGAATCATCTTCCGGAGGACTCTTCATCACCATGATCGCCTCCGGATTGATGTGTGAGTAGTTCACCCTTCGACTATGGGTCCATAGCAGTAGCTAGATGGTTGTCTTCTCCTCATTGTGCTATCATGTTAGATCTTGTGAGCTGCCTATCATGATCAAGATCATCTATTTGTAATGCTACATGTTGTGTTTGTTGGGATCCGATGAATATGGAATACTATGTCAAGTTGATTATCAATCTATCATATATGTGTTGTTTATGTTCTTGCATGCTCTCCGTTGCTAGTAGAGGCTCGGCCAAGTTGATACTTGTAACTCCAAGAGGGAGTATTTATGCTCGATAGTGGGTTCATGCCTCCATTGAATGCAGGACGGTGACGAGAAAGTTCTAAGGTTGTGGATGTGCTGTTGCCACTAGGGATAAAACATCAATGCTTTGTCTAAGGATATTTGTGTTGATTACATTACGCACCATACTTAATGCAATTGTCTGTTGTTTGCAACTTAATACTGGAAGGTGTGCGGATGCTAACTGATGACCCATAAGTATAGGGGATCGCAACAGTCTTCGAGGGAAGTAAAACCCAATTTATTGATTCGACACAAGGGGAGACAAAGAATACTTGTAAGACTTAACAGCGGAGTTGTCAATTCAGCTGCACCTGGAAACAGACTTGCTCGCAAGAGTTTATCGATAGTAACAGTTTTATAGCGATAGCGAGTGGTGAAATATCGCGACAGAGTAACAAAGACAGCAGTAGTGATTATAGTAAACAACAGGATTAAAATACTGTAGGCACATGGATGGATGAACGGGCGTTGCATGGATGAGACAAACTCATGTAACAATCAAGGTAGGGCATTTGCACATAATAATAAAACGGTATCCAAGTACTAATCAATCAATAGACATGTGTTCCATATTTAGTCGTACGTGCTCGCAATGAGAAACTTGCACAACATGTTTTGTCCTACCAGCCGGTGGCAGCCGGGCCTCTAGGGAATCTCTCGGAAATTAAGGTACTCCTTTTAATAGAGCACCGGAGCAAAGCATTAACACTCCGTGAACACATGTGATCCTCATATCACTGCCTTCCCCTTCGGTTGTCCCAATTTCTGTCACTTTGGGGCCTCGGGTTCCGAACAACAATACGTGTATACAACTTGCAGGTAAGATCATAAAGCAATGAATATCATCATGAATTGATAACATGTTTAGATCTGAAATCATGGCACTCGGGCCCTAGTGACAAGCATTAAGCATAACAAGTTGCAACAATATCATAAAAGTACCAATTACGGACACTAGGCACTATGCCCTAACAATCTTATGCTATTACATGACCAATCTCATCCAATCCCTACCATCCCCTTCAACCTACAGCGGGGGAATTACTCACACATGGATGTGGGAAACATGGCTGGTCGATGGAGAGGCGTCGGTGGTGATGATGGCGATGATCTCCTCCAATTCCCCGTCCCGGCGGAGTGCCAGAACGGTGTTTCTGGTCCCGAGACGGAGTTTCGCGATGGTGGCGGCGTTCTGGATGTCTTCTGGCGATTCGACTTCTCTCCTCGCGTTTTTAGATCGAAACCCTTAAGTAGTCCAGAGAGCGGCGTCAGAGGCTGGCCGAGGGGGCCACACACTAGGGCGGCGCACCCCCCTACAGGTCGCGCCGGCCTAGTGTGTGGGGGCCCTGCGCCTCCCCCAGGCCTGCCCTTCTGGCTCCGTGATTCTTCTAGAAAAATAAGCCCTTCGACATAAATTCCGAGGATTTTCCTGAAAGTTGAATTTCTGCACAAAAACGAGACACCAAAGCAATTCTGCTGAAAACAACATTAGTCCGTGTTAGTTGTATCCAAAATACACAAATTAGAGGCAAAACAATAGCAAAAGTGTTCGGGAAAGTAGATACGTTTTGGACGTATCAACTCCCCCAAGCTTAGCTTATTGCTTGTCCTCAAGCAATTCAGTTAACAACGGAGTGCGATAAAAGAACTTTCACGAACACATTTGTTCATATGATGTAAATATTCTCATGATATGGCAAGTACTTAAGCAATTCATAATAAGATATATGCAAATAAAATCATCTAACAGGTATGTCAATCATGGAAAAGGTACCAACAAATTAACAATAAGCATCATGAATCATGTCTATCAGCAGGATTGCAATGTTCATAAAAGGATAGGATAAAGTGGTATCTCGCTTGCCCGTATTTGTACTGCAAAACATAAATGCTCGGGCACCTTTGAAGTTCATGGAAAGATTGGAAGTAGAGATTATCAAAGATAAAAGCATCAAAGTTATACCACAGTTAATCACATTTTGGGACAAGCATATTATACTAAGAATGACAGTTGTGCTCTCAAGAAAGTGCTCAAAGAAAGGATGGAGACTCAATGTAAAAGTAAAAGATTGACCCTTCGCAGAGGGAAGCAGGGATTAACATGTGCTAGAGCTTTTCATTTGTAAAACAGGAGTAAAATTATTTTGAGAGGTGTTTGTTATTGTCAACGAATGATAGTGGGTACTCTAACTACCTCGTCAACCAGACTTTCAAGAGTGGCTCCCATGAAGGACGTTATCTCTACCAGCAAGTTAAATCATCCCTCTTCTCTTTTGTTTACACACGTACTTTAGTTTTATTATGGATGATACTCCCCCAACCTTTGCTTACACAAGCCATGGCTAACCGAATACTCGGGTGCCTTCCATCAATCACATACCATGGAGGAGTGTCTATTTGCAAATTAAATTGCTTACTGATAAATCAGGGCAAAACATGTGAAGATAATTATTAATGAAAGTTGATTAATTGGGGCTGGGAACCCCGTTGCCAGCTCTTTTTGCAAAACTATTGGATAAGCGGATGTGCCACTAGTCCATTATGAAAGTCTGTCAGAAGTAAATGACAAGATTGAAAGATAAACATCACATATTTCCTCATGAGCTATAAAACATCGACACAAATTGAGAAGCATTTTGAAGGTTTAAAGGTAGCACATGAGAATTTACTTGGAATGGTTTGAAATTCCATCCATAGGTATTTACGGTGGACACTCTTGAATAACTTGGTTTTCAGGGGTTTGGAAGCACGAGCAGCGTTCCCGCTCAATACAAGTGAATGCTAGCAATAGACTGGGAAGCGACAATCAAGAGAGCGATGAATCGTCATAATCATGCTTGCGACAAAATAAATTAACGGAGGCATAAAAGTGATACAAGAACTCTGAGGTAAAGTAAATCATCGAGGCTTAATTGACTTTTGTTCAGTCATATGCATGCGTGAGAATGTGCCAAGTTGATTCAAGTGAATTATTCAGAGGAGGATACCACAATGCCATACTTATCTATGAATAAAGCAATGCAAGCAAATATTTATGACATGCTACTCATATTAATAAATTGGAGCTAAACATGAGAGATCATGAACTACTAGACTTTCTTAAATGACATATACCTCACATGAACCAACTAAGCATGCTCACATGGATGAGTATATGTACAAAAATGAAAACAAATAGAGTTCATACCAGCCTCTCACCACAGTCGAGTTGTCGTAGATCGTCATTATTGCCTTTTACTTGTCTAGCTTGAATAATATGAAATGAAAACCAAGCTCCCGCCACCGAAGACCATTGAACTCCATAATGAACTTTAAAAAACCAAAGAAGAACAGCAAATATTTTTGGTGTTTCGAATTGGAAACAAGAACAAAAGGAAACAAGCAAACAAAGCAAAATCTTTTTGGATTTTCTTATAGCAAACCAACGATAGCAAATGAAGCAAAGTAAAAGCAAGAAACCAAAATAAACAAGTGGTAAAGAGAAACAACAGAAATATTTTTGTTTTTTTTTGTGTTTTAGGAAAGAAACAAAGCAAAACAAGAGAATGAAAACTAAAAGAGTCACACAAACACAATGCAGCAGAAATTCGTCAAACTTGACAGCAGTACAGTAATCGATTTTTAAGAAATTCTTCCGCTGCTCAGCTAGAAAAGTGTTCAACTAATGAAAGTTAGATAACAACCTGGGGAACATGCAAAAAAATTGGCTTCACAAAACAACGTTCTGGCTGTTTTTGAGAATTTTTTTGGTATCAGTCCAGAATATGTTTTAAATCAGCACTTCCCCAAATATCATCTCCCTCTTATTAGAAAACCACTTTAAGAAGCTAAACAAGTATGCACAAGTATCCAGCAACTATAATATGCAAAGAATGAGTGATGCCGGTATACCTCCCCCCAAGCTAAGGCTTTTGGCCTAAGTGGAGATCAATCCCATGGTGCCCATGAAGTAGCACCTCCGTAGTACGACGAAGATGGATCCTGTTCTGGGTATGTGCTGGAAGAAGCACCAGAATACGTGACGGTGTAGTCGTAGGAGGGCTCGGCGTCCTCGAAGTCATGCTGCTGGTGGAAGCCCTGTATATTCAGTTGCTCATCCACCTCCTCCTTAGAGCGCAACCATGGTTTCCTGTCAACACTGAACAAATCTGGCTGCGGCAAAAGGATTTCCCTCTCATCCCCGTCAGCAAACAACATTCTATAGACCATATTATCTAAACTAGAGTCAGATGTAACAAATTGATGACTCTTCATAGCAGCAATATCAAGCCTTATAGGAGTCAATTTCACATCAGTAGGGTCAAGAGGAAGATCTAGATATGCTAAAATGTGCGATGCAATAATTCCTCCAATAGGCCCCTTGTTAGACAAGCGGCGAGCAACAAGAGCACCAAGATGATAAGGTGTCTCTCCAGTGAGTGCAGCAATTAAGAAAGCAAGATGATAACTAGAAATATTACTAGTGTTCTCCCTACCAAGAATGCTAGTAGCAAGGTAATAAGAAAAATACTTAATGGCGGGGAGTTGAATGTTTCTTATCTTGCCACGCTGAATGGTGCGGCAATCATCATTGGTGATTTCTCGATAGAGCTCCAGCAAAGCCTTGGGGTTGTCCTCGATCTTCTTTGCTGTACCTACGAGGGCAATATCCAATGCAGTACAAAAATCCTCCAACTTCATAGTAATAGGATTACCATAGATCCTGAATGCAACTGTCGGGTGATAGTGCTTGTTGTTGAACTTAAAGCTCTCCACAAAGATTTTAGTGAGCATGTGGTATTGATCCCTCTCGTCTCCCATGTAGGTGGTTAAGCCCGCCTTACCGACGAGGGTCAAGAAATCATCCAGCAACGCTGCATTACTCAAAAAGTTATAACATGGGAAAGATGAAGCGTTAGGGACTCCATTGTCCTCTTCGGGTTCGAAGCTCGGTGCAATGACGTCCTCATTGTAGGATCGCCTGAATCGGGTGGCGGTCCTAGAAGGCCTCCCCGTGCTTGTCGTCTCTCTTTCAAACACTTCTCCAAAGTTACAATTATCCATCTTCCTTTTCTGAAATTTTTCAACAACCATTATAAAATTTGATTTGGTGACATATAATTGAGGGAAACTACTATAGGAACTTGGTAGAGTACTAAACATGCATCAAAACTAATTTTTACCACTTAGAACAAGCATGCAAGCTCACTAAACATGTTACCTACAACAGCAAAATATTCAAGATATACTCAACCAGACAAAATTCTACTTGGATAATCGGAGGAGTCACATACCGGAGAGCAAATGTGCCAAATTTCAGACAGAAATCTGGGCTGAGCAAAGAGATCGAGAAATCTTGAGCTCTTGAGCAGAAACGCGAGTGAGAGAAAGCTGGTGCGAGTTTTTTCGGGAGAGAGAATGAGATGGGAGAAAGAGATGAAAAAGTGGGGCAAGGAGGGGCCCACACAACAGGGTGGCGCGCCCCCTAGCTAGCCGCGCCGGCCTGTGGGGTGCCACCCTGGGGTGCCCCACTGGTCATCCCCAGGTGCTCCCAGGTGCCTCTTCGAAAAATAAGACCAACGGTATAATTTTTGTGAATTTTTGAAAACTTTGAAAAATGCACATTTCTTGGTATCAAATTTATTATTACTGGGCAGAAAAAGATTTTGAAATCCCTATACAACTAACGAACTTTGCAAAACAAAAATGCTACAGCAAGTAGAACAAGTGGAGGAACAAAGAGATGTTGTTTAGTTCCTCTATACATATAAAATGAATTTGTTAACAAGGTTGATCAAGTCTTGCCACCAAATAAATTTTACATAGCATAAGAAGAATTAAACCTCAAATCAATCATGTTACCTTGAATTGTATTGATATGGATCCAATCATAATATTTTGATATCCTTGCTTAGGCTCATATATAGGACAATCAATAGTTCCCACTTTGATAGTTCTCACATTAGAAATTGTATTAACTCCACATACTTTATCAATCCTCTTGGGAAAATAAACGGTATGCTCCTTGTCATCAACATTGAAAGTAACTTTTCCTTTATTGCAATCAATAACAGCCCCTGCGGTGTTAAGAAAAGGTCTCCCAAGAATAATAGACATATTATCATCTTCATGCATTTCCAACACAACAAAATCAGTTAATATTAAGCAATTAGTAGTAACTTGAACAGGAACATCCTCACATATACCAACAGGAATAGCAGTAGATTTATCAGCCATTTGCAAAGTGATACGTCCCAAACGTATCTATAATTTCTTATGCTCCATGCTACTTTTACGATGATACTCACATGTTTTATACACATTATATGTCATATTTATGCATTTTCCGGCACTAACCTATTGACGAGATGCCGAAGAGCCAGTTGGTGTTTTCTGCTGTTTTTGGTTTCAGAAATCCTAGTAAGGAAATATTCTCGGAATTGGACGAAATCAACGCCCAGGGTCCTATTTTTGCACGAAGCTTCCAGAAGTCCGAGGGAGAGACGAAGTGGGGCCACGAGGCGCCGCCACAACAGGGCGGCGCGGCCAGCAAGGGGCTCGCGCGGCCCTGTTGTGTGGGGCCCCCGTGGCGCCTCTTGACCTGCCCTTCCGCCTACTTAAAGCCTTCGTCGCGAAACCCCCAGTACCGAGAGCCACAATACGGAAAACCTTCCAGAGACGCCGCCGCCGCCAATCCCATCTCGGGGGATTCAGTAGATCGCCTCCGGCACCCTGCCGGAGAGGGGAATCATCTTCCGGAGGACTCTTCGTCACCATGATCGCCTCCGGATTGATGTGTGAGTAGTTCACCCTTCGACTATGGGTCCATAGCAGTAGCTAGATGGTTGTCTTCGCCTCATTGTGCTATCATGTTAGATCTTGTGAGCTGCCTATCATGATCAAGATCATCTATTTGTAATGCTACATGTTGTGTTTGTTGGGATCCGATGAATATGGAATACTATGTCAAGTTGATTATCAATCTATCATATATGTGTTGTTTATGTTCTTGCATGCTCTCCGTTGATAGTAGAGGCTCGGCCAAGTTGATACTTGTGACTCCAAGAGGGGGTATTTATGCTCGATAGTGGGTTCATGCCTCCATTAAATGCGGGACGAGTGACGTAGAAAGTTCTAAGGTTGTGGATGTGCTGTTGCCACTAGGGATAAAACATCGATGCTTTGTCTAAGGATATTTGTGTTGATTACATTACACACCATACTTAATGCAATTGTCTGTTGTTTACAAGTTAATACTGGAGGGGGTTCGGATGATAACTTGAAAGTGGACTTTTTAGGCATAGATGCATGCTGGATAGCGGTCTATGTACTTTGTCGTAATGCTCTGATTAAATCTCATAGTACTCATCATGATATATGTATGTTCATTGTTATGCCTTCTTTATTTATCAATTGCCCAACTGTAATTTGTTCACCCAACATCTTCTATCTTATGGGAGAGACACCACTAGTGAACGGTGGACCCCGGTCCTATTCTTTACATCTGAAATACAATCTACTGCAATTGTTCTTTACTGTTCTTTGCAAACAACCATCATCATCCACACTATACATCTAATCCTTTGTTTACAGCAAGCCGGTGAGATTGACAACCTCGCTGTTACGTTGGGGCAAAGTTCTGTGATTGTGTTGTGCAGATTCCACGTTGGCGCCGGAATCCCTGGTGTTGCGCCGCACTACACTCCGCCACCATCAACCTTCAACGTGCTTTTTGACTCCAACTGGTTCGATTAAACCTTGGTTTATTACTGAGGGAAACTTGCTACTGTGCTCATCACACCTTCCTCTTGGGGTTCCCAACGGACGTGTCAACTACACGCATCAAGCAAATTTCTGGCGCCGTTGCCGGGGAGATCAAGACACGCTACAAGGGGAGTCTCCACTTCCAATCTCTTTACTTTGTTTTTGTCTTGCTTTACTTTATTTTATTTACTGCTTTGTTTGCTGCATTATATCAAAACAAAAAAAATTAGTTGCTAGTTTTACTTTATTTACTGCTTTGTTTGCTCTTATATTAAAAACAGAAAAAAATTAGTTGCTAGCTTTACTTTATTTACTGTCTTGTTCTCTATAAAAAAAACACAAAAAAATTAGTTACTTGCACTTTACTTTAGTTACCATGTCTAGCTCTGCACCTGTTACTTCTTCACCTGAGGAATTAGTCTTCACTTTTAAACAAGGGGATGAGGAGAGTTTTAAAGATGCTTGGTCCATAATTTTTGATTCTTATCGTAAAGCTGAACCTCAAATGACTCTAAGTTTGCTCCTTAGTAATTTTTATTTTGGGCTTATGATTCGCTATAGATATGCCTTGGATGCTGTAGTGGGAGGAGATTTCCTTCATTGCGACGGTGATCAAGCTTTTAATGCCATAAAAAATTCGGTTGCATCACATAGTTCAGCTAATAACTTTGATTCAGCTCTTATTAGCATCTATAATAGATTAAACACTCTTGAGACAAGTGCATCTTGCTGGGAAAAAAATTATAGGTATGTTCGTAACCGTCTTGATCAAGTTTTGGTGAACTCTGAACCTTCAATATGGGACCCTACTATTAAATTTGTTATTGGTGGTGAAACTTTTCATGCCAATTATGATATTAAGTCTGAATTTTGCCTTATGCCTAAGAGTATTTATGAATCTTTGACACTTTGGGGACTCGTTGAAGGGGGAGAAGGAATAACTCTTATTGATAACTCTGTTATAATTCCTAAGGGAATAGCCGAGGGTGTGCATACAACCATTCTTGGAAGAACAATATCCACTGATTATCTTGTTATTGAATGTGTAGGAACAGGACAAATCACACTCGGAAGATCCCTGCTGAACTATTGGGAGCAGTCATAGATGTGGGAGAAGGCACCCTAAAATTAACCTCTACACCAGGAGGTAGACATGTATTCCCTAAATCAAAGGGTAAGAAAAAGAATAAGAAAGGTAGGCATAATGCCCGAGGTAATGTTGATGCTTCATCTCTCGACAATACTTGATTCACACTTTCTGCGCCTAGCTGAAAGGCGTTAAAGAAAAGCGCTTATGGGAGACAACCCATTATTTTACTTCTGCACTTTATTTTATATTTGAGTCTTGGAAGTTGTTTATTACTGTAGCAACCTCTCCTTATCTTTATTTTATTGCATTGTTGTGCCAAGTAAAGTCTTTGATAGTAAAGCCAATACTAGATTTGGATTACTGCGCAGGAACATATTTCTTGCTGTCACGAATTTGAGCAGTAGTCTATGTAGAAAATTTAAAAAAATCTTCCAATTTACGTGCGTGATCCTCAGATATGTACACAACTTTTATTCAATTTGGGCATTTTCATCTGAGCAAGTCTGGTGCCACTTTAAAATTTGTCTTTACGAACTGTTCTGTTTTGACAGATTCTGCCTTTTATTTCGCATTGCCTCTTTTGCTATGTTTGATGGATTTCTTTGTTCCATTAACTTTCAGTAGCTTTGTGTAATGTCCAGAAGTGTTAAGAATGATTATGTCACCTCTGAATACATGAATTATGCACTAACCCTCTAATGAGTTTGTTTCGAGTTTGGTGTGGAGGAAGTTTTCAAGGGTCAAGAGAGGAGGATGATACAATATGATCAACAAGAGTGAAAAGTCAAAGCTTGGGGATGCCCCCGTGGTTCATCCCTGCATATTTTAAGAAGACTCAAGCGTCTAAGCTTGGGGATGCCCAAGGCATCCCTTCTTCATCGACAACTTATCAGGTTCCTCTAGTGAAACTATATTTTTATTCCGTCACATCTTATGTGCTTTACTTGGAGCGTCCGTTTGTTTTTATTTTTGTTTTTGTTTGAATAAAATCGGATACTAGCATTCTTTGTTTGGGAGAGAGACACACTCCGCTGTTTCGTATGAACACATGTGTTCTTAGCTTCATCTTTAATGTTCATTGCGAAAGTTGGACTATTTCATTCATTGTTATATGGTTGGAAACGGAAAATGCCGCATGTGGTAAATGGTTTAATGTCTTGAATAATGTGATACTTGGCAATTGTTGTGCTAATATAGATCTTGTTTAAGCTCTTGCATCATGTACCTTGTACTCATTAATGAATAACTACATAGAGCTTGTTAAAATTTGGTTTGCATGATTGATCTCTAGAGTCTAGATATTTTCTCGGTTGAGGTGTTTGAACAACAAGGAGACAATGTAAAGTCTTATAATACCTACAATATGTTCATATGTGAGCTTTGCTGCACCTTTTATACTTGAGTTTGCTTCAAACAACCTTGCTAGCCTAGCCTTGTATTGAGAGGAATTCTTCTCGTGCATCCAAATCCTTGAGGCAATTACTATGCCATTTGTGTCCACCATACCTACCTACTACATGGTATTTCTCCGCCATTCCAAAGTAAATTACTTGAGTGCTACCTTTAAAATCTCTATTCTTTGCCTTTACAATATATAGCTCATGGGACAAATAGCCTTAAAAACTATCGTGGTGAAGAATATGTACTTATGTGTCTTATTTCTTAATAAGTTGCTTGTTGAGCGGTAACCATGTTTTCTGGGGACGCCATCAACTCTTTTATCTTTGTTGAATATCATGTGAGTTGCTATGCATGTTCGTCTTGTCTGAAGTAAGAGCGGTTCTCACAATCAAATGGTTTGAGTATGCATACTGTTAGAGAAGAACATTGGGCCGCTAACTAAAGCCATGATTCATGGTGGAAGTTTCAGTGTGGACAACTAATCCTCAATCTCTTATGAGAATATTAACTGTTGTTGAATGTTTATGCATTAAAGAGGAGTCCATAATCTGTTGTCTATGTTGTCCCGGTATGGATGTCTAAGTTGAGAATAATCAAAAGCGAGAAATCCAATGCGAGCTTTCTCCTTAGACCTTTGTACGAGCGGCATAGAGGTACCCCTTTGTGACACTTGGTTGAAACATATGCTATGCAATGATAATCGGTGTTAATCCAAGCTAATTAGGACAAGGTGCGAGCACTATTAGTATACTATGCATGAGGCTTGCAACTTATAAGATGTTTTATACATAACACATATGCTTTATTACTACCATTGACAAAATTGTTTCTTGTTTTCAAAATGAAAAGCTCTAGCACAAATATAGTAATCAATGCTTCCCTCTGCGAAGGGCCTAACTTCTACTTTATTGTTGAGTCAGTTTGCCTATTCTTTCTATCCTAGAAGCAAACACTTGTATCAACCGTGCATTGATTCTTACATGTTTACTTATTGCACTTGTTATACTACTTTGTGTTGACAATTATCCATGAGATATACATGTTGAAGTTGAAAGCAACCGCTGAAACTTAATCTTCCTTTGTGTTGCTTCAATGCCTTTACTTTGAATTTATTGCTTTATGAGTAACTCTTATGCAAGTCTTATTGATGCTTGTCTTGAAAGTATTATTCATGAAAAGTCTTTGCTATATGATTCATTAGTTTACTCATTATCTTCACCATTGCTTCGAATCGCTGCATTCATCTCATATGCTTTACAATAGTATGATCAAGATTATGATAGCATGTCACTTCAGAAATTATCTTTGTTATCGTTTACCTACTCGAGGGCGAGTAGGAACTAAGCTTGGGGATGCTTGATACGTCCCAAACGTATCTATAATTTATTATGTTCCATGCTACTTTTATGATGATACTCAAATGTTTTATACACATTATATGTCATATTTATGCATTTTCCGGCACTAACCTATTGACAAGATGCCGAAGAGCCGGCTTGTTGTTTTCTCGCTGTTTTTGGTTTCAGAAATCCTAGTAAGGAAATATTCTCGGAATTGGACGAAATCAACGCCCAGGGTCCTATTTTTGCACGAAGCTTCCAGAAGTCCGAGGGAGAGACGAAGTGGGGCCACGAGGCGCCGCCACAACAGGGCGGCGCGGCCAGCAAGGGGCCCGCACGGCCCTGTTGTGTGGGGCCCCCGTGGCGCCTCTTGACCTACCCTTCCGCCTACTTAAAGCCTTCGTCGCGAAACCCCCAGTACCGAGAGCCACGATACGGAAAACCTTCCAGAGACGCCGCCGCCGCCAATCCCATCTCGGGGGATTCAGGAGATCGCCTCCGGCACCCTGTCGGAGAGGGGAATCATCTCCCGGAGGTCTCTTCATCGCCATGATCGCCTCCGGATCGATGTGTGAGTAGTCCACCCCTGGACTATGGGTCCATAGCAGTAGCTAGATGGTTGTCTTCTCCTCATTGTGCTATCATGTTAGATCTTGTGAGCTGCCTATCATGATCAAGATCATCTATTTGTAATCCTACATGTTGTGTTTGTTGGGATCCGATGAATATTGAATACTATGTCAAGTTGATTATCAATCTATCATATATGTTATTTATGTTCTTGCATGCTCTCCGTTGCTAGTAGAGGCTCTGGCCAAGTTGATACTTGTGACTCCAAGAGGGGGTATTTATGCTCGATAGTGGGTTCATGCCTCCATTAAATCTGGGATAGTGACAGAAAGTTCTAAGGTTGTGGATGTGTTGTTGCCACTAGGGATAAAACATCGATGCTTTGTCTAAGGATATTTGTGTTGATTACATTACGCACCATACTTAATGCAATTGTTTGTTGTTTACAAGTTAATACTCGGAGGGGGTTCGGATGATAACCTCGAAAGTGGACTTTTTAGGCATAGATGCATGCTGGATAGCGGTCTATGTACTTTGTCGTAATGCCCCGATTAAATCTCATAGTACTCATCATGATATATGTATGTGCATTGTTATGCCTTCTTTATTTGTCAATTGCCCAACCGTAATTTGTTCACCCAACATCTCGCTATCTTATGGGAGAGACACCACTAGTGAACTGTGGACCCCGGTCCTATTCTTTACATCTGAAATACAATCTACCGCAATTGTTCTTTACTGTTCTTTGCAAACAACCATCATCATCCACACTATACATCTAATCCTTTGTTTACAGCAAGCCGGTGCGATTGACAACCTCGCTGTTACGTTGGGGCAAAGTTCTGTGATTGTGTTGTGCAGGTTCCACGTTGGTGCCGGAATCCCTGGTGTTGCGCTGCACTACACTCCGCCACCATCAACCTTCAACGTGCTTCTTGACTCCTACTGGTTCGATTAAACCTAGGTTTGTTACTGAGAGAAACTTGCTACTGTGCTCATCACACCTTCCTCTTGGGGTTCCCAACGGACGTGTCAACTACACGCATCAGAAAGATATATCAGTTGGTATCAACTTATCTAAATAGAGTCTCTTATAAAGAGAAAAAGGTATAACACTAACACCTGCTCCCAAATCACATAGAGCAGTTCTAACATAATTATTCTTAATAGAACAAGGAATAGTCGGTATACCTGGGTCGCCAAGCTTCTTTGGAACTTTGCCATTGAAAGAGTAATTAGCAAGCATAGTGGAAATCTCCTCATTAGGAATTTTCCTTTTGTTAGAGACAATATCTTTCATATACTTTGAATAAGGGGGCAATTTAATAGCATCAGTCAAAGGTATTTGCAGGAATAAAGGTTTCATCCAATCACAGAATTTGTTATAGTGTTCTTGTTCCTTTGATTTTAGTTTCTTAGCAGGAAAAGGCATTTCTTTTGAACCCAAGGTTCTCTTTCGTTACCATGTTTCTTAGCAATAAAATCTTCGTTAGTATACTTTTTATTATTAGCATGCTTTTCAGGTTCTTCTTCAACTTCTTCTTTATCAGAAGCATCATTCTTATCATTATCTTAATCATGTTCATTACCACTTTCAGTTTCAGCATCAGAAATAGAAATACTATTAGGATCATTAACAGGCTCAGAGGATTCTACAATAGTTTTATGTTTCTTTTTCTTTTTCTTAGATGGAGCACTAGTTTCAGTCTATTGAGAATCTTGTTCAACTCTTTTGGGATGCCCTTCAGGATATAGAGGATCCTGGGTAGAAACACCGCCTCTAGTTGTTACATCATAAGCATGTTTTTCTTTAGAATTATTTTTTAACAAGTCATTTTGCACTTTAGTGAGTTGATCAATTTGAGTTTGAATCATATGAAAATGTTTAACAAGCATTTTAACATCATTGGAGGTTCTCTCCACAATACCATGCAATTCACTAATAGCTCGAGAATTTTCCATTAAATGATTCTCTACTCTCATATTGAAATTATTTTTCTTAACAATATAATTATCAAACTCATCTAAGCATTGAGCAGGAGGTTTTGAATACGGAATATCTTCTCTAGTAAAGCGTTCAAGAGAGTGTACCTCAATCATGGATGAAGGGGGAGTTATCTTGCATAAATCTTCTATGGGGGGTAAATTCTTCACATCTTCGGATTTAATACCCTTCTCTTTAAGAGATTTCTTGGCTTCCCTCATATCTTCATCATTTAATTTAATCATACCCCTCTTCTTCAATATTGGTGTCGGGGTTGGTTCAGGTGTAGACCAATCATCATGATTCCGGCCTTTTCTAGCCAATAATTCTTCAGCGATGTCTGGAGTTCTTTTCCTGAAAACACAACCAGCACAACTATCCAGGTATGCCCTAGACTCAATGGTTAGTCCACTATAAAATATATCAAGTAAATAATGCTTTTCCAAATCATGTCCAGGCCGAGCTCTGATAAGAGAACAAAATCTTTCCCATGCCTCTGGCAATTTCTCTCCATCTTCCTGGTCAAAATTATAAATTTTCTGCAAAGCAATATGTTGAGCACTAGCAGGAAAGTATTTCCGAAAGAAAACATCAAGCAATTCTCTTGGACTATCAATAGAATCAGGAGGCAAACTATTATACCAAGTTTTAGCATCATCTTTTAATGAGAAAGGAAAAAATTTAGCAACAAAATAAGTACGCATCTTGACATCATCAGAAAACAAGCTACTCAAAGTAGAAAGTTCATTCATGTGTTCTACAGCACTTTCTTTTTCAGTACCACAAAAAGGTGTTTTCTCAACAATAGCTATATGAGATAGATCAAGAGAAAAATCATAATATTTATCCTTAATGTTTATAGGAGATGTGGCAAATTTAGGATCAGGAGATAGCTTATATCTAACAGTATGTTGTGCAAGCAACTTTTTAATATTACTTGTACCAGTAGTAGCATTGCATTTATCAATAAAATCATCATCAAGTTCTACATAATCTTCATCAAGATCATCACTAGAGTGTTCAACAGACTCAGGTGAATTAACAGGTGTAGCAGCATTTTCATTAGGAGTTTCAGTACTTTCAATTTGTCTAGACCTAGCAATTGTAGCATCTAGAAAAGATCCCAATGAACCATCATTATCAAGCACAGGCAGAAGCATCATCAAAATTATAAGAGGAATTTTCAGATCTAGCAGAAGTACCAAGCATGTGAAGCTTGTGGTGGTGAAACAAGTTTACTTATCACGAGATGGTGAATCAAGAGCAGCAGAGGTACTCACAGTTGTACCTTTTCTTGTAGTGGATGGTAATATGGCGACTTTAGTATCGCGAGGTTTACCCATGATGGAGAATTTGCAGCGAACAATATCAATCCAAGTGAACTTGCAAATAAAGCTATGCTCCCCGGCAACGGCGCCAGAAAATAGTCTTGATGACCCACAAGTATATGGGATCGCAACAGTCTTCGAGGGAAGTAAAACCCAATTTATTGATTCGACACAAGGGGAGACAAAGAATACTTGTAAGCCTTAACAGCGGAGTTGTCAATTCAGCTGCACTGGAAACAGACTTGCTCGCAAGAGTTTATCGAGTAGTAACAGTTTTATAGCAGTAGCAGTGGTGAAATATCAGCAGCAGAGTAACAAAGACAGCAGTAGTGATTATAGTAAACAACATGATTAAAATACTGTAGGCACAGGGATGGATGAACGGGCGTTGCATGGATGAGACAAACTCATGTAACAATCAAGGTAGGGCATTTGCAGATAATAATAAAACGGTATCCAAGTACTAATCAATCAATAGGCATGTGTTCCATATTTAGTCGTACGTGATCGCAATGAGAAACTTGCACAACATATTTGTCCTACCAGCCGTTGGCAGCCGGGCCTCTAGGGAATCTACTGGAAATTAAGGTACTCCTTTTAATGGAGCACCGGAGCAAAGCATTAACACTCCGTGAACACATGTGATCCTCATATCACTGCCTTCCCCTTCGGTTGTCCCAATTTCGTCACTTTGGGGCCTCGGGTTCCGGACAACAATACGTGTATACAACTTGCAGGTAAGATCATAAAGCAATGAATATCATCATGAATTGATAACATGTTCAGATCTGAAATCATGGCACTCGGGCCCTAGTGACAAGCATTAAGCATAACAAGTTGCAACAATATCATAAAAGTACCAATTACGGACACTAGGCACTATGCCCTAACAATCTTATGCTATTACATGACCAATCTCATCCAATCCCTACCATCCCCTTCAGCCTACAGCGGGGGAATTACTCACACATGGATGGGGGAAACATGGCTGGTCGATGGAGAGGCGTCGGTGGTGATGATGGCGATGATCTCCTCCAATTCCCCGTCCCGGCGGAGTGCCAGAACGGAGTTTCTGGTCCCGAGACGGAGTTTCGCGATGGTGGCGGCGTTCTGGATGTCTTCTGGTGATTTCGACTTCTCTCCTCGCGTTTTTTGATCGAAACCCTTAAGTAGTCCAGAGAGGGGCGTCAGAGGCTGGCCGAGGGGGCCACACACTAGGGCGGCGCGCCCCCCTACAGGCCGCGTCGGCCTAGTGTGTGGAGGCCCTGCGCCTCCCCCAGGCCTGCCCTTCTGGCTCCGTGATTCTTCTGGAAAAATAAGCCCTTCGACATAAATTCCAAGGATTTTCCTAAAAGTTGAATTTCTGCACAAAAACGAGACACCAGAGCAATTCTGCTGAAAATAGTGTTAGTCCGTGTTAGTTGTATCCAAAATACACAAATTAGAGGCAAAACAATAGCAAAAGTGTTCCGGAAAGTAGATACGGTTTGGACGTATCACTAACCTGAAGGTGGACTTTTTAGGCATTGATGCATGCTGGATAGCGGTCTATGTACTTTGTCGTAATGCCCTGATTACATCTCATAGTAGTCATCGTGATATGTATGTGCATTGTTATGCCTTCTCTATTTCTCAATTGCCCAACTGTAATTTGTTCACCCAACATGCTATTTCTTATCGGAGAGACACCACTAGTGAACTGTGGACCCCGGTCCATTCTTTTACATCTGAAATACAATCTACTGTAATACTTGTTCTTTACTGTTCTTCGCAAACAAACATCATCTTCCACACTATACATTTAATCCTTTGTTTACAGCAAGCCGGTGAGATTGACAACCTCACTGTTACGTTGGGGCAAAGTACTTTGCTTGTGTTGTGCAGGTTCCACGTTGGCGCCGGAATCCCTGGTGTTGCGCCACACTACACTCCGACACCAACGACCTTCACGTGATCCTTTACTCCTACTGGTTCGATAAACCTTGGTTTCTTACTGAGGAAAACTTGCTGCTATACGCATCACACCTTCCACTTGGGGTTCCCAACGGACGTGTGCTTCACGCGTATCAAGCTAAATTCCTGGCGCCGTTGCCGGGGAGATCAACACACGCTGCAAGGGGAGTCTCCCACATCCAATCTCTTTACTTTGTTTTTGTCTTGCTTTACTTTATTTTATTTACTGCTTTGTTTGCTTTCTATATTAAAAATACAAAAAAATTAGTTGCTAGATTTACTTTATTTACTATCTTGTTTGCGTTCTCTATATTAAAAACACAAAAAAATTAGTTACTTGCATTTACTTTATTTACCTTTTGTTTATTTCATCATGTTTCCTCCTAAATACACTCTGAAAGACATACCGGTAGGACGAGGGTCTATCATTGGAAGAGATAATATAGAAGATTTTTTCACTCATGTTAGTACGGTTGAAGATTTTGAAGATAGAAACTTGGTAGAGCTTGCTCCTACTTATGAAATTGCTGCTGGTTCTTTAGTACACATGTTGGAAGCTAGATTTGTTAATCTCAACCCCGTAATGCAACATATGTTTCTTATACTCTGTGATATGGAGGAAGGAGAAAAGAAAGATTTTGTCTTAGAAACCCTTCTTAAAGAATTTGGTGATGTAGCAAGAGAAGCTAGAAAAGTCTTTATTAAATATAAGATGCTTGGCTCTTATACCAATTTTGCTAGTACCCTTGAAAAAAAGGAAAAATATAGATTAAAGTACACTAATAAAGTTAATTGTGAAGGGGAGATTAAGACATCAATACCTTGCAAGCTCTTAGGAATGTGCGAGGCACTAGAAAAGAATTATGATTGGATTGTTCCTGAAAATTTGTTTGATGAGAATAGCAAGCCTAAGAGTAATGAAAAGGGGGCCTCTGAAACTTACATAGATAAGATACAATGCATAGTTGAGAAAACTCCAAACCCCTCTGCTAATGCTTCATCTCTCGATAATACTTGATTCACACTTTCTGCGCCTAGCTGAAAGGCGTTAAAGAAAAACGCTTATGGGAGACAACCCATTATTTTACTTCTGCACTTTTGTTTTATATTTGAGTCTTGGAAGTTGTTACTACTGTAGCAACCTATCCTAATATTTATTTTATTGCATTGTTGTGCCAAGTAAAGTCTTTGATAGTAGGGTTGATACTAGATTTGGATTACTGCGCAGAAACAGATTTCTTGCTGTCACAAAATTTAGCAGCCCCGTATGTAGGTAATTTAGAAAAATTTGCCAATTTACGTGCGTGATCCTCAGATATGTACGCAACTTTCATTCAATTTGAGCATTTTCATCTGAGCAAGTTAAGTGCCCCAGAAAAATTCGTCTTTACGGACTGTTCTGTTTTGACAGATTCTGCCTTTTATTTCGCATTGCCTGTTTTGCTATGTTTGATGGATTTCTTTGTTCCATTAACTTTCAGTAGCTTTGTACAATGTCCAGAAGTGTTAAGAATGATTATGTCACCTCTGAATATGTGAATTTTCGATTATGCACTAACCCTCTAATGAGTTTGTTTTGAGTTTGGTGTGGAGGAAGTTTTCAAGGGTCAAGAGAGGAGGATGATACAATATGATCAAGTAGAGTGAAAAGTCTAAGCTTGGGGATGCCCCGTGGTTCATCCCTGCATATTTTAAGAAGACTCAAGCATCTAATCTTGGGGATGCCCAAGGCATCCCTTCTTCATCGACAACTTATCGAGTCACCTCTAGTGAAACTATATTTTTATTCCGTCACATCTTATGTGCTTTACTTGGAGCGTCTGTATGTTTTTGTTTTTGTTTGAATAAAATCGGATCCTAGCATTCTTTGTTTGGGAGAGAGACATGCTCCGCTATTGCATATGAACACATGTGTTCTTAGCTTTACTTTTAATGTTCATGGCGAAGGTTGAAACTGCTTCGTTCATCATTATTATGGTTGGAAACAGAAAATGCTTCATGTGGTAATTGGTATAATGTCTTGAATAATTTGATACTTGGCAATTGTTGTGCTCAAATAGATCATGTTTAAGCTCTTGCATCATGTACTTTGCACCTATTAACGAAGAACTACATAGAGCTTGTTAAAATTTGGTTTGCATGATTGGTCTCTCTAGAGTCTAGATATTTTCTGGTTAAGGTGTTTGAACAACAAGGAGACAGTGTAGAGTCTTATAATGCTTGCAATATGTTCTTATGTAAGTTTTGCTGTACCGGTTCATACTTGAGTTTGCTTCAAACAACCTTGCTAGCCTAAGCCTTGTATTGAGAGGGATTTTTTCTCGAGCATCCAAATCCTTGAGCCAAAAACTATGCCATTTGTGTCCACCATACCTACCTACTACATGGTATTTCTCTGCCATTCCAAAGTAAGTTACTTGAGTGCCACCTTTAAAATTCCATTCTTTGTGTTTGCAATATATAGCTCATGGGAAAATAGCCTTAAAAACTATTGTGGTAAAGAATAGGGATTTCTATTTTCGTGCCCTCAGTTCCTTAGTTGTGCTCAGTTTTCCCCAGCTCCTTAGTTTTTCCTCAGTTTTCCCCAAGTGCTTGTTTGAAACCCGCAGAAGGCAGCTCAGACGGCAGGATTCCCGTTAAGTTGACCGCTCCGTGCTGACGTGTGGGGCCGCGTCGTGTGGGCCCGCGTCGCGTGGGGCTGGTAGAAAGGGACCGCGTGGGATAGGACGAGATAGCGTTTGGTTGCACGTGAGCAGGAGCTGGGTTTTGTCTCTCTCGGCCATTGGCATTTCCCTTTTGAGAGTACCTTTTCTGCCTCCTTCTCTCTCGCCTTTTTTCACCTAATTAGTATCAAATCTAGAGAAGCTTGCATTTCTGTCTTTCTTCAATTATTATTTGTGCCTTTTGGCCCTCGTTGTTTGCCCAATATGGCAGCAAATCTAGTAGGGAGCCCAATCTAGTACTCCATCTAGTCCATATGTATGTTTTTTTGAAACTTTCTACTGTGGGGGAGCCCCCCACAGCCTCACTTTATTAAACCCAACCAAAAAACCAAAAAGTTACAAAATATACAAAAACAAAAAACAAAGCTATGTACAAGGGAAACTAAGGAAGTGATTTAAGCCATATTGACAGAGGATCTACATCAGCATCTCTCACCCTATGCATAAGCATGGTGATGTCATGGAAAAAACCTGCCTTCCAACCTCTGAAAGTCGGCCTGATATGCTTGAAAATATAAGAGTTTCTTTGCTTCCAAATGTTCCAGCATGCCAGGATCACCACTTCAATAAAACAGGGCCCCTGGAAGATTTTCTTGGCAGCAATGAGTGAAGCCAGTGTATCTCCCGGTTGCCAAGGGATTTGCAAGTAGTTCCAAATTCTCGAGCTGTATATGCAGTTAAAAAAGAGGTGCCTCCAATCTTCATATGAATCATCATGGCATAGCACACAACTGTGATTATTAGTAACATTCCAATGTCTCCTCAATAACATGTCTTTAGTGTTTATTCTATCATGAAGAATGAGCCATGCAAAGAATTTGTGTTTCGAGGTACATTTGCTTTTCCACAACCAAGAAGAAGGAGTGTGGTTTAGCATTGGGCTAAAATGTAATCTGTATATCATATTTGGCTTATATTTCCCATTTCCTTTTTCTATCAGCCAAGTATCCTTTACTCCTTCTGTTAACTCCATATTTTCTATGAAAGTTCTCAGCTGTGTCATTTCTCCATGAGCTTGTGTGGACAAGGGGAGATGAAAACCATCTGTAAGGTCTTCCATATCACAAAAATCTTTGACTGACTGAAGCTTATCCTTTGTGAAGGAAAAAAGCCTAGGAAACCTGACAGCCATAGTTTCCCCCTTCCATTTATCATCCCAAAATAGGATTGACTCACCACTCCCAATCTTACATGTAGTGACTGCTCTGTATTGGTCCACCAAACTGAACACATCTCTCCACCAGAAAGAGCCAACAAGGACTGTGGCATGAGGAACTGCTTCAAAATAATAAGCATCTCTCACAAGTTGAACCCAGGGAGTATCATCATTGTTATAGAATTTATGGAGATATTTTAACAAAAGTGCTGCATTCTGGATTCTCAAATTGATGATGCCCAGACCACCCTTATTCTTGGGTTTGCATATCATACTCCAGGCAGCCAAAGAGTGAATCTTCTCCTTATCCTTCCTTATCCACAAGCAATGTCTCCTTGCTCTGTCTACTACATCCACCACTCCCACAGGTATTTTTAAAGAGAGCATGAAAAAAGTGGGCAGAGAGGAGAGGTCCATATGTATGTAGTTAAATCTAGAAGCAAATCTACAGGGAATGTACGATAAATTCACAAGGTCATATATTAGAATAGGGATAGATAATATAGATAATAAGCTGCATTCAGCAGCCAAACATAGTAGGGTTCGAGGTTCTTCACAGCGATACAGTACCATCATACTAACAACATAACAACGAGGGATCCCTAGCTAACAACAAAGGGATCCCAACAACAAAATGGAGGAGGCAGCAGCAGCACACGTCCGAGGACTCCGCCTACCCCATCGGCCTCTGCCTCCACTTGTTGCTCCCCTTGGGAGCCTTGGGCTTGAGCGGAGGCATGCGCCCGCCGGAGATCTCCACCCGCTGGATGCTGCGGAGGTGCATGCCGAGCGCCAAGTGCTTGGCGCGGAAGGAGTTGGGGTTCACCGACGCGCCGACCTTGGGGTTGGTGTGGCCGATGTTCTCGGCATGCGTGAGGACGCGGTTGAAGTCGGTGTCGCCGAGCCTCCTAGTGCAGAAGGGGCACCTGTAGACACCCTTGGCGACGTCGAGGTAGGAGACGTACTGGCCGACCTGCAGCCTCCGCAGCACCTGGCGAGTCTTGACGTCATGGTGCCCGTCGTCGCTGCCGACGTCGCTGCTAGACATCTGATCCATATCAAACAGGAATTTATTAGTGAATGAGTTGCAAACGTGCATGATAACAAAGTTAGGAAAAACAGAGGCAGCCTCAGTTAGAGTGGACACGATTATATGTCTACAGGGACGGTGTAAGCGAACCAAAGCTCATGCACAACAGATTTGTACACGGAAATGGTTCGCTGAACCCTCCCTGTAAAAATATGTGCCCACCGATTCATCATAGGCAAAGAAACAGATTTCAGATCTGAACTTGAACACATTCCAGATTATTTGCAAATTAAACGGTTGATATCTTTTGATTCGTGCATAAAATAACTGATTGAGATCCTATGATTACTTGCATAAATTAACCGATTGAGATCCCATTATTACTTGCATAAATTAACCGAACGGCCGAACCCCAAATCTTAAACGAAATCAAGGAGGGATCAAAGCAAAATGGAATAAAATCGGCGCAAATGTTAGCCCAATACTCATCCATCCACAGATCCATCTACACCAGCACAAATAGGGTTCAAAAAGGAATGGGGAACAAAAAAAGGAAGCAAACCGTAGTTACCTCGTTCCATGGGTCCTCTATGGAGGTGTCGTAGCGGTTCGCGGGCGGGACGTACGGCACCGGCTCGTAGGGGTCCCATCCCGGCGGGATCTGGCCGCGACCGGCGGCAGCAGCCTCCGATGCACCGGCGGAGGCGGCGGCGACGTCCGTTGAGGGGACGGTGGCGGCGTCCGTTGAGGGGACGGCGTCGAAGAGGGAGGCGTCGCGCTTGGAGCCGACGGCGCCGTGGACGATGGGATTGGCATTCTCCTTGTCCATCTCGCCGGCAGAGGAGAGGGAGAGGGAGAGGGTTTTTGCTTTGGAGAAGATGATGGGACGTGAGAGAGGCGGCGTTGCGTAGGCGAGTGAGAGTGACAGAGATAGTGGGAGGAGGCGTCTATAAAGGCAAGGGGTGGTTAATGCGACCCGCGTCCTACGCGTCCACCGCCGCACGTCTTGGACTTACGCAATGCGCCACGCGTCCACGATTGCACGTCTTCGACTTACGCACCGCGACCGGCGTCTACGCGTCAACAATTGCACGTCTTTCATTTCTCGCACCGCAACACGCGTCCTCGAGTCTAACCCTGGAAATTTAGATATACTCAGGTATAACCTCGAGCATTATACTAGCATTTTTTGTGTGCTCGGTTTTCCCCTTGAGTGCTAATACCGGCTAGTGCAATATGCTCAGTTTTACCCTCAAGTAGTTGGTCAACGGACGAGTCAACAAATGGGATTAACTAGTTAAATGAGTCATTTAATGTGCAAAAAATTCCGAAAAATAGTGGCACATACTCATGGAGTCTTTACCACAAATTGCCAGTTCTCAAAACATAGATAAGTCATAGATAAATCAAGTTTTACCACAAATTGCCACTTCTCAAAGGCCTTCTCAAATCACCTAGTAGCTATGAAGGTGCATGGTTTTCCACAATAAACCCTTCCCAAAACAGCTTTCCCCAAAACATACTTTGTCTAAATGAGGCCACAATTCTCACACTCATGTATATTTGTATTGCAAATAGTTTGAGATAGGCCAAGATGGGTTTTATTGTACAAAACACGCATTTTCCATTTTTTAAATCTCATATTTGAATCCCTTAGTCTGTTTTTTACATAGGTGCCCTTGGTTTCTTGATACTACTCAGTTTTGCCCTCTCCCTCCACAAATTCTCTCACACGTGCAACATTGCCCCGATTGGTCTAGCCCATGTCACGCGGATCGTGCCCGCCGACCGTTGATCGTATGATCTAACGGGCAGGATAACCCCTCTCTCTCTGTCGGCGGTTACCTTCCACTCTCTAAGTATGCTAAAGGGCGGTTTTCTGTATTTATTTTCACGCGCTAAAACTTATAAACTCTTTTAGGCATTACTTTTCACGCAAAAAATGATAAACCATCACCGATTTGTTGTAGCCATAAATTTTCACGCAAAAAATGATAAACCGTCACCGATTTGTTGTAGCCATTAATTTTCACAAAAATCCCAAATGATAAACCATCACCGATTTGTTGTAGCCATTAATTTTCACGCAAAAAATGATAAACCATCACCGATTTGTTGTATCCATTACTTTTCACACAAAAATTGATAGACCATTACCGATTTCTTGTAGCCATTACTATTCACGGTAAAAATGATAAACGAACCAATCTATCTATCTCTGTATTTGAGGTTTTGACCTGAAAACAAATGGGTATTATAAAGGGAAATAAAAGTTCAAAAAAATGTAAAAACGAAACAATCTACCTATCTTTGTATAGAAGATCGTCCGTATGATTTTTGAGGTCATTTAGAGAAGGTAGAAAAAATCCCTTTTGAGAAGGTCGAAAAAACCTAACTTGTTACAAAAGCTGGTTTCGAGTGAGACCTAACCAAATTTGGCATACATTATGCCATATCTATAACAACAAGGAATATCTAAAAGGGAAAGTTTCACAAAATTTGAAATTTATGGCGAAAATGATGCCATACATGATGCTTGTTTTTCGAGGTTTTGACCTGAAAATCAATTGGATATTATAAAGGGAAATAAAAAGTTCGAAAAATATAAAAACGAAACAATCTATCTATCTATGTATAGAAGATCAGCTGTATGAAATTTGAGGTCATTTAGAGGAGGTAGAATAAATCACCTTGTTAGAAAAGCTGGTTTCAGTGAGACGAAACGACATGCGTTTAAGCAAAGTGATTTTTTCGAACATCTCCAAATGATCCCAAATTTGCCATACATGATGCCATACGTGTAACAACAAGGAACCCTATCTAAAAAGTGTCAAAAAAGTTTGCCCAACCGTATAGCTCTATCAAAAAGAACCTCACCATGGCGCTAGTATAATTTTGGGCTTAGTTACAAACTTTCGTTACCTAACCTTCAACACGAAACTTGTTTCAAATCACTTTTGGCGTACAAGAAACAAATCCCTCTTTGATTCGAGCACCACAGCCTCCAAACTTTGCCGATGCCGATATCGGCATGGTCGAAACGGCTATGCTCGACGCCACTCGCTAGGTCACCATCGGGATGCACCCTCAATCCCGTCCCCTCATTCGATCACCGACACACCGGAGATACCGCCGAGGTCAATGCCGAACGTACATGCCGATGCCAATGCCGAACATGCATCCACGCCGACGTGGGCACGACCACGCCGCCCGCTATGCTCGGACGCCACGGACCACCGCGAGGTCTTTCCCTTCGCCACCACACTCTTCTAGCACCCATCTATACACGCCAGAAAGGAGAGACACTAGTTTTCTCTACATTGCTCGCGTTCGTGTCGGACATGGTCAATCAAAGTTTTGAGGTAGTCGTCGATGTCGTCGACCATTTCTTCTCTTCTTTGCATGGTTAAACGCGTCTAGTTCATATCTATCTAATGCGTCTGGTCTCGCCTCATGCAGTTCTTTGTGGACGTCGATCTCATCTCGGCACCCCACAGGCCACCTCCTCCGTGCCATCGCTGTAGAGCTCCGTTTAAAAATCTATTCCTACCCGTGTATTGCCCCTTGTATCAGCGCCATGGCCCACTTGTCATTCGATATACCGAAGCCCCACTCGTGCGTGTTTTGGTCAGGGATACAGTGATGCTTACGGTCAAACAAAGATGGATGGTCTGACGTGTCTTTGCGGGCTCTACGTGGCCCCACTAGTCAGAAGATAACGGTCAGCCGTCGGGCAACCGGTCGTTATAGCACCTGTGATGGTTTCAGACAAGCACTTGGGGAAAACTGAGGAAAAACTAAGGAGCTGGGGAAAACTGAGCACAACTAAGGAACCGAGGGCACGAAAATAGAAATCCCTAAAGAATATGTAGCTTATGTGTCTTATTTCTTATAAGTTGCTTGTTGAGCGGTAACCATGTTTCTGGGGATGCCACCAACTATTACACCTTTGTTGAATATCATGTGAGTTGCTATGCATGTTCGTCTTGTCTGAAGTAAGGGTGATTTATCATGATCAAACGGTTTGAGTATGCATATTGTTAGAGAAGAACATTGGGCCGCTAACTAAAGCCATGAATCATGGTGGAAGTTTCAGTTTGGACAATTAATCCTCAATCTCTTATGAGAATATTATCTGTTGTTGAATGCTTATGCATTAAAAGAGGAGTCCATTATATGTTGTCTATGTTGTCCTGGTATGGATGTCTAAGTTGAGAATAATCAAAAACGAGAAATCAAATGCGATCTTTCTCCTTAGACCTTTGTACAGGCGGCATAGAGGTACCCCTTTGTGATACTTGGTTGAAACATATGTTATGCAATGATAATCCATGTAAATCCAAGCTAATTAGGACAAGGTGCGAGCACTATTGGTAATCTATGCATGAGACTTGCAACTTATAGGATGTCTTATACATAACACATATGATTTATTAGTACCGTTGACAAAATTGTTTCTATGTTTTCAAAATGAAAAGCTCTAGCACAAAAATAATAATCCATGCTTCCCTCTGCGAAGGGCCTATCTTTTACTTTATGTTGAGTCACTTTACCTACTTCTTTCTATCTTAGAAGCAAACACTTGTTTCAACTGTGTGCATTGATTCTTACATGTTTACCTATTGCACCTGTTATATTACTTTGTGTTGACAATTATCCATGAGATATACATGTTGAAGTTGAAAGCAACCACTGAAACTTATATCTTCCTTTGTGTTGCTTCAAAGCTTTATGAGTTAACTCTTATGCAAGTCTTATTGATGCTTGTCTTGAAAGTACTATTCATGAAAAGTCTTTGCTATATGATTCAGTTGTTTATTCATTGTCTTTACCATTGCTTCGAATCACTTCATTCATCTCATATGCTTTACAATAGTATTGATCAAGGTTATGATAGCATGTCACTTCAGAAATTATCCTTGTTATCGTTTACCTACTCGAGGGCGAGTAGGAACTAAGCTTGGGGATGCTTGATACGTCTCAAACGTATCTATAATTTCTTATGTTCCATGCTACTTTTATGATGATACTCACATGTTTTATACACACTTTATGTCATTATTATGCATTTTCCGGCACTAACCTATTGACGAGACGCCGAAGAGCCGATTCTGTTGTTTTCTGCTGTTTTTGGTTTCAGAAATCCTACAAAGGAAATATTCTCGGAATTGGACGAAATCAACGCCCAGGGTGTTATTTTTCCACGGAGCTTCCAGAAGACCGAAGGGGATACGAAGTGGGGCCATGAGGGCCCGTACCCATAGGGCGGCGCGGCCAGCATGGGGCCCGTGCCGGCCTATGGTGTGGGGCCCCTGCGCCGCCTCCAATCCTGCCCTTCCGCCTACTTATAGCCTTCGTCGCGAAAACCCCAGTACCGAGAGCCACAATACGGAAAACCTTCCAGAGACGCCGCCGCCGCCAATCCCATCTCGGGGGATTCAGGAGATCGCCTCCGGCACCCTGCCGGAGAGGGGAATCATCTCCCGGAGGACTCTTCATCACCATGATCGCCTCCGGATTGATGTGTGAGTAGTTCACCCTTGGACTATGGGTCCATAGCGGTAGCTAGATGGTTGTCTTCTCCTCATTGTGCTATCATGTTAGATCTTGTGAGCTGCCTATCATGATCAAGATCATCTATTTGTAATGCTACATGTTGTGTTTGTTGGGATCCGATGAATATGGAATACTATGTCAAGTTGATTATCAATCTATCATATATGTGTTGTTTATGTTCTTGCATGCTCTCCGTTGCTAGTAGAGGCTCGGCCAAGTTGATACTTGTAACTCCAAGAGGGAGTATTTATGCTCGATAGTGGGTTCATGCCTCCATTGAATGCAGGACGAGTGACGGAAAGTTCTAAGGTTGTGGATGTGCTGTTGCCACTAGGGATAAAACATCAATGCTTTGTCTAAGGATATTTGTGTTGATTACATTACGCACCATACTTAATGCAATTGTCTGTTGTTTGCAACTTAATACTGGAAGGGGTGCGGATGCTAACATGAAGGTGGACTTTTTAGGCATAGATGCATGCTGGATAGCGGTCTATGTACTTTGTCGTAATGCCCTGATTTAATCTCATAGTAGTCATCGTGATATGTATGTGCATTGTTATGCCTTCTCTATTTGTCAATTGCCCAACTGTAATTTGTTCACCCAACATGCTATTTCTTATCGGAGAGACACCACTAGTGAACTGTGGACCCCGGTCCATTCTTTTACATCTAAAATACAATCTACTACAATACTTGTTCTTTACTGTTCTTCGCAAACAAACATCATCTTCCACACTATACATTTAATCCTTTGTTTACAGCAAGCCGGTGAGATTGACAACCTCACTGTTACGTTGGGGCAAAGTACTTTGATTGTGTTGTGCAGGTTCCACGTTGGCGCCGGAATCCCTGGTGTTGCGCCGCACTACACTCCGACACCAACGACCTTCACGTGATCCTTGACTCCTACTGGTTCGATAAACCTTGGTTTCTTACTGAGGGAAACTTGCTGCTATACGCATCACACCTTCCACTTGGGGTTCCCAACGGACGTGTGCTTTACGCGTATCAATGGGGGCCTTTCTTCTGTAGCAGAGGCGCATGAGAAGGCCCTCGCCGAAGCGCGCGAGGGATACGTGAAGGAGTCTTTGAGGCTGACTATCGGGAGAAGGAAGCTGATGCTGCGGCGAAGCGGGTGAAGGCGGAAGCTGCCGACCTCACCAAGGTCCTCGAGCGGAAGAGCCTGGAGCTAGAGGACGTAATCGCCGAGCACCAGGTGAAGCTTACGGCCGCGCAGCAGGACAGGGACACTGCGTGCGCGGCGGCTGCGGCGGCTGCGACGCTGCGAGAGGAGCTCGCGACGTTGAAAGGGCAGCAAGACAAGGAGCTCGCCGCAGAGAAGGAAGCATCGTCTGCCACCATCCTTGGGGTGCAACAAGAGAAGACCAGCTTCGAGGCATTCGTCCGGGAGATGTCGTGGAAACTCCTTGGTAAGCATTCTTCCCTTGTGGTTGTAGAATTGGCAGGCCTGAGCGTGGCGAGTCCGCTTGGGGATCTAGTCCCCGAGTGTGGCGAGTCCGCTTGGGGGCCCAGTCCCCAAGCGTGGCGAGTGCTGACTTTGTGTTTTCCTGGCAGGGATGTGCGACTTTGTGGAGACGGAGACCCCCCATGAGTGCTTGGAAACCGTGACGGCGCGTATCATTAAGTGTGTGGGGGACATACTGGCGCTCCAGTATCTGAGCCCGCGGGAGAGGATCCTGCGTGATGCTTCGTCGGTGTTCAAGGCCGTCTCCGACGTCCCAGCGGTGGTGGACTAGCTGCGCCGCTCCTCGTGCCGAGTGGGCATCACCATGGCTTTAAGCATGGTGCTCGCCCACTACTCGGAGGGCTTCGACGTGGAGGAGGTGTCAGCGGGCTTCCCGTCCGAGACCAGCGACTTCGACGTCGCGGAGGTGCTGTGCCTTATGGACGCAGTCCTCCCGTACGCTGATCGCGTGCTGGCGACTGCGGATCTGGAGACGCACATTACCAGCCAGATGGCGCCAGAAGATGCCAAGAAGGAGGGGTCCGGGGGACCAGAGGAATTTCCAGTCGTGCGCCTGTTCCATGCTGCCGCTAACAACGCCTTGTCGACGTACCCTGATATGGGGTGGCCCGATCTTCTCAGTAAGCAACGGTGGTGATGATGATCACGGGGTGATGGCAGCGGAGAAACACGACGATGTAGTGGATGATAACTTGTATGACGCAACGAGATCTCTCGATTGGTCCCTGTCGCCGGATGCAACAGCTCTCAACCCCGCAAGATATTCGCAACTCCACACACTTGCGCACGTAGCCGCCGACCACGAAGCGGTAAGTTGCAACCGTCTAATTCCCAATGGAACAGACAGATCACACAAGACTTAAACAGGATCTACACAATATCCAAGCAATATGGTGTAGGGAATTCAATAGTTTTGCAGAGCAAACAACTAAGAACTAGGGTTTATCTTAAACGTGGTCTAAAGCAGCTAGGGGGCGTCCCGGGCACTTATATAGGTGTCCGGGACGAGTTCTAGTCGAAAAGATACAAAAATAACCGACCCAGAATAGATCTGGTCGAGACAGACTCGGACTGGTCCGGTCTGGGATCCGGTCAACCGGGCTGTGGACCGGGCTGTCCGGTTTGTGGTCCGGTCAACCGGGCTGTGGACCGGGCGGTCCGGTCAGGGGTCCGGTCGACCGGTCGGAAACCGGAAAAACTGCGAAGTTTCCGGTCTCGCTCCGGTACGATAAATTTCCTCCGGTTGGTGGCCGGTTTACGACCGGTCGACCGGGCCAGGGACCGGGCGGTCCGGTCAGGTGGCCGGTCGGACCGGGTTCCGGACCGGCCTGGACTTCTTCTTCTCCTCTCGCGCATTCCTCCCGCTCCTCCCTCGCGCGTCCATGAGATATCTTCATGTCCGGCTCCATGTCCAGCTTCACGGCCTTCTTGATGTCCGTCTTCACGTCCAGCTGCTCCTCTCCTCGTGCGATGCATGTCTCCTCTTGATACCTGATGATACATAAGTAATAGGACTTAGGCAGTATAAAGTTCTCATCAATCAAAGTACCGTTTAGAAACAAGTTCACTTGTTGTTTAAGTAGCTTCGCACGAGCTCTTGTAATTGGTCCAATCCGAACTTCATTGGACTTGAGCTTCACGACAGGTTCATCATCATTTGCTAATGACGGAGGTAGTAGTGAGGTAGGGATGTCCTCATCATCTCCCCCCTTCAAAAGGCGTCGACCCCGACGCTCCAAGGTCTTCTCCGTCATATGGTGTCAAATCAGCAACATTGAAAGAATTACCGACACCAAACTCATCAAGCTGGAAGATCTATCGAGTATGCATTATCATTGATCTTGGCAAGCACTTTATAAGGACCGAGCACCACGAGGCTTCAACTTAGACTTCCGCAGCTTCGGGAACCTATCCTTGCGAAAATGTACCCGAGACCAAATCACCGAGGCTTGAACAACATCTCTTTGCGCTTCTTGTTCATCCTTGCAGCATTGCTCTTGCCTTTCTTCTCGATCAACTCTTTAGTCTTCTCATGGATCTTACGCACAAAATCTGCCCTCTTGGATGCCTCCATATTAACTCTCTCATGTATGGGCAAAGGCAACAAGTCAAGTGGAGTAATGGGTTTGAAACCATACACCACCTCAAAAGGACACAGCTCCGTGGTAGAATGTACCGCCCTGTTGTAAGCAAACTCCACATGCGGCAAACACTCTTCCCACTCCTTCGGGTTCTTCTTGATCATGGATCTCAACGGTTGTGACAAGGTTCGATTCACCACCTCGGTTTGACCATCGGTTTGAGGATGACAAGTAGTACTGAATAGTAGCTTTGTCCCCAGCTTTCCCCAAAGTGTCTTCCGAAGTAGCTCATGAACTTCACATCACGATCGAAACAATAGTCTTCGGGACTCCATGTAGTCGAACAATCTCCACGAAAAACAGGTTAGCAATATGCGACGCATCGTCGCTTTTGTGGCAGAGCAATAAAGTGTGACATTTTAGAAAATCTGTCCACTACCACAAATATAGAATCATGGCCTCTTTTAGTACGCGGCAAACCCAACACAAAATCCATACTTATATCCTCCCATGGTGTAGTAGGTGCCGGTAACGGAGTATACAAACCGTGAGGCTTCAGCTTGGACTTGGACTTGTTGCAAGTAATGCATCTCCTCACATATCTATCCACGTCCCGCCTCATCTTTGGCCAATAAAAGTGGTCAGCTAGCATGAGTAGCGTCTTCTCACGCCCAAAGTGACCCATCAACCCTCCAGCATGTGATTCCTGCAATAAGAGCAAACGCACAGACGATTCTGGAACACATAGTTTGTTAGCTCTAAACAAGAACCCATCATGTATGTGATATTTTTCCCATGCTTTACCAAGAGCACATAAGCGATATGGTTCAGCAAAATCATGATCGGTAGCATACAAATCACATAGTATCTCTAAACCAGGAATTTTAACATCAAGTTGAGTTAATAGCATATTCTTCCTAGATAGAGCATCGGCAACAATGTTATCTTTTCCCTTCTTATGTTTAATGATGTATGGAAAAGACTCAATGAACTCAACCCACTTAGCTAGACGCTTATGCAAAGTAGATTGGGCTTTCGGGTATTTTAAAGCTTCATGATCGGAATGTATGATAAATTCTTTTGGCCACAAATAATGTTGCCAAACCTCAAGAACTCTAATTAAAGCATACAATTCTTTATCATATATAGGATAGTTCAACTTAGCACCGAGATAATTTCTCAGAAAAATATGCAATTGGGCGACCCTCTTGCATCAACACACCACCAATTCCAATACCACTAGCATCACATTCAATCTCAAATTGCTTATTGAAATCGGGAAGTGCAAGCAACGGTGCGAGAAGTTAACAATCGTTTCAGTTCATCAAAAGCATGATCTTGGGCAACGCCCCACTCAAAGACAACACCCTTTTTAGTCAATTCATTCAAAGGTGCAGCAATAGTAGAAAAATTGGGCACAAAACGGCGATAAAACCCAGCTAGACCATGAAAACTTCTAACTTGACTCACATTCATGGGAGTAGGCCAATTTTGAATAGCTTCAATTTTAGACACATCTACTTCTACTCCATGCTTAGAGACAACATAACCCAGAAATATGACCTTATCTTTGCAAAATGTGCACTTCTCAAGATTACCATAGAGTTGATTATCACGCAACACTTGCAAAACATGTCGAATATGTATAATATGATCAGATTCATTGCGGCTGTAGATTAATATGTCATCAAAATATACAACCACAAATTTGCCAATAAATTCACGCAAAACATGGTTCATTAATCTCATGAAAGTGCTAGGTGCATTAGTTAACCCAAAAGGCATTACTAACCACTCATATAAACCAAATTTTGTTTTAAAGGCGGTTTTCCACTCATCCCCTTCTTTCATCCTAATTTGATGATAACCACTACGCAAATCAATTTTAGAGAACACAGCGACACCACTCAATTCATCTAGCATATCCTCTAAACGGGGAATAGGATGACGATATCGAATAGTAATGTTGTTTATAGCTCTACAATCTACGCACATACGCCAAGTACCATCTTTCTGAGGAACTAGAATAACGGGAACAGCACAAGGACTAAGGCTTATGCGGATATAACCTTTGTCGAGTAGCGCTTGTACTTGCTTCCGTATCTCCTTCGTCTCTTCGGGATTAGTGCGATATGGCGCCCTATTGGGCAGCGATGCTCCGGGAATCAAGTCAATTTGATGCTCAATACCTCGCAATGGTGGTAGTCCTGCGGGTACCTCCTCCGGAAACACGTCGCCGAATTCCTGCAAAACACTAGAAACACCAAGAGGAAGAGGGGTCATGTCGTTAGAAACCAAAACCGTACCCACGTACAAAAGCACAAGAGGCATGGCCGTAGGATCCTCACTAAATTCTCTCATGTCTTCTTTGGTGGCTAATGAGACTAAGGAATTCACTCTCTCACTTTTCGTTATATCACTCACGACATTACAATACTCTCGCCTATCTAGAGGTGCATCCTCCAAATTCACTTCAATCTTCTGACGAGACTCATTGACAATCTGTTGTGGTGACATAGGCTGTAAGTTAATTTTCTTGCCCTTGTACTCCAAGTGATATGTATTGGCGCGGCCATTGTGTTGCACGGAACGGTCATAGAGCCAAGGCCGACCCAATAAGAGGTGACAAACCGTCATAGGAACCACATCAAAATCAATGCAATCCTTATACGGTCCAATCTCAAACTCAACACGCACCATATGGTTTACCTTCATCTCACCACTTGTCGCTCAACCACTTGAATATAATATGGATGCGGGTGCGGTAGGTACTTCAACTTCAGCTTGGTACATAACTCCTTGCTTGCTAAATTGCGGCAACTCCCACCATCAATAATGACCTTGCAAGCCTTGTCAGGACCAACCAAAGCTTTGGTTTGGAACAAATTGCAGCGCCGAGTAGATGCACTAGGCAACACATTAAGAGCACGCTGCGACACAACAATGGTACGAGCATCAGAAGGATATGCATCTTCACCATCAGTGTCATAGTCATCATCGTCTGGAGCATTTGGATCAACATCATCTCCAGTCTCATACTCATTGTCCTCATTGATAAACATGACTTTGCGGTTAGGACAATCTCTCTTGAAGTGACCCTTGCCACCACATGTATGGCAAAACATATCGCGGTTGCGCGTTGTAGACACACTAGAACCACTCATACTTGCCGCAGATTCGGACTTCTTTGCATTAGATACATTGGAGACCGGTTTGCTAGGCGGAGTAGAGTAAGGAACGGAGCGCGTCGACGGTGCCGGCGCCGTAGAGGGCGCGCGGGGTGTAAAACGCCCAGCTCCCGTAGCACGTCCTTTAACCTTTGCTTCTTCAGCCAAGTGTGATTCAGCTTCTCTTGCATGATGTAACAATTGATTCATATCGGTGTAGGTGTAATGACGAACAATGCCTTTAACATCATACTTCAATCCATTGAGAAAACGCTGCATTGTCATCTCTAGAGACTCACGGACACGACCACGCTGCATAAGCATCTCCATCTCCATGTAGTACTCATCAACAGTCTTCACACCTTGCCTCAATAGTGTTAGCTTATTAAATATATTCCGCATGTAATTTGTAGGCACAAAACGAGAAGTCATAACCTCCTTCATAGCACGCCATGTACGGATAGGTTGTGCACCATCTTCGTCGCGGTTACGAATCAAAGAATCCCACCAACGTAATGCATAACCATCAAATTCAGAAGAAGCAAGCTTGATCTTCTTATCTTCGAGTAGTTGGGATGTAAGCTCCATAACTTCTCAATCTTGAGCTCCCAAGTGAGATATTCTTCAACATCAGCTCCCCCTTCAAACTTGGGTATGGAAAACTTGGGCTTACCCAATCCATCTTCTTCATCTTGCCCACGACCATTACGGCCAAGTGGAGCCCGACCACGCGGACGATGACCATGAGGCGCACCACGAGCATTGTGTGCGTCATCTTCAAGCTCAGGATCTTCATCATCGTCTTGTTGTTGTTGTATAGTCAAATTCTCAATAGTAAGGCGCATATCGTCAAGAGTGCGCTGTATATCGGTCATTTGATCAGCCAATCCAGTGACGGTGATATTAGTAGCATCCGGCGTACTGTTTGATCTCGTCAAGCTGTATCTTTAAGCTCATCATCCTTAGTGCGGAATTCACGTCGCATCTCGTTACGAAGAGCTTCATACTCCCTCCATGTGACGATATCTGCCGAATTCTTGTTTTCCTGGTTAACAATCTTATTATCACTAGCGAGACATGATTAGTAGGTTAGTGCACTAAATCAAAAATATATGGTGGTACTCTCACAACTCACTCAAAGCTGATAAGAAAAGGAAATCTTACCGTTCCAAAGTAAATTAGTGTTGCTTACCACTTGTAGTAACAACTAGTGCACGGATGTAGCGAAGCGAATATCAAGGGTATAAGAACAATCACACGACAAAGCAGGATATATGTGGGGCTGTAGGTAGGCTACCTATTTGCACCAATAACAAGCTCTAGCGTCGACCGTAGACAACCAAAGATACTCACACAAGGCGATATAATGGGGCAATGCAACTATATGTGGGAAAGGTTGCAATGCACTAGAGAGACGCTAGCAAAGCTCAATGAGACAGGCACAAGATTGCTCAACTACGGGTGCAGTAAAGAAACTTAGGCCTTCACTTGATTCAACTAGCACAACACTTTTTTTTTTTTTTTTCTTTTTGTATAACACACGCAGCTATGTAGCTCTTTTTGCTTTTTTTTTTTTTTTATTTTTTTGACTCAACTCCTTGATAACACGGCCAACAAGATATGCAAAGCACCAAAACCCTAATGAGCAGCCTGTCGAGCGGTAAAACTAGTCTCTTCTGGGGAAGTTCCTAGTCACGTATATCGATAGGCTGTGTCTATGGTTGGGAACAAGCACACTGTACGCTATGTGGACTCGGAGTAACAAAACTGACACACTATAATAAACTAGACACAAGATGATAGGGAAACGCAAACCCTAACAATTCTACTAGAAGAAAGATAAAGATACGCAAAAACAACTACAAAAAGCAACTAAAACTCGAAATTAGTGCAATCTAAGGCTATGGCAAACCCTAACCCTAATTTTTTTTATGGCTTTTTCTGGATAGGAAAACACTCTTCTCAGCTATGGGGTGGATTGTGGATGGCTTACCGAGGAAAACTGGAAATCTGATACCAAGATGATATGGGGTGGCCCGATCTTCTCAGTAAGCAACGGTGGTGATGATGATCACGGGGTGATGGCAGCGGAGAAACACGACGATGTAGTGGATGATAACTTGTATGACGCAACGAGATCTCTCGATTGGTCCCTGTCGCCAGATGCAACAGCTCTCAACCACTGCAAGATATTCGCAACTCCACACACTTGCGCACGTAGCCGCCGACCACGAAGCGGTAAGTTGCAACCGTCTAATTCCCAATGGAACAGCGAGATCACACAAGACTTAAACGGGATCTACACAATATCCAAGCAATATGGTGTAGGGAATTCAATAGTTTTGCGAGCAAACAACTAAGAACTAGGGTTTATCTTAAACGTGGTCTAAAGCAGCTAGGGGGCGTCCTGGGCACTTATATAGGTGTCGGGACGAGTTACTGGTCGAAAAGATACAAAAATAACCGACCCAGAATAGATCTGGTCGAGACAGACTCGGACTGGTCCGGTCTGGGATCCGGTCAACCGGGCTGTGGACCGGGCTGTCCGGTTTGTGGTCCGGTCAACCGGGCTGTGGACCGGGCGGTCCGGTCGGGGGTCCGGTCGACCGGTCGGAAACCGGGAAAACTGCGAAGTTTCCGGTCTCGCTCCGGTACGATAAATTTCCTCCGGTTGGTGGCCGGTTTACGACCGGTCGGCCGGGCCGGGGACCGGGCGGTCCGGTCGGGTGGCCGGTTAGACCGGGTTACGGACCGGCCTGGACTTCTTCTTCTCCTCTCGCGCATTCCTCCCGCTCCTCCCTCGCGCGTCCATGAGATATCTTCATGTCCAGCTCCATGTCCGGCTTCACGGCCTTCTTGATGTCCGTCTTCACGTCCAGCTGCTCCTCTCCTCGTGCGATGCATGTCTCCTCTTGATACCTGATGATACATAAGTAATAGGACTTAGGCAGTATAAAGTTCTCATCAATCAAAGTACCGTTTAGAAACAAGTTCACCTGTTGTTTAAGTAGCTTCGCACGAGCTCTTGTAATTGGTCCAATCCGAACTTCATTGGACTTGAGCTTCACAGCAGGTTCATCATCATTTGCTAATGACGGAGGTAGTAGTGAGGTAGGGATGTCCTCATCATACCCGGTCGTCAAGTATACGCCCAAGTTCCTCCATTGAGATGAGGGTGCAGAGCCGGTGGTTGACCCTAAGGCTGGGGGGTAGATTCGTTTGTGGGTGGGATGCCCCCTTCCGACCTGTAATAAAACATTTTGTTCCCACGAGTCTGAAGGTGTGACTCGTGGGTCTTTTGATTAGTGACAAGGTTATGTATAGAACTGGCTGACTTTTTTGATAAATGTGAGTTTGGATATCCTTTGTTTGTGAAATTGTTTCGTGGTGGGCCTACTCGCCATGGCCCGAGGGCCAGACGCTTGGCGACCCCGATGAAGGCTATCGACAAGACTATTTTGCTGGTCGAGCTAGGCATCCCCAGTCGCAGTACGTAGTCTTATAGTGCGAATAGCAGCCTCCAGGGTAGGGGAGTTTGGCATTTGTTGACGCTGTGTGTTGTAGCGTGCCACTCGTCGTGGCCCAGTGGGCCAGTCGCATGGCGACTCCAAAGGGGCTCTTGTTTTTGGCGTTTTTTCCTTGGCGAGCCGCGGGTCCGTTTTGCCGAGTCCCAGGTCGAAGTACTTAGCCTTTTCAAGTCACCTGCCTAAGGTAGAGGAGGGCGATTGCATGCTGTATGACATAGCATTATACGGTTGCTAGGGCCCGGAGGGCTGGTCGAGCGAGCGACCCTGTTGTGAGATCCAGTCGCCGTTTTCGCTTGACGGCGTAAGTAGCGGGGGTGGGCCAATCCTGGTATTGCGACTGGCTTTCCCACCGCGCCCTTGTTAGCCGAGCTACTTGGCTGTTCGTGGAGTGCTCTATCAGCAGCAGCAAGCGAAAGTCCCCCGGAAACGACGACTTGGGAGATATGTTCACGGGTTGCGCGGTTGCGATTCGGTCGGCGAATGCGAATGGATTGAATGATATCTTTATTGATATTCTGATATTGCTTACATGGAGACTAGGTGTAAAACCGGTGGAGGAGATTGACGTTCCAAGAGCGTTCGACCTCCCTGGTGAGTGGCTCGCCATTGTCGTCCTTGCGGATGTCCGTGAGATAATAGGCATCGTTGCCGAGTACGCGGCTGATGGCGAATGGCCCTTCCCATGGAGGACATAGTTTGTGCATGCCTTTATTGTCCTGTATTAGCCGAAGGACAAGGTCACCTTCTTGGAAGGAGCGACTTCGGACGCGGCGACTATGGTAGCGCCGGAGACCCTGCTGGTATATGGCCGTTCTGGAGAGCGCGAGGTCTCGTTCTTCATCGAGGAGATCGACGCCGCCTGGGCGAGCGCACTCGTTTTCTTCTTCGACGTAGTTGGCAACTCCTGGAGAGTCGTGGTCGATGTCGGTGGGCATGACGGTTTCGACGCCGTACACTAGGAAGAAGGGTGTGTAGTCGGTCGACCTGTTCGGGGTTGTGCGAATACACCAAAGTACGGATGGAAGTTCTTCCGCCCAGCACCCGGCCGCGCGTTCCAGAGGTACCTCAAGCCGTGGCTTGATTCCGTGGAGGATGCTCTGGTTCGCTCTTTCTGCTTGGCCATTCGACTCGGGGTGTGCGACTAAGGCGAGGTCGAGCCGGATTCCTTTTTCTTCGTAGAAGTCGGCCATCTCTCCTTTGGCGAAGTTCGTGCCGTTGTCGGTGATTATGCTATGCGGGTATCCATAGCAATAGATCAATTCCCGCAAGAACTTGTTGGCAGTTTTTCCGTCGCACTTCTTGATGGGTTTTGCTTCTACCCACTTTGTGAACTTGTCGACGGCGACGAGGAGGTGGGTGTACCCGTCGGGGGCTGTTTTGAACTTCCCCACCATATCCATGCCCCACACGGTGAATGGCTAGGTAAGGGGAATGGTCTTCAGTTCCGAGCCCGGCATGTGCGACTGGCTCGTGTATTTTTGGCATCCAATGCACGCGCGAACGAGCTCGACTGCGTCGACGTATGCTGTTGGCCAGCAAAAGCCGTGTCGGAAGGCTTTGGCCACTATCGAGCGTGCGCCCGCGTGGTGGCCGCAGTCCCCCGCGTGGATGTCTCGTAGGATCTTGCGACCTTCTTCAGCGGTGACGCACCGCTGAAACACTCCAGAGACGCTGCGCTTATAAAGCTCGTTGTTGATGATGGTGAAGGACTTGCAGCGGCGCACGAGCATGCGTGCCTCTGTCTCGTCCATTGGCAGGACCTGGCGCTCGAGGTAGTTCATATGGTTCCGTCCAGTCTCCAGCGTCGGAGACGACTGCGACTAGTACGGAGTCGGGTGCAGGTGGCACGGCGATGTCGATCTCCCGGGGTACTCGCACCGATGAGTGGGTGAGGATGTTGAGGAAGACGCCTGGCGGGGGTGGCAGTCGCTTGGAACCAAGCTTGGCCAATGCGTCTGCTTCTTCATTCTTGCGCCTGTCGACCCATTCGACGATGTAGCCAGAAAAACTGGCGCCAGCCTGGTCCACCGCTCGCTTGTGGCGTCGCAGGTGCCGAAAGTTTGGCTGGCGACGAGGTCAGAGTCACCGAAGCAACGCAATATTTCCGCGCCCATCTATTTTTCGATGCGCATGCCGTGGATGAGTGCCTCGTACTCGGCCATGTTGTTGGTGCAGGGCTCGAAGTGTAACTGCAGGACGTACCTCACGAAGTCGCCCTTTGGTGAGATGAGGACGATCCCTGCTCCCGCCCCTTCGAGGTTCTTGGAGCCATCGAAGTACATGGTCCAATATTTGAGGTCCGCTGGGGAGGTTGGTTGCTGAGCTTCCTCCCAATCGACGAAGAAGTCTGCCAGCGCCTGAGATTTAACTGCGCGATGCGGCTCGTAGGTGATGTTATGGACGCCGAGTTTGACTGCCCACTTAGCGACTCGGCCGGTTGCGTCGCGATTGAGAATGATGTCGGTGAGTGGCGTTGAGGCGACGACCTTGATGGGGTGCTCATGGAAGTAGGGGTAGAGTCGCCGCTGGGCCCTGAGTACGGCGTACACTAGCTTTTGGTAATGTGGGTACCGTTGCTTTGACTCGGTTAGGGCCTCGCTGATGTAATAGACTGGGCGCTGAGTGAGCTGCTTTTCCCCTTCTTCCTTGCTCTCAACAACCATGACTGCGCTTATGGCGCGATTGGATGCAGCAACATAGAGCAGCATGGTTTCTCGTGGTAGCGAAGCAACGAGGATGGGAGTGTTTCTCAGGGAATTCTGGAAGTCTTCTAGGGCCTTCTGTGCTTCTTCCGTCCACTCGAATGAGTCTAATTTCTTCAGGAGGCGGTAGAGTGGCATGGCTTTGTCGCCGAGTCGGGGGATGAAGCGACTGAGCGCTGCGACCCGACCATCGACTTTCTGCGCGTCGAGCAGGTAGGTCGGTCTTTTGGTTCGCATAATCGCGGATGTTTTATCCGAGTTGGGCTCGATGCCACGCTTGGAGACGACGTAGCCGAGTAGCTGTCCGGAGAGGACCCCGAAGGTGCACTTCAGGGGGTTGAGTTTGACTTGGTAGCGCCGGAGGTTGGCGAAGGTTTCGGTAAGGTCGGCGACTAGGTCGTCTTGCCGAGCCGACTTGACCACCACGTCGTCGATGTAGACGTGGATGTTGCGACCGATCTGGCTCTCAAGGTAGATGTTCATGCACCGTTGGTAGGTGGCTCCGGCGTTCCAGAGGCCGAAAGTCATGGCTGTGTAGCAGTAGGCGCCAAGCGGCGTGATGAACGCCGTTTTCTCCTGGTCCTCGACTGCCATCTTCATTTGAGTGTACCCGGAGTATGCGTCGAGGAAGCATAGCGACTTCGAGCCCGCGACTGCATCGATAATCTGGTCGATTCGCGGGAGGACGAATGGGTCCTTGGGGCAGGCGCGATTGAGGCTAGTGTAGTCTATACACATTCGCCATGTCTTGTTCTTCTTCAGCACCAGGACTGGGTTCGCCAGCCATTTGGGGTGCTTGATTTCCATGATGAAGCCGGCGATGAGTAGCCGGTTCACCTCTTCGGCGATTGCGCGCCGGCGTTCTTCACCTAAGGGTGGCATCGTTTGCCTGACGGGACACGCGGTGGGGTCAACGTGGAGTTTGTGCTCAGCAAGTTCTCTCGGGACACCTGGCATGTCAGAAGGTTTCCATGCAAAGACATCTCGATTCTCACGGAGGAACTTTGTGAGCGCGCTTTCCTATTGGGCGGACAGGCCCGTCCCAATGGTAACCTGCCTACTCGAGTCATTTTCTACAAGATCTACTTGGCGAGTGTCCTTCGTTGGCTTGAAGGTCGCTGCGGACGAGTCAAGCTCAGTCGGCTTCTCGAGGATGGTGGGGTCATTGTGGTCGACTGGGTACTTGGCGAGCTCAGCATTGTTGTCGCGTTCCGCGGCGATGACGGTGTCGGCGAGCTTGGCGCTGTTGTCCTCACACTCCAGGGCCATGTCCGGGTCGCCGTGGACGGTGATGACGCCGCGTGGCCCGGGCATCTTCATCATGTTGTAGGCGTAGTGAGGCGTAGCCATGAACTTGGCGAACGCCTGGCGGCCGAGGACGCAGTGGTATGGGTTGCGGAAGTTGACCACCTCGAAGGATATCCGCTCGGTGCGGTAGTTTGCCGGCGTGCCGAAGGTTACCGGTAGCGTGATCTTGCCGATTGGGAAAGCCTTCCGTCCGGGGACGATGCCGTGGAAGGTGACACTTGTGTGCTCGAGGCGCGAGTCGGGCAGTCCGAGCCGCCGGAAGGTGTCGTAGTACATGATGTTGATGGAGCTTCCTCCATCCATCAGGGTCTTCGGGAGCCAGTACTCGGCGACCTTCGGCTTGACGATTAGCGCCACCCGCCCTGGGTACTCGATGCGTGGGGCGTGATCTTCGCGGCTCCACATGATGCTTTGCTCGGACCAGTTGAGCCAGCGGGTGATGTCGGTGATGACTGCATTGATGGTGACTGCTCGTGCGAGCACCTTCTTATCGCGGCGGTCGCCGACCCCGGTGAAGGTGTGGAGCGAGCCGACGCTGCGACCGAACCCATCCTCCTTGGGCTGGTCCTGGTTCTTGTTGCGGTCCTTGGTGGGGTCGCCGCCGCCGTTCTCCTTGGCGTGGCGGGCCTTCTCGATCTGCTTGAGGGAGAAGTAGTTAGAGGTCGTGTATGTGGAGGGCTTGCCCTCCTTGCTGTGGTAGATGCACAGGGCGTCCAACAGGTTGCGCGCGTCGAAGCGTTTGCCTGGGGGGCGATCCTCTCTTGGGCCATGATTGTCGCGGCGGGAACACTTCTAGTCGCGCTGATCGTAGTCGGCGTTGGTGACGAACTCGGAGCTACCGCCATCGGCGCGGCGCTTGCCGCTGCTGGGGAGAGTGAAGCGGTCGTCGTCGCGGCGGGTGTCCGCTCGGATAGGGCGGCGATTGCGCCGTTGCCCGTACTTGTCTTGATGTCTACACACGCTTCTGTTCCTGTAGACAGTGTTGGGCCTCCAAGAGCAGAGGTTTGTAGAACAGCAGCAAGTTTCCCTTAAGTGGATCACCCAAGGTTTATCGAACTCAGGGAGGAAGATGTCAAAGATACCCCTCTCAAGCAACCCTGCAATCACGATACAAAGAAGTCTCTTGTGTCCCCAACACACCTAATACACTTGTCAGATGTATAGGTGCACTAGTTCGGCGAAGAGATAGTGAGATGCAAGTAATATGGATGAATATGAGCAGTAGTAACGGCGCCAGAAAATAGCTTGTTGGCGTGCAGTTGATGGTAGTAATATTGCAGGAAGTAAAGATGCAGTAAAACAGTAAACAAATGATAATTGCAGTATTTGGAAACAAGGCCTAGGTATCATACTTTCACTAGTGGACACTCTCAACATTGATCACATAATAAAACCACTCAACACTCTCTTGTTGGATGACAAACACCATTAATTGTGTAGGGCTACAAGAGCACCTCAATGCCGGAGTTAACAAGCTCCACAACATTCGATGTTCATATTTAAGTAACCTTAGAGTGCATGATAGACCAACGCAATTATACTGAGTACTAACATAGCATGCACACTGTAACCTTCAAGCTATGAAAGGGGGAATAGATCACATCAATACTATCATAGTAATAGTTAACTTCATAATCTACAAGAGATCACAATCATAAACTACACCAAGTACTACATGATGCACACACTGTCACCATTACATCATGGAGGAGGAATAGACTACTTTAATAACATCACTAGAGTAGCACATAGATTAATAGTGATATAAAGCACATTGCAATCATAAAGGAATATAAATAAGCACTTCACTATGCGATTCTGAATTACTCTTTGGCAAGATAACGAACACTAATTCATCATGTAGGTAAACCTTAAAGATGTAATCCCAAGTACTAATAAACACCCCACGCTGTCACTGTGAGCATTCATAGGAGGTACTAACACACCACAATTTCATAGAGACATCCAACTCAAATCATAACTCAGTGAATAAGTATTTTGTGAAATATAGCATAAGAGACCCACACGGTGCACACACTGTCACCTTTACACACGTGGGACAAGGAGTCTCCGGAGATCACATAAGTAAAATCCACTTGAATATCATAACGACATCTAGATTACAAGCTCATCATATGGATCTCAATCATGTAAGGCAGCTCATGAGATCATTGTATTGAAGTACATAGGAGAGAGATTAACCACATAGCTACCGGTACAACCCTTAGCCTCGATGGAGAATTACTCCCTCCTCATGGGAGACAGCAGCGTTGATGACGATGGCGGTGGTGTCGATGGAGATGCCTTCCGGGGGCACTTTCCCGTCCCGGCGGCGTGCCAGAACAGAGACTTCTGTCCCCCGAATCTTGGCTTCGCGATGGCGGCGGCTCTGGAAGGTTTCTCGTACCGTGGCTTTTCCGTATCGAAGATTTAGGTCAGGGAGGCTTAAATAGGCGAAGAGGCGGAGTCGGAAGGGCTACGGAGCCGCCACACAATAGGGGGCGCCCCCCCTTGGGCCGCGCCGGCCACATGTGTGGGCCCCCAGGGCTCCCCTCTGGTGCCTCTCCGGTGTTCTGGAAGCTTCGTGGAATTATAAGATGCTGGGCGTTGATTTCGTCCAATTCCGAGAATATTTCCTTACTAGGATTTCTGAAATCAAAAACAGCGAGAAAACGAGAACTGGCACTTCGGCATCTCGTTAATAGGTTAGTTGCGGAAAATGCATCAAAACGATATAAAGTGTGAACAAAACATGTAGGTATTGTCATAAAACTAGCATGGAACATCAGAAATTATAGATACGTTTGAGACGTATCAAGCATCCCTAAGCTTAGTTCCTACTCGCCCTCGAGTAGGTAAACGATAACAAGAATAATTTCTGAAGTGACATGCTACTTACATAATCTTGATCATACTATTGTAAATCATATGAGATGAATGCAGCGATTCAAAGCAATGGTAAAGACAATGAGTAAACAACTGAATCATATAGCAAAGACTTTTCATGAATAGTACTTTCAAGATAAGCATCAATAAGACTTGCATAAGAGTTACTCATAAAGCAATAAATTCATAGTAAAGGCATTGAAGCAACACAAAGGAAGATATAAGTTTCAGCGGTTGCTTTCAACTTCAACATGTATATCTCATGGATAGTTGTCAACATAAAGCAATATAACAATTGCAATAAGTAAACATGTAAGAATCAATGCACACAGTTGACACAAGTGTTTTCTTCTAAGATAGAAAGAAGTAGGTAAACTGACTCAACATAAAGTAGAAGAATGGCCCTTCGCAGAGGGAAGCATGGATTACTATATTTGTGCTAGAGCTTTTCATTTTGAAAACAAGAAACAATTTTGTCAACAGTAGTAATAAAGCATATGTGTTATGTATAAGATATCCTATAAGTTGCAAGCCTCATGCATAGTATACCAATAGTGCTCGCACCTTGTCCTAATTAGCTTGGGTTAACATGGATTATCATTGTATAGCATATGTTTCAACCAAGCGTCACAAAGGGGTACCTCTATGCCGCCTGTACAAAGGTCTAAGGAGAAAGTTCGCATTGGATTTCTCGCTTTTGATTATTCTCAACTTAGACATCCATACCGGGACAACATAGACAACAGATAATGGACTCCTCTTTTAGTGCATAAGCATTCAACAACAGTTAATATTCTCATAAGAGATTGAGGATTGATTGTCCAAACTGAAACTTCCACCATGGATCATGGCTTTAGTTAGCGGCCCAATGTTCTTCTCTAACAATATGCATACTCAAACCATATGATCATGAAAATCGCCCTTACTTCGTACAAGACGAACATGCATAGCAACTCACATGATATTCAACAAAGGTAATAGTTGATGGCGTCCCCGAAACATGGTTACCGCTCAACAAGCAACTTATTAAGAAATAAGATACATAGCTACATATTCTTCACCACAATAGTTTTTAAGGCTATTTTCCCATGAGCTATATATTGCAAAGACAAGGAATAGAATTTTAAAGGTAGCACTCAAGTAATTTACTTTGGAATGGTAGAGAAATACCATGTAGTAGGTAGGTATGGTGGACACAATTGGCATAGTTTTTGGCTCAAGGATTTGGATGCACGAGAAGAATTCCTCTCAATACAAGGCTAGGCTAGCAAGGTTGTTTGAAGCAAACTCAAGTATAAAATGGTGCAGCAAAACTCACATATGAACATATTGTAAGCATTATAAGACTTTACATCGTCTCCTTGTTGTTCAAACACCTTAACCAGAAAATATCTATACTCTAGAGACCAATCATGCAAACCAAATTTTAACAAGCTCTATGTAGTTCTTCATTAATAGGTGCAAAGTACATGATGCAAGAGCTTAAACATGATCTATATGAGCACAACAATTGCCAAGTATCAAATTGTTCAAGACATTATACCAGCTACCACATGCAGCATTTTCTGTTTCCAACCATATAACAATGAACGAAGCAGTTTCAACCTTCGCCATGAACATTAAAAGTAAAGCTAAGAACACATGTGTTCATATGCAACAACGGAGCGTGTCTCTCTCCCACACAAGCATGAATTTATTCAGAGAATGAAAATAACAAAACGAAAATAAAAGCACACAGACGCTCCAAGTAAAGTACATAAGATGTGACCGAATAAAAATATAGTTTCAATAGAAGAAACCTGATAAGTTGATGAAGAAGGGGATGACTTAGGCATCCCCAAGCTTAGACGCTTGAGTCTTCTTGAAATATGCAGGGATGAACCACGGGGGCATCCCCAAGCTTAGACTTTTCACTCTTCTTGATCATATATCATCCTCCTCTCTTGACCCTTGAAAAGTTCCTTCACACCAAACTTCTCATAAACTTCATTAGAGGGGTTAGTACACAAAAAACTTTAATCCACCTTGGCCCTGTAGTGACACATTGCAATAACTCAATAAAACATTAGCTACAGCTCTCCACCTCTAGAAAGCCTCACTTAAAGTCCACAAGAGACAATGCAAAAAACAGAGACAGAATCTGTCAAAACAGAACAACCAGTAAACACGAATTTTCAAAAGGTACTTCCGTTGCTCAAATCAGAAAACTCAAAACTAATGAAAGTTGCGTACATATCTGAGGATCACTCACGTAAATTGACAGATTTTTCTGAGTTTCCTACAGAGAATCTTACCCAAATTCGTGACAGAAAGAAATCTATTTCTGCGCAGAAATCCAAATCGAGCATCAACCTTCTATTAGAGACTTCACTTGGCACAACATTGCAATAAAATAAAGATAAGGAGAGGTTGCTACAGTATTAACATCTTCCAAGACACAAATATAAAACAAAATTGCTGTAGTAAAATAAAAACATGGATTATCTCCCAAGAAGTGCTTTCTTTATAGCCATTAAGATGGGCTCAGCAGTTTTAATGATGCACTCGCAAGAAATAGGAGTTGAAGCAAAAGAGAGCATCAAAAGCAAGTATGAAACACTTTTAAGTCTAACCCACTTCCTATGAAAAGGAATCTTGTAAATAAACAAATTCATGAAGCATAATGCAACAAGCATAGAAAGATAAAACAAGTGTAACTTCAAAAATTTCAGCATATAGAGAGGTGTTTTAGTAACATGAAAATTTCTACAACCATATTTTCCTCTCTCATAATAATATCCAGTAGCATCATGAGCAAACTCAACAATATAACTATCAAATGAAACATTCTTATCATGAGTCTCATGCATAAAATTATTACTCTCCACATAAGCATAGTCAATTTTATTAGTAATAGTGGGAGCAAATTCATCAAAGTAGCTATCATTATTATTCTCATCAAGTGTAGGAGGCATAGTATAATCATAATAAAATTTACTCTCCATAGTAGGTGGCACCAAAAGACCACTATCATTATAATCATCATAAATAGGAGGCAAAGTATCATCAAATAAAATTTTCTCCTCAAAACATGGGGGACTAAAAATATCATGCTCATCAAAACCAGCTTCCCCAAGCTTAAATTCTTCCATAGCATTAGCAACAATGGTGTTCAAAGCATTCATACTAATAACATTGGCATTATCATGCATATAAAGTTCCACAGGTTTTTTAATTTTCTCTTCAAACACCTCATGTCCTAACTCAAGATAAATACTATAAAGATCTCTAATATTTTTGTTGTTTTCCATTGAGCCTAACTAGTGTAAACAAGAAACAAAAAGATGCAATTGCAGGATCTAAAGGAAATAGCTTTGAGCACTCACACACCGGCAACAAGACTAGGAGATATCTTAGTAGTCGGAGGATGTGAATACCTTTTACCTTACCTCCCCGGCAACGGCGCCAGAAAATAGCTCGATGTCTACGCACGCTTCTATTCCTGTAGACGGTGTTGGGCCTCCAAGAGCGAGAGGTTTGTAGAACAGCGAGCAAGTTTCCCTTAAGTGGATCACCCAAGGTTTATCGAACTCAGGGAGGAAGAGGTCAAAGATATCCCTCTCAAGCAACCCTGCAATCACAATACAAGAAGTCTCTTGTGTCCCCAACACACATAATACACTTGTCAGATGTATAGGTGCACTAGTTCGGCGAAGAGATAGTGAGATGCAAGTAATATGGATGAATATGAGCAGTAGTAACGGCGCCAGAAAATAGCTTGTTGGCGTGCAGTTGATGGTAGTAATATTGCAGGAAGTAAAGATGCAGTAAAACAGTAAACAAACGATGATTGCAGTATTTGGAAACAAGGCCTAGGGATCATACTTTCACTAGTGGACACTCTCAACATTGATCACATAATAAAACCACTCTACACTCTCTTGTTGGATGACAAACACCATTAATTGTGTAGGGCTACAAGAGCACCTCAATGCCGGAGTTAACAAGCTCCACAACATTCGATGTTCATATTTAAATAACCTTAGAGTGCATGATAGACAACCGCATTTATACCGAGTACTAACATAGCATGCACACTATCACCTTCAAGCTATGAAAGGGGGAATAGATCACATCAATACTATCATAGTAATAGTTAACTTCATAATCTACAAGAGATCACAATCATAAACTACGCCAAGTACTACATGATGCACACGCTGTCACCATTACATCATGGAGGAGGAATAGACTACTTTAATAACATCACTAGAGTAGCACATAGATTAATAGTGATATAAAGCACATTGCAATCATAAAGGAATATAAATAAGCACTTCACTATGCGATTCTGAATTACTCTTTGGCAAGATAACGAACACTAATTCATCATGTAGGTAAACCTTAAGTATGTATTCCCCAATACTAATAAACACCCCACGCTGTCACTGTGAGCATTCATAGGAGGTACTAACACACCACAATTTCATAGAGACATCCAACTCAAATCATAACTCAGTGAATAAGTATTCTGTGAAATATAGCCTAAGAGACCCACACGGTGCACACACTTGTCACCTTTACACACGTGGGACAAGGAGTCTCCGGAGATCACATAAGTAAAATCCACTTGAATAGCATAACGACATCTAGATTACAAGCTCATCATATGGATCTCAATCATGTAAGGCAACTCATGAGATCATTGTATTGAAGTACATAGGAGAGAGAGATTACCCACATAGCTACCGGTACAGCCCTTAGCCTCGATGGAGAACTACTCCCTCCTCATGGGAGACAACAGCGTTGATGAAGATGGTGGTGGTGTCGATGGAGATGCCTTCCGGGGGCACTTCCCCGTCCCGGCGGCGTGCCGGAACAGAGACTTCTGTCCCCCGAATCTTGGCTTCGCGATGGCGGCGGCACTAGAAGGTTTCTCGTACCGTGGCTTTTCCGTATCGAAGATTTAGGTCAGGGAGGCTTAAATAGGCGAAGAGGCGGAGTCGGAAGGGCTACGGAGCCGCCACACAATAGGGGGGGCGCTCCCCCCTTGGGCCGCGCCGGCCACATGTGTGGGCCCCCCAGGGCTCCCCTCTGGTGCCTCTCCGGTGTTCTGGAAGCTTCGTGGAATTATAAGATGCTGGGCGTTGATTTCGTCCAATTCCGAGAATATTTCCTTACTAGGATTTCTGAAACCAAAAACAGCAGAAAACAGGAACTGGCACTTCGGCATCTCGTTAATAGGTTAGTTCCGGAAAATGCATCAAAACGATATAAAGTGTGAACAAAACATGTAGGTATTGTCATAAAACTAGCATGGAACGTCAGAAATTATAGATACGTTTGAGACGTATCAGTCGTGTGAGTCGATTGTGGGGTCTTCATCAGCGAGTGCTGAGCTATGTTGAACAGCTCAGCCATGGAGATGCGGTCACGGATGTGGCGCCTAAGCTTGGTGCCGAGTGGATCATAACGGTAGCACCGTCGGAAGGAGTAGATCGCCGTGTCGGTGCTGATGCCGCTTGAGGTTTTCCACATGTCCTGCCATCGCTGAACCCACTGGCGAGTCGAATCGCGGGGCCCTTGGATGCAGCGATCTAGGTCTTCGATGGTGGTGGCGCGGGTGTACGCGTTGGCGAAGTGCTGAATGAAGGCGGCGCGGGCCTCCTCCCACGAGTCGATGCTGTTTGGGCGTTTGCCCTAAACCATTGGCAATTGAGCCCGTTCATCATGAGGGGCATGTATCGGGCGGCGAGCAGCTCTAGGTAGCCTTGGATGCCCATCGCCATGGTGTACGAATCAATCCAGACCGTAGGATTGATGTGGGTATCGTAATTCTCGATGTCGCGGGGACCCTTGAACCCCAGAGGATAGGGCTTTCCCCTGATCATGGGACTGAAGCAGGCTGGGCCGACCCGGTTGAACGCGCTTTGGCGAGGGGGCTCGTCCACGTAGTGCTCGTTCAAGCGGTTGCGCGCTCACCAAGCTTGGTTGTTGACGATATGCGTGTGTGCGTCGATTAGTTGCCCGTTGGCGGCGACCATCACCAGCGGGGGCGCGGCTCGACTCGGTTAGTGGACGAGTGAGCAGCCCGCGGGGCGCGCGGCTCGACTCGGTTATTGGATGAGTGAGCAGCGCGCGGTGCGGGCGGTGGACAGTTGTTGACGTTGGCGACTGCTCGGTTTGCCGCCGCAGATGACGCAGTGCGACTGGCCGAGGAGCGCGAGTAGAGCCGTCCTTGGGAGTCCGCCACGGCGTGCTGCTGGTCTAGGGCCTTGGCGACCAAGGCTTTGGCGTGCTGGACGAAGATGGAGTCCTCTCCGGTGTCGGGGAGTTTGGCGAGGGCGGCTTGCGCGGCGGCCATGTTGTCCGCTGGTGACGAGTGCAGAGGTAGACCGTTGGTGTCGACTTCTGGATGGGGGATTGTTCGCCCCCCGGGTGGCGGTGGTGGTGGAGGAGGTGGTGGCGGTGCGCCGTGCGCCACTCGGCCGGCGGCAGCCCAGCTTGACTCCGGGATGCCGTGGTTCTGGATATGGACGGCCCGGACCTCTCCGTCCGGGTCATCGAAGTTGAGGCGAGCGGAGGGGAATACTGGGAAATGGCTCTCAGCGAATCCTGTTCGAGGCGGAACTTGTGCCTTTCGGCCAACTCCTTCTTCCTCTGCTCCTCGAGGGCCGCTCGGTGCGCCTCGATCTCAGTCGCATTCGCGGTTGCGGGGAGGGGCGTGGAGAAGGGGCCGGGCGGAGGAGGCGCTTCATCGCCATGAAGACGGCAGTGGGGTACTAGTAGCGTGGGGCGTCGACGGAGTCGGACTCGGAGTCGTTGTCGAAGAGAGGGAGGATGGTGTTGTCCTCGAAGTCGCTTGGGTGGGAGACTAGGGTGATGGAGTCCCCGAGCGACGCTGCGACGATGGATCCGGCGACCGACGCCGCGGCCGCCGAGTCGGTGTCGTCCTCCATGGCCGACTCGTCTCCGACGTGTGCCTCGCCGGAGAGAGGGAGAGTGGCGGTGAGGGGCTGCCCCGGCGCGTAGGGATCGTGCAGCCGATCCGGGCGAGCCTCGGTGGGGTCGCTAACACCGGCAAGCCTGACGAAGAGGTTGATCGTGCCGACCGGCACCATCCAAGCGTGGGTGAGGGGCGACGAAGCCGGCTGGTAGGAGCTCGGCTGGATGTGGAAGAAGTTGCCCGTGGCGATCATCTTGCCGGAGGCGATTGGCTGGCGAATGGGCGAGTAGGGCCTCGCCGCAGCTTGGAGGCCTGATGTCCCATGCCCCACGGTGGGCACCACTGTCGTGGATATGACCACAGCAGGTGCTACAGGGGGCATCACTTCATTGATGCGGGGGCAAGGAGACACAGCCATCTGCGGAACGAGGTGCACAGGACGCAAGGTTTTACCCAGGTTCGGCCCCTCTGGAGAGTAAAAGGCCTACGTCATGCTAGATCTATTACTCAGTCGAGAATTACAATGGGGGGCTCAGTCGGCGGCTACACCAAGAGCAATGAGGGGAGATTCGATCTCAGGTAATGTGTCTTTCTAGGGCCAGCTCGGCGGTTTATATAAGCATAATATTTGCAAATCAAGAGATTCATGCCAAGATGCAACCACACGGTTGGATGCTAGAAAAATATGCATGAGAAGATACTTGTTACCGAGATAGCATTGGTGTGGATGTAGTAGATATGAGTTCGTTGACCATCCTAGCTTGCCTCAAATTACCATTGAGTCACCACATCTTCCTAAGTGTGAGACAAGCATCCAATGTATCTCCTTGTTCCTAAAACAAAATTAAGTACAAAATGGTTGCCAAACTAATTGGGTCCAAAGTAGTTAGATACACTACAACATATAGGACAAACTCCACAAACTATGTGCATAAAGATATGAAATTGACTTTCATGCACATCTTATCCAAGTTAGGATTTGATGGAGTTTACCCTATATATTGGATCAAAGGAAGTAACACAAGCCATAAGATATGCATATATTAAATATGCATGCACAATACTTTCAAGACCAAAGGAATATATAATTTGGACAAAACACCAAATAAATCAAGAAACAATGGTTGTCCAAATTATATCAAAGAATCAAATCAACACAAGATTGATTCCAAATACTTATCTCATTGTAAGAAGCTAATTAAACCCAAGAACACAGGAATGAGATACCAACTCCCAAGAGAGCAAGGTTCCCACAAATAAACCAAACCTTCAACACTTCTTATGATGGCACAAAGTATCAAAAATAAAAGGTCTGTCTCCCAAAACCAAATTATTGATAATGATCAAGAGATGTTAAGCATTCTAACAAATATAGGAGAGCTCCCCCAAGATTAGTGCATTATCTAGGATTTTGCATATAAATATAAAATGCACAAAACTAGGATAATCACCCTACCTATATCTACTAAAAATGCTAAGAAAGTTTAAATAGACAAATTACATCCATAAGATGCAAGGAAGACACATGGGAGTCAAAGCACAACAAATTCATGGAAAAAAATAAGGCAATTAAACACAAGAGCCAATGTAAATATGATCAATAAATATCTACCTCATAATAGATTGCCAATTTTCCTAGGACAAGAGGTATTTAGGAAATATTTTCCGGTGGTAGTTTGTAGGTATACATAAGATCATATTTACAACTAATAAAGCATATGGTGGAAGATAAGAGTTAACCATCATGCAAATAGAGTTTCTTGATAGCTTGAATTAGTCATACAAACATGCAAAGCAATTAATAGCATTCATGCCAACATGCAAAGTAATTAATAGAATGACTTGAAGCACATGGTTTCCCAAAAGTGTATTGAGGGACACGTTGAGAAAAACTATGCCAAGAAAAACTTTCACAAATAAGATTCACAAAGATATTAGCAGTGAAGCCATTTAAACAAGTCGGAACTTGTTTGAGCAAACATGCCACATAGGAGAGAGATAATTTACAATATCAATTCTATGTGACACAAACTCAAATGTTCACATTTCCTAGGCTTGTAATGTGCACAAAGCTTATTACTCCCCCATAATGTGATAAATTTTCACAAGAGGCAAATAAGATCCGACAAGAGATAATTAATGGACATTAGAATTTGAATTTCTCATGAGGATGAGAGACCACATAGAGACTATACAATCTTGCAATATCAATTCTAAGTGATATTCCTCATGTACACACATTGTTAGGATTGTGAAATTCCCAAAGGCATATCACTCCCCCAAAATGGATAGTCCATTGATCGCTCATAAGAGCCATATAAGATACAACAAGATGCAAAGAGGCTCCAAGACAAACGCAAATACATGGTGTGCAACCCAACATACATAGACTTTATTTCTCAAGAAAAGAAAGTAGGAAGCACAACATATACAAACACATGCTAGGAACAAAACTAACACATGCAAAGGGGCGAGTAACTTTCAATATAAATGAGTTGAGTACATGTTACCGCAAGGAGGAACATTGGATATATGATAGAAGCAAGATAACCAAAAGACTTGGCTTGATATAATATAAATAATGAAGGTCCCTTAATTATTCATGGTGTAGCCAAATCACCAATGCCCTCCAACAAGCACCTATTGATCAAGTTTTGGATTGTTGGTACCCAACTAAGTTGGGTCCCAAGAGGTTAGTCACAATAGGCTTAGCAACCCAAATGGTTCTTTGCTTGATACCACTTTGAGCACCTACATATTTGGCAAACACATTGCCACCCTCATCCTTACGAAGAGAATAAACATCATCAATGATGATAGGGTTGGATGAGGTACCAATAGTGCAAAAGGAGGATATGTGGCCCTTCTCACGGCATATGTAGCAAGTTCTTCTCTTATCCTTCTTCTCACTTGATTTCTCCACAATGGGAGCATTTGATTGATTCTTCTTGGGAAGTGGCATTTCTTCAACTTGAGGTTGAATATGAGTTTGAGCTTGAGGCCGCTTCCCTTTTTGCTTCTTCTTCAATGGGCAAGATCGAACATGGTGCCCTTCAATATTGCACTTGAAGCACACAATCTTGGTCGGGTCTTTGACTTGTACTTGACCCTTCTTATTCTTGTTGTTCTTGGGCTTGTTCTTGTTGTTGGATTTGAATCCAAGTCCACTCTTGTCATTGGGGGATTGTTGCACACTCAACATCGTGTCAAGTTTGCATTTCCCTTCATGACTCTTTACCAAGTCATTCTTCAAAGAAGTGACTTGGACCTTGAGCTCTTTGATTTCCTCTACATGGTTAGTAACAACACAAGTACTAGAGGAAGTAGAACCTTCATTGTTAGAGCAACAAGGCAAGGAATATAATTCATCACAAGATTTAACAATATTATGAGTGGATGAATTACTAGGACTAGCACATGGCAATATAGCATTTCGAGTACTAGGACTAGCACATGAGGCTCACAAGGTGTTGCCTTTGATATGATAGCCTCATGAGCTAACTTTAGCCTATCATGGGAGGCTAGATGATCCTCATGGGAGCTAGAAATATTTCCATGATTTTCTTCCAATTTCCCATAATTGCTAGTTAGCAATTCAAGTTGATCCCTTAGCTCAACATTCTCCTTCAAGGTAGATGCTTCACAAGAAGTAGAGTTAGTAGCACAAGCATCATCACAATACATATCAAGAAGAGAGGGTAACATAGCATGCTATTTTAAATATGAAGCTTGTAGTTGCTCATGTGACTTGGTGAGGATAGAGTGTTCGCTCTTCAAGGCCTTGTGGGCCTTGTCTAGATCATCTAGATCCTTAACAAGTTTATCATGACCAACACAAACTTTGGACTTTTCATTTTTAAGCATTTTTAATTGAGCTTTCCTTAGTGAGTTTAGAAAATATTTCATTTTGAGACACTTCAAGGGTTTCAAGTTGCTCCTCAAGAGAGGCTATGGTCTATTGTTCTTCTTCAAGATCATTCTTTAGGGATGCTACATCATTGGCATACTCTCTTTCAAGAGCACCCATTTTATCAATGGTGTTATCACGCATCCAAATAAGTTTTTGGCTCTCAATAGCGGAAGTCAAGATTTCAAGAAAGTGAGAGCTAGCAATTTTATCTTTGCAAAGAACCTTGAATACACTCTTACCCTTATCGCGTAGAGAGACAACCCAATCATCTTCTTCATACTCATCCTCATCCTTATCACCATGATAAAAACTAGGTTCCATGGTAGGAGATACCATGGAACCCTTGGACGTAAGGCATAAATGAGAATCGTGAGATAAAGATGATGAGTTACTTGAGGCACCTTTCAAGATCTTGTCTTGACCAATAGAATCTTTGGTTTCCTCTACATTGTTAGTCACACAAGAACTAGAGGAAATCGAAGCATTTTTATCATGGCCACAAGACAAAGTAAGCATATCATCATGAGATTTATTCAAGCAACTTACACATGATATGCAAGGACTATCAACACAAGCATGTAGATGATTTATAGTGCTAGATGTGTTTACGTCCAAAGATGAAGCATTGCAATGAGATAGAGATGAAGAATCATCAATATTAAGCTCACTATGAACATTGCAATTTCCATCACCACTCACCATATCATTACCTTGTGTCTTGCCACACATTGGTGAAGTGGATGAAGATGAGAACTCATCACGGCCGGAAGTGGAAGCAATACAATCATCCTCAATAATATAGGACACATCATATTTATCTTGAAGCTTTGTCCATAATTCATGAGCGCTCCCAAAAGGCATGATTGATGAAGTAACTACATTGCTCACAACAATGGAAAACACATGAGAAGCAAGAGCATCGAGGCAAGAGTTTTTCTTCTCCTCATAAGATAAATTTTGGGGATCCTTAGGAGAAGAAAAACCCATGTCAAGAATTTGCTCAATGTCCGGGGAAATACCCCGCAAAATATTAAGCACATAAATTTTCCATAGATCATAAATTGTGCCATCAAATGTAAACAAGTCATTGTGCGCTAATCCCCTAACCGGCATCTTTACTCTCAAGGTGGTGAAGCCTAAGAATGAGATACCTTGCTCTGATACCAATTGAAAGGACACAGATGTCGCCTAGGGGGGGGGTGAATAGGCGGTTTAATTTTTTTACTAGATGAGCTTAACAGATGCGGAATAAAACTAGCGTTTACTTTGTGAAGCCCAAAGCCTATATACTATGGTTCACCTATGTGCACCAACAACTTATGCTAAGCAATATAAGCAACTAGGTGATAGCAAGATATATAACTTCAAGCATGATGTCTATCACAAATTAAAGTGCATAAGTAAAGAGCTCGGGTATAGAGATAACCGAGGCATACGGGAGACGATGATTTATCCCAAGTTCATACTCTTGCGAGTGCTAATATCCGTTGGAGAGGTGCGGTGGCTTAGTGCTCCCGAACGCCACAAGAAGCCTCACCTTCAGGTGTGGTTGCTCGATGCACACCAACGCCACAAAGGCCTCACCCCAAGATGCGGTACTCACACCACACACCGAGAGCCACAAATGCGCCTCACCTTATTCTCGGGTGACCCTTGCCACAAAGGCCTAGGTCACGGTTCCACTAAGGGATTTCCTTCGAGACGGAAACAAGGCCTTACACAAAGCTTGGGGCACGCATCCACAACTTAATTGGAGGCTCCAAAGAAATCACCACAAAGGCCTCAAATCCATCTAGGGTTCCAAGAACCCAAGAGTAATAACTTTCTTCCTTTCACTTCCATGAATCACCGTGAAGAACTCAAACCGATGCACTGAATGCAATGGCAAGAACACCACACAGATGCTCAAGTACTTCTCTCTCAAATTCCAACAAAGCTACAAAAGCTATTGGGGGAATAAGAGATGAAGAACAAATAGGAGGAGAAACACCAAATTTCTCCAAGATCTAGATCTAGTGGATTCCCCTCACAAAGAGAGGGATTTGATTGGTGAAGATGTAGACCTAGATCTCCTCTATCTTTCTCTCAAATAGATGCAAGATTCATGGGAGGAATAGGGAGATAGCAAGCTCAAAGAAGGTCAACAATGGGGGCAAAAACGAGCTCTAACGGATGGGTAACATTGGGGAAGAAGACCCCCTTAAATAGGGCAAGAGAAATCTGCCCGTTATGCACAAAACTCGTCAAAACCGGAACTTCTGGTCATTTGGGGTGGTACTTCCGCCCCCCGGAAGTACCGGCCAACTTCCGGGTGAAGTAGGGCGCCCCTGGAATGCTCCCGGTATGATTTCTGCATGCAGAAACAGCATTTCCGGAAGTTCACCGGAAGTAGGGCGGAAGTACCGGCCACCGGAACTTCCGGCCAAAAAACTACTTCACGGAAACTTGAAGAACTTTTGCATTCGGACTCCGATTTTGATGATCTTGGGCTCATTTCGAAGCTAGTAACAAGATCTACAAGATCATGCAGGGAACCATGATATTCCAATAAGGTATGATAGAAATAAATGATGAAATGTTTGACCTATCTAAAAAAGACATACCGGTAAAACCAACAACCTCGAAAATGCAACAAGTTGTCAGTGCAAAAACCATTCTTGAAGAACTAGAGATTGTCATGAGAATAAGCACAAGCTCTAAAACATGACATGGATAAGATCCAAATAACAACCAAGAAAGATGATGCAAGGTTGCAAGGGTTTGAGCTCTCCTAAGGATACGATCGAGTTACTCACTCGAGAGCCCTCTTGATAGTACGACAACTAAACTATAAACCGGTCTCCAACTACACCATGAGACCGGTAAGAAAGGAACCCTATCAAGAGCAAACCTTAACCTTGTGCGTTCCTCTTGAACTCGATGATGACGATCATGATCGCAACAAGATGGAATGCCTTTTCTTGATTGTGCTTGCTTGACGAAGTCTTGTGGATTGCTCCCCATATTCCACCATGAGAGAGCTTCTTATTTGGCGCATATTTACATATCCATGATCACCATATGGAAGAGAAGCTTCAATCATATGATCTCTTCAAGTTGGCTCATCTTGAACTTGCACTTCATTTATTCATTATTCATCGTTGATGTCTTGAAGTTAAACTTGAGGGCTCACTTCATCTTCATCTTCAATACATACATGACACTTGAACTTCTTCATTTTCTTCTTATTGCAATCTTGAAGCCAAAATATGGTTCAAGCATTGCCTATGGACAAGTCCTACAAATATAACTCAATGCAAACATTAGTCCATAGGGATTGTCATTAATTACCAAAACCACACATGGGGGCTCCATGCACTTTCAACAACCATGAAGCGGCGCCAGTGACCTTGATGCCATGCTGGTGATGATGGAGATCATGTCCGTGCTTTGGAGATGGAGATCCAAAGCACAAGGAGAAAGGCCATATCATATCACTTATTATGAATTGCATGTGATGTTAATCTTTTATACATCTTATTTTGCTTAGATAGCGATGGTAGCATTATAAGATGATCCCTCTCACTAAATATCAAGATAATAAAGTGTTCGTCCTTAGTATGTACCATTCCTAAGACTCGTCGTTTCGAAGCATCACATGATGATCGGGTGTGATAGATTCTACGTGTGCATACAATGGGTGCAAGCCAGATTTGCACATGCGAATACTAAGGTTAACCTTGACGAGCCTAGCATGTACAGACATGGTCTCGGAACACGGGATACCGAAAGGTAGAGCATGAGTCATATGAATGATATGATGAACATGTTGAATGTTCGCCTTTGAAGCTACATATTCTCTCGTGATGATCGGACTTGGTGTAGTGGATTTGGTTCGTGTTATCACTAAGGCAACATGAGGGATGTTGGTTTAAGTGGGAGTTCGCCTAGTTAATTTAAGAATTAAAATGGACTCAATTTATCATAAACTTAGTCTAAAACCTTTTGCAAATATGTTGTAGATCATGGCGGTCCCCACCATCAACTTTAATCAGTTCCTAGAGAAAGAAAAACTTAAGAACACTGGAAGCAACTTTACGGATTGGATCCGTCATGTGAGGATTGTCCTCACTACTGGACAACTGCAATATGTGCTCGATGCACCGCTAGGTCCCCCACCTACAGAAACTGCTCCCGATGATGTAAATAATGTTTACACCACTCGGAAGACTCATTACTCCACAGTTCAGTGTTCCATTCTATACGGCCTAGAGGCAAAGCTTCAAAAGTGTTTTGAAAACCATGACCCTTATGAGATAGTCCGTGAGCTAAAAATGATATTTGACACTCACGCGTCCGTGGAAAGCTATGAAGCCTCGGAACAGTTCTTTGGCTGCAAGATGGAAGAGGGTAGCTCCATTAGCGAGCACATGCTCAAGATGTCTGGGCACGCGAAGAAGCTCAATGACTTGGGAATTGTGATTCCTAACCAGTTGGGTATTCATCGTGTCCTCCAATCACTGCCACATAGTTATAAGAACTTCGTGATGAACTACAACTTGCAAAACATGAATAAGGAGTTGTCTGAACTCTTCTCCATGCTGAAAACCGCTGAAGTGGAGATAAAGAAACAACACCAAGTGTTGATGGTCAACAAGACCACCAGTTTCAAGAAACAGGGCAAGCCTAAAGAAAAGGGAAACTTCAAGAAGGGCGGCAAGAAAGCTATTGTGCCTCCTAATAAGCCCAAGGCTAGCCCTAAGCCTGATACTGTGTGCTATTACTGCAAGGGTGATGGGCACTGGAAGCGTAACTGCTCCATGTACCTGGCAGATCTAAAGAGCGGCAATATCAAGAAGAAATGTATATTTGATATACATGTTATTGTTGTGTATCTTACTAGTAATCGTAGTAGTACCTGAGTATTTGATACTGGTTCGGTTGCTCATATTTGTAACTCGAACGAAAACTAGCGAGGGATGAGGTGGCGATGCGCGTTGGAAATGGATCCAAGGTAGATGTGATCGCCGTCGGCACACTTCCCTTACATCTACCTTCGGGATTAGTTTTAAATTTGAATAATTGTTATTTGGTGCCTACGTTAAGCATGAACATTATATATGGATCTTGTTTATTGCAAGACGGTTATTCATTTAAGTCCGAGAACAATGGTTGTTCAATTTATATGAATAATATCTTTTATGGTCATGCACCACAGATAAATGGTTTATTCTTATTGAATCTCGATAGTAGTGATACACATGTTCATAACATTGGTGCTAAACGAATTAAATCAAATGATAATTCTACATATATTGAATTACTATATGAGATAGACTGATGCATATAGTGGATGCTCTTAGCTTTTTGCACCATGAACACTAGCTATGGACATATAAAAGAAACTAGTTGACTCAACTTTGTCTAGATATGCATGTAGTACCTCCATCCCAAAGCTTAAGGCTTATTTCTTTTTAAGAAGTCAAACCAAGTGAAGTTTGACCAAATTTTTAGAACATTCTATCAAAAAATATAATATTGTGTAGATACCGTAGGAAAATGTATTTCATCATATAATTAACTAGCAAGGTGGCCCTCGCAAATTTGCGAGGGCATCATCTTTAGCTTGTCAAATCAACTCATGAGATAATTTAGTGGTGTAATTAGTGTATAGCAGACACATAGCTACCATAAATACTATGTTAGGTAAAAAATGACATATGTGGTAGTGTCCCGACGTTGCACATCTACATTTGGAGATGTTTTACGAAATATTTATGTTGAAATGTTATTATACCATTTTTTGTGGTATACACTGAGACTTTCGAAAAGAATTCCTAAAGCAGTGCAACTTCTAATCTGTATTACTAACTTAGTGCTTTTGTTTGTCCGAAAAAAATGCTCCTATTTTCATGGGTTTTTTTAATAGAGTTTATTTACATATATCCTCATCAATTTTAATATCTATATCTACCACTTCTCTTTCACCTTCAGGCGTCAGGAAGTCCCATTGTGCATGTCTCTTGACATATCGACATCGTTTCCAACAAATCGATGTGTGGGTATATATCTAAGACAACATTCATGATTTCTAAATTCGACATGTCATGATAAAAGTATTATTGGCATTTTCTTTATGATTTCAAGTTTAGGCAAAATATGTCCATCAAGTGAACGTTTAGTTATATCCGTTTGTCAAGCTATAGTTGTGTTAGTTTTGTACTTTAGACCTCACCGTGATTTTCGTTGCTACTATAATTTATCCAGGTTAATTTGTACTTTAGGATTCATGTATCATTTGAACAATTGATGAAAACAGTTGGCAAAATGTGCCTCTGGATGAAACAACATTGGGTTTCCCTGCATATTTTTCTATTATTGTTTGCTCGTTTTAGACATCAATGTGTAAGATAACATATTAATTGCAGTGATGCATATGGCTTGATATACAAAATTATACTCATATGTCTCCGAAAAAAATTGAGCATACTTTTCAATAATAATCTTTGACCAAGAATTGCTCAAACAATGGTCCATGTTATAAAAAAGTAATATTTGTTGATTTATATTAGAAGGAAGTTTCAGATGATATATTTTCTTTGCGTAAGTACTCCACGTACGGCGTTCTCTAGTACGACCCATGTACGATGCAAAATATAGTGGTACTCTGCACTTAGCTGCCAACGACAAATGGAGGATCTTCTTGTCGTACAAAGATCGGACAAACTGTGTCATATGTATGGTAGGACTCTTTATTTCGTGATACATAATCCATATCCCGTTCTAAATCGATTGGTAAAAATTATATGTCGAAGAAGTCTTACAGGTATGAAAGGACTGTAGGATTTTGTTACAAAAATGCTGAAAAATCCTTAAATTAGAGAAGCCGTCGATCTTACGTGGCGCCATAGACGCTGTCACAGGTCTTGACGAAGTCGCCGTAGCTGAAGTCGGTGGGGAAGACATGCAGCTTGTCGCTGAAGCCCTTGGCAAAGACCTCCCGACGATGCTAGCGCATGACTGGTTTGACACACATCACCGCATTGTCCGCTATGCGGCGCCACCGTGTGCTCCATCTGGAAGAAATACATCCGGTCGAGCACCTTCGGCTCCGAGAAAATTGAGGTTACTCTCGAACTTGTTCTCCGGCAGGTTCGTGTCTAGTCAGTTGTCTCAGGTACCCAGCAGCTCGAAAACAACTCGATGTGCCCGCCGGTGACTTCCTAGACACTTCCACATGGATATAGCCCTTCTCGGGAGGACTCCACGCGTGTTCTACTATTAATAAATGTAATAAGATTGAATGAAAAAATATATTTATTTTCCGAGAACTTGTTTATTTATTTTCTAGACCTACTAATGTACAATCTTTTTCATATGATCTGTGCACGATGGGGTCACGCAACTGCTCAGACATCAGATTGCGTAGCCTCCCGTCCAACTCCCTGTTGTACGATCGTCATATCCCACGGCCTCTGGTTAAAGCTAATAAATTTAACTTAACACAAAGCTAAACATACACTTACTTGTGGGCGGAGGGGTAGTTATACACGTCGGCACACAAATATATGTATATGTCATTAAAAAATTATATTCATCTTGTTTATCATTGACTTAGATTTTATACAAATAAAAATCATATTAAAAATACGTATGATGTGTCCTAGCAACTATTATGTTTTAGGTACCACTTTCCATGCATGTCGTATCCAATATTTGTTAGATGGCCTGATGTACCATGTACGTACATGTCATGCGAATCGTGTTGTGCTTAGTTTCGATTTTCCGGTGGGTCATACCAAGTTCGTTTGAGTTTTGTTTTAGCTGCACACGTGGTTCTTCATTTAAATCCTTCTTTTCTTTTTCTTGCGGGTGACCCAACCGTGACCAAGGTCATAATCACGTATCAGCTTTGAACATATTTTGTAATCATTGTATCAGTTTTAGAGTCAGGTTTCATGGTAAGTATATAACGTGTCAACTGGACCTACAAAGTTACGTAATTGATAATTTTTTATTAAATCATAGCCACTGATTTTAGATCTAACAGTTAAAATAATTTAGATCGTGTGGCTTAACATGGTGTCTCTATTAAACATCTTTATTTTGCTTTTAATATATAATAGATGATATTAATTTTGTATTTTGCATGTTAATGATTTTGGTAAAAGCTTAGTCAAACATGGCATAGTTTGACTTTCTAAAAATAATAGAATCCCTAAGCTTTGGGATGGAGGTAGTAGTATCTAGAGCTAAAACACATCTAGATACATCCGTATCTACAGATAGTTGAGTCAATTAATTTGGATCTGAGGGAGTATCAGATTCAGACTACATCATGGTAAGTTGGTTTAAAAAAATTACCCCTGGGCGGTCCCTGCCCAGCTTGGCAGTGGCATTTCGCTTCTTCTGTTTTAGATCGGGTCATGCTCCTGCTGCAGGTGGGGCGCTATTCTCGTTCCCCATAGCCTCAGCACGGAACCTGGAGGTACCAACCTAATACAGAGAATATAGAGCATGGTGTCACAGAGGCTTTACGCACAAACATCTGAATACATGTGCTACTTTAAGCATCCTGCAGCACATGAAGAGATTGAGGATGCAGACAGACACTTAAAAGGAAAAGAGTGGATAAGCAAACGGAGTACCTGCTTTGCGAGGATGGGGACGCAGCTCAGGCTCAGCCAACTGCCCACATGCGTGGTGGCCTTACGCTCCATTGTCCCCTCGAGGTCTTTCCTTCCTGTAGAAGCTGACAAAAGATACTGTGAGGATCAGCAGAAACTACAAAGGTTGCAAACGTCGACAAATAAAGGAAGAACACCTCAATCCAAGCAAAGGTAGCCCCCGACCCCACCCCATCAATCACTCCCAACGTGAGGGTGACCAAAAAGACACCCCTTCGCCCAGAATAGGAAAGAGATGCTCCTAGCTAGGCAGCAAGATCTCGAGGTGAGCAAAAAGAACCGATCTTGAGAAAGGAAAGAACATTACTAGTACTACATAATCCACTTAGTCTAGATGCAGCTTGCCACTCCAAGCTGGATGCCTGGTCGGTGGAGGCGAAAGGAGGGGATCGAGCTAGCGGCTTGCATCGGTCGGCACTCGATCGGGAGAGAAGGGGGCTACATAAAGGGGAGGGGTAACATATTTTATTACACAGCGAACTTACTGATGTGACTAGTCATTACATGTCTCACTGAAACTGGGGACCATAGTGTGGCACCCCAAATTCACTTGAAGCTTCCCGGCGGGATGCATTGGTGCGTCAAGAAAACTCCCGAAATCTAGCGGGGAACTTAAAAATTTAACAAAAATTCGAAATTCAAGCACACCGCCACGCGCCAAGCACGCGGGATGTTCCTTCCTCTTCCTCCTCCCCTATCCGAAAACCCCCCAAATCCCAAGCTCAAAAAAAACCCCAAATCCCCTGGCCGCCATGCATGTCCTCGTTGACCCGCTGGAGATCGTTCACGGACGAGGCGGACCCCCCTGAAAGGATCGTATGCCGCACCTAGAGGGGGGGTGAATAGGTGCTAACCAATTTTTAGTTCTTTTTCAAATTAGGCTTGACACAAAAGGTAAATTCTCTAGATATGCAACTAAGTGAATTTACCTATATGACAAGGATATCAACTAAGCAAGATATAGCAACGCAATAGTAGATAGAGTGGGATAGAGGTAGCCGAGAGTGTAGCACGCGATGACACGGAGATGATTCCCGTAGTTCCCTTCCTTTGCAAGAAGGTACGTCTACGTTTGGAGGAGTGTGGTTGCTACGCAAGCCAAACCAACAGCCACGAAGGCTTCACTCGGATCTCCCGTGAGCAACGCCACGAAGGCCTAGCCCACTTCCACTAAGGGATTTCCTCGAGGCGGAAACCGGGCCTTTACAAAGTTCTTGGGGCACACATCCACAACCAAATTGGAGGCTCCCAAATCTGTAACAATACAACAATCAACAACAACACATCAACAACAAATCAACTAGGGAACCAAATAGGAACACTAGCATGAGATCCCTCAAACAAGAGAGGGGAAATGAGGAACGCTTCGGTGAGGATGTAGATCGGTGTCTTCTCCTTCGTATCCCCAAAGATCAAGAGCTTTGGTTGGGGGAGGAAGGAGATCTTGCAAATCTTGACTTTCTTGAGGTGGCTCTAATGGAGGTGGCTTGGCAGATTTCTTGTCTAATGATTGAGCAAGCAACCAAGGTAGAAGAAGGGGGTATTTATACCCCCACTCGAAATTGAGCCGTTGCTGCTTCCGGGGGCCCGGATAATCCGGTGTAAGTAGGGGCCGGATAATCCGGCCCCCCCGGATAATCCGGCCTTCGGGGCAAAACCGTGACATTATCCGGCCAAAAGTCCGGCCCCCCTACTGAGCTGCTTTTCTTCCAGTCCTTAGCCAAAATCGAGGGGGCCGGATATTTCCAAAATATCCGGCCCGGATAATCCGGCCACTGGTACAATACCGGGACATTATCCGGCCAAATGTCCGGCCCCCCTACTGAGCTGCTTTTCTTCCAGTCCTTAGCCAAAATCGAGGGGGCCGGATATTTCCAAAATATCCGGCCCGGATAATCCGGCCTGGCCAAACTTTTTCAGAGAACTTTTGACATGCGATCAAATCCAACACACATGTAATAAGAACTATGTAATCCCTGTACCACTTAATCAAACATTAGTGTATCACATGTATTGTCATCAAACACACAAAACATAACGTGAGAGATGTTCTTTCACCCCCCCCCGCCCGGAGAACCCGAGTTCCATCCATCCTCGAGGCACTGCGTGCTGTCTCGCAGCTGCGGCTTGAGGGTGCTGCAAAGGAAGTTCCGCCGGAAAGTGTTCATGGCAAACATGCAAGCTCACCAGCGTGCTGTATCCCGAGAGGAACTGGTCAAAGCTTTGCTATTCACAAAAAAATTGCAGGCCAAGAACTGGTCAAAGCTTCGTTGATGGCTTACCGCGAGAGGCTTGGAGTCGAGAGTCAATAAACTATCTGCTCAAGTTTGTCAAGATACAGATGTATATAGTCTAGTTAACAAATGCATCTAGATACATCCATATCTAGACAAAATTGAGTCAATTAATATGAATCAGAGGGGAGTACCTGAAAGTGTTTCATGCTACCGATTAATACGCTGGCAGGACTCGCCGTAGAAGTAATTGTGCTACTACACATACGATGAACTGATTGGGTGGGTGTCAAATTTTGCAACGCGATCATCCACTGAATGTTGAATTATAGTACTAGCACCAAAGGCGTACAAATCATAACATAGATAGTACATCTATAGCACCAGAACATAAGAGTACGAATCATAAAGTAGATCAACATTTTGCATCAGGGATGGGTGGTCCTGAGACTACCGAACGCTCTTGATGATCTCCAGGTGTGCATCCACTTCAACGCAAACCTGTGTACTCGGTCCACAACCTCCTTCTGTAGGCTGGATAATCTCAGGTGCAGGACCTTCGTCTATGAAAGGCTCGTCATCAATACCATCCACAGGTGGATCAGGGCTGGGTGGTCTTGAGACTACCCGGACGCACCTGATGATCTCCGGGCGTGCATCCACTTCAACGCAAAGTTGTTTACTCGGTCCACGACCTCCTTCTGTAAGCTGGATAATCTCAGGTGCAGGACCTTCGTCTATGAAAGGCTCGTCATCAGTACCATCCACAAGTGCATCAAACTGAGATTCATCTTCAACTCTCCCATCAAACTGAGAGACCTCTTCAACTCTATGCTTCTGCAATTAATACATCAACCGATTAGACAAACATCTAAGGATGCAACCTGAGCAAATGTTGTTTTACAGATTTACCTTCTCTTCTGGCATAGCACAGGTCCCAGAGCTGAAACCCGTTTCATGAAGCAAGCGCCTTTTCTCTACTTCCCGTTCATCCATCTGCAACAAGTTAAATTTGAGTACAGAACCTTGCACAGCAATGAAAACTATTGATCAAAATAACGGAAGCATCGATATAAATAATTAACTACATATGCCAGCACACATACAGTGTGAGCAAGATCCGCTTCTCCCGCTAAAGGATCATTATATGGTTCACCATGATAAACCCACCTAACATATGTGTGGTCCATCCCAAAAATGTGTAAATGATCTTCCACTACATGGTGAGGCCTCTTCTCACCATTTATACATGTGCAGCACGGGCAATACACGTCCAGGTTGTGACCTTCATGAGCTCTAACAAACCCCTTGAAGTGTTGAACACCATTTATATTTGAAGGGGAAGATAAGTGTCCATGCAGTATCCAAATTCTGTCCATCTGTTTGATTATAAGATACAGTGGTTGGTGATTAATTTAAGGCGAAGTAGGAAATGTATATCCATCGAGTACAAAACTATACTATATGATTATGCATTTCAGCAATCATGTCGAGTACAAAACTAAAAATGCCCATCGACATTTTAGCAAACAGATCGAGTATAAAACTCTGCCATGTCATTTCAGCAAATTAACGGATCGAGTGCAGAACTGACTATATATGCCCACACAAATGAACAAATTGATCGAGGACAAATCGAGCGAAAAACTATAAAGTGCCAATTAGTTAAAGCATACTGACGATTTTTTTTAGCAGCATCAAGAAAATACAAATCGTTAGGCCGCCTTGCCCGATGCATTATTGAGCTAGAGATAGCAGCCCTACCATGATCAACTTGACCACCGGTGCGTCTCGAGAAGAACGATGGGGAGGGGAAGCTTCTTCACACGGACGGGACGAGGAGGGGAAGCTCTTCGCACAGACGGGGATAAGTTGTGTAGGGGTGGGTGGGGGGTCATGCGGCCAGGCCGACGGGGTGATAATTAAGGCCGGTATGTGGTGTTTAATGGAGTTGCGTGTGTAATTTGCCTTGCACAAGGTTGAGGAATAGGCGGTTCCCTTTGTCGCGCGCATAATTCAAACTATCCCGCCCATCTAGTTTAAATTCGCCCTATTTTTGTTAAATCGACATAAAGTCATGTGAGTAGGGGGAAATTAGCAATGTTGTTTGTGCGCACGTTGTGAATAAGGACTCTCAGAATCAATATCGTGCAGATTTCAGCGGAATCGCTTGAATCCTCATATATGTACCGGTTTTGGGGTGTCCCAACCACTGGCCCTGTTTGGTTCATTCAACATTTGATCTGGGACATTGATGTCAACTCCTCATTTCAGTGCCATCGTTGCGCTTGTCAAGTGCTCGCATCCTAAGTGGTCTGCTACTGTGATCAAGTCGGCCATCCTGACAACATCCGACATTACCGACAGCACTGTTAACCCGATCTTGGATGAGCAGCATCAGAGGGCAGCCGCACATGCAATGGTGCTGGCCATGTGAATCGTACAAGAGCTACTGCTCCAGTTCTAGTTTATGACCTTGGCATTACTGAATATGCCGACTATATATGTGCTCTCCTTGGTGATCAAGCCTTGGCACTCATTGTGCGTAACCCGAGGTTATACTACAAGATGCTTCCTAAGATACCAGAACCTCAGCTCAACTACCCAACCATAACGGTGCCCCTCAGGACAAGGCCATTCACATTGAACCGGACTGTGAAATGTGGGTCCTGCCAACTCAGTGCAGGGCCGGTCCATAGATTTCGGGGGCCCTAGGGCGAAACGACACCAAGGACCTCTTTTCATAGTGGCCAAGCTTTTCTAGGGTGGGGGCAATGGCCCCCCTTACTCTGAAAAATTCCTTAAAGATATTCATTTATGTTACATTTATATATCTTACTTAAAGTTTAAGCATGATTAGTTTTCTAGGCCCCTTAACAATGTCACTCAAGCTTCACCACTTTGTCACACACAAAAAAAACTAAAAAAAAAATATTATTCATCAAGATAAATATTAGGGTAATGCAATAACAAACTAAATAATATTTACATTTGAAAGATCCATGGTCTTAAGAGTATTGCTAAGTATGTTTGAAATTATTTATTTCTATTGATTCCATGAACTATATACCATGATTATTATTTCTACCAATAGCTACCTATGGGTCGGCCCTGACTCAGTGTACACACTGAAGATAAAGGTTTCTGAGAGTCTTATAGTGTCTGTCTACCCCAGAGACATTGTTACAAAAATTTGGTGCACATGGACACCCGTGCTTCCTTCACTTTTATTTTTTTAAAAAAATTAAAACCTCACATTTTTATTTTTTTAAAATTATGACGTTAAATATGTAGATAGATATGTACATGAGGAGTTTATGCAAAAATTCCCGATAAAAATACTTTAAATTTTCGGAAATACAAAAATCACAAATTTCTGACAAAAGAATACACTATTGTAATACTATTCTAGTACCATTTATTTTTTAGAATTTTTTTTTATATTGTTCAAAATACAAAGTATTTTTTAAACGGTGCTTTTTTGCATACACCTCACACGTATATATCTATCTATATATTTAACGACATAATTTTCTAAGACTTGGAACGTGAGTTTTTTAAAAAAAATTAAAAATTTGAAAGTGGAGAGAGCCCCGATGCCCATGTGTCAAAAATACTTTCAGGAGACATTGGTCTTTTCCAAGGCTGGACAAAAGATATCGTATACCATAACGGTGAGTAGCCATGGCAATGCTGGCAAAAAAAAATCATGGAGGGAAGTTTGTAGGTGTCTGGGCACTATGTTGTGCTGAGTCCCATAGTTGCTGTTGCTGGTCTGCTGTAATCAGGAAGAATATGTGTGTGTCATGAGAGTAATGACTAGTTTTTCGAAAAGTGTTTTTGGCTCATGGACACTAGTGCTCCTGCAGTTTAAAAAAATTCGAAAATCATACATATTTATTTTAAAAAAATCTGAAAATAAATCTAGACATAATAAATGGCGTAACCTACAAGCGTGTAAAATTTTAATATGAAATTCTTTATATTGTAGACTACATAAAAAAGACAAAGTCTGTTGAAATTTGGAGATTTGAAATATCTATACCCAGATCCACACGTTTGTTATTTTTATGTAGCCCAGAATTTTTTTATTTGAAAGTGAAATTTTGCACGTTTATGGGACAATTCATTGGCTACACCATGATTTTTTTTCTAATATTTTTAAAACACACAAATGTAATTTTTATTTTTTTCTAAAATAGCAGGATCACTAGTGCCCAGGAGTACCATATCTCTGTGCCTAGTCTTTTAACTAGTAGGGTTTCCATGCCTGTAAAATAAGTTCGGATGTGGAGCTTCCGTTGATCTGTCCCAGAACTGACCACACATAAACTGCAGTATGTGATGTGGCCTGCATCGTCTGCCATTCTGGTACTTTGAGAAATATAAATGATTTGCTATCTGATCATTTGGTCCACGGATTGCTTACATCTGTATAGAAACATGCAACCCTATGCTGTTTGGTTACTGTCTTACTGAACTGTAGGTTTGAAACTTCACGATTAGTTCAGTGATTTCCTTAGAAATTTGACAAAATAAGGAATAATAAAACAATCTTTGGTTAATATTTTAAATTTAATATGGATTTTGACTTTTAAAAATGTGAAATAGGAAAAAGGAGTTGAGAAGACTAATTAAGAAGTGTGAACCTGGCGGAATGCACAGTGCAGCATTCATCGATTTAGCTCAAGCCTGTGTCCACTTCTGGATTGCTTATCATTGGCATACCTTGACTATTGTCGTACTGATAAAATGTTTCTACCTCCTAAGAAACCTAGCTACTCACAGAAGTGGTTCCACGAATTGAACCAAGAAAGAATATGTAAATTATATATGCTTGGACCCATCGGAAAGTCATGCAGATTTCTGCAGAAATTATTCCGATTATCAAAGCACAATCAGTAAATTTTGAATGATGTTTTGTCATGAAAACTAGCCTTGTAAAAAGTAATACAGAGTATTACTTTGATAATTTTCTAATGTTAAGTCATGCAGATTTCTGCTAAAAAATATTCCGATTATTTATGACATTTTCGATTTAGATATACAAACCACAATCAGAAAATCTTGAAATAATGTTTTGCGATGAAAACTTGCCCTGTAAATTATTGTGTCAATGCTCCAATTTCAGTGACATATTATGAATATCATTTGTTCACACTATAACGTGTCATATATCTCTTCAGTCGCAAGTTACTTCTATACCTAATAATAAAGAGGCTAACATTTCTTTGGTTCGGTCTATCCAATAAGTTTCTGTTTGTCGTGCCTTCATCTGTTAAATTTGGTACGTCCCCGCCAGCCAAAGGTAGTCCTCCCAGCACACGTTGGTAGCCAACAATGAGAGTCCCATTCGAACGAGCCTAGCTAGCTATCCTCGCAGCACACGTTGGTCGCCAACTAGCAGAGTCCCATCCAAACGAATCTAGCTAGCAGCGTACTAGTAAAATTCTGAAATTATCCTTTAAATATGCTCTATTTCGTGTGAAAATCGGGGCGTGGAGGCATGTTGAGCTGTTTTATCTTATGTGTACTTTCTTCATTAAAACTCCAATTTTATGCACTTTGGATGGAAATAAATCATTTGTACATAAATTTTGACAACGCCATTTGCAAACATTAATTGTTTTACATGCCACCCATCCACCAAATATGGGGCAAAAGTTTATCACAATCTAGATATGTATAATTAGTGAGGGACCTCTTTAATTTTGTGCAAGTTTTAATTCCACTAATTAGCTAGAGAGAAGGGGTTAATTAATTAGGCCATGTTAGGGGTTATGTGTTTTAGATTATGGTTATGTGAATTAAAATACAACTTCTTTATTTGTGTGCTATGATTAATCAAAACTAGATCGATCGAGTGCGCACAAATATTATAGGCACCTGCCTTTACGCACAAAGTGCATGTGTGTTGTTGGTCACCAACGAGAGAGAGAGAGAGAGCGATTGAAATCCCCAAATTAAACGCATATATATGTATGCATGGTTAGACCATGCATGCATATTAATTATATATATTGTGAGGCAAATCAAAGTGTGTTTTCATTCGAGATCTTGTCAAAATTCATGTTAATTAATTTAATTATCAGTGCTAATTATATAATTAATGAATCTCAGGAATGTCTATATACATGATCGATATAGGCCATATGTATTAATTGGGGTTAATCTAGGGTTTACTAGCTATATATAGAGCAGGGTTTTATTAGATCGGGTTATTAGCTTGGGGTTATGTGTTTTGATATATATATATATATATATATATATATATATATATATATATATATATATATATATATATATATATATATAGCTCAACTATTCTCGAACCCCCTTAAGAGGGTTCTAGAATAACTATTCTCGAACCACCCAGCCAACCCACGCCCACCATCCTATTCTTACCACCGACCACTGGACCGCACACGGTGCTACGCCCGAACTGCACGACCCCGCCTGCCTCGACGGAAGCCCCAAATCCGCCCCCGCTTCCTTCCCCGGCGGCAGCCCCAAATCCGCCCCCGCCTCCTTCCCCGGCCGAAGCCCCAAATCCTCCCCGCCTCCTTCCCCGGCGGCAGCCCCAAATCCGCCCCCGCCTCCTTCCCCGGCGGCAGCCCCAAATCCGCCCCCGCCTCCTTCCCCGGCGGCAGCCCCAAATCCGCCCCCGCCTCCTTCCCCGGCGGAAGCCCCAAATACTCCCCGCCTCCTTCCCCGGCGTCAGCCCCAAATCCGCCCCTGCCTCCTTCCCCGGCGGAAGCCCCAAATCCCCAAGTTCATGGGAGGTCGAGACGCATCAACGAAGTAGCCTTCCAGCCCTCGTCGCTGGCTGCCCCCTGCACGCGACCCTGGTGTCGGTCGCCGGCTCGCGGGTGTGCCTCACCACTGCCACAGAGAGGCTCCTCTTCGCGCCCCTCCCCGCTGCCGGATCTTCTGCTTGGCGCACCGCCGGTCAACGCCCCTCCTTTGCCTGGATCTGCCCTGGGCTGGGCGGCGCAGGATGGGGAACTCTGACTTGCCGCCCGTCAACCCATCGCGGGGATACTACCACCTACGCCTATTGTGTTTGTGGCTGCTGCACTGACCTTCCACTCCTGGCCGCACGCGCATGGATTGTGGAGAGCCACGATGCTGCTTTGCTCTACCTGCACTACGGCCGGCCGATGTGAGCTGCGGTTTCCATTCATGTACGTGCAATATCTCTCACTTTTCTTTTTGTAAAAAGGTTGTCTCCAGGACCATCGACAACAACACTTGTAGATTCAGATAAGTGCATAATAGCAGAGTTGAAAGTTCATAAAAAAATGTGACAGGTTCAGCTAAGAGAGACCGCACTTGTAGATTCAGAGAGACTGCACTTACGTAGTTTTCTCTATTTTTTTAGTCTTGTCTTGGTTTGGAAATGCGCTTGGATCGTGTGAGTTTCCTTGTATTTGTCTTCTGAATATAACTGTGTTTGTGAAACAACAACTATTACTCTACTATACAGCTTTCCTTGTTGGCCGATGGCTTTTCTGAATCCAAGCTAGTTTGCTGCAGGCTCATGCTTGCTTGCTTGTTGGTCAGCTCAGGACATGGGTTATAAACAAAAGATCGAAGAGCTGCTCAAGTTTAGTTCATTTTATACTGTAGTTCACTTCTCATGCGGACCATGTGGTTGAACCATGTGCACCCTTATTCGACAAATTGTTGGTTATGTGAACAAGTTTTATTGGTCGGTTCGGACATTTCGTTTTGGTTAACACGAAGTGCACTTCGTCTCACACATAAAAAGCACTTTTTCTGGACATTTATCAACTTTTGCCGGAATATATATTTTTTGAGAAGCTCGCTGAAATTCAACTGGAAGTTTGATTTAGCCACACGGGATGTTAATTTTTTTCTTGCAGTTCACTCGAAAACAGAAATACAAATAACCAAAAATGGTTCCAAATCATGAGATTCTGGAAGTTTGGTTTCTTTGTTCATTAAAGTCTGGGTTTAAATTTGTCGAGAAGTGCACTACGTCTATCGTTGAAGTTCATTTTTATTAGGAGTGTATTTGTTTGGCAAGTTAATTTGTGTTTCAAAAAATATGTTTATCTTGGGGTGTGCACTTTGTTTGTCACTGAGATTTCATCTACTTTTACATATGAGTTCATTTTATTAGATGAATTCGGGCTGTACACTTTGTTTATTTCAGAGAATTCTTAAACTTTGATTTCAGGGAAGTTCTATTTGTACATATGTGAGCTCCAATTTTTATGGCCAAGATAGTTTGGAAGTTCACCTCAACTTCTTTCGGAAGCTCACTTGGTTCACAATCCCCGCCGCTGGAGTTTAGCGGAGCCTGCTGCTGGCGATGGAGTGAACTTCACAAGTTCATCTCTCAACGGTGCTTGTCTGCTTGTTGCTGGTAAGAGGCCCTCCTCCTAGGCTTAGCGGGACTGGCGTAGGATGGGTGAAGTTCATTCTTCTAATCCTTATAGTTCACTTCTCCTTAGTATCGTCTGTGACCGAGTGGCCATGGCGCAGCTCACTGTAGGCCATGGTAGCAGTTCACAATCTGTGAATTTGTTTCCTACAAGTGTTTCCTTCTATGTCTACAAAAACGAATTATGCTTGAAAAAACAGAGGATTGTCTTGAGAGGGAACTGTTCGCGTGCAACTGATATAAGTTCACTTATCACAAGTTAACAATGTGTGTGCGGCGAAATTCATTTTATAGATGCAACTGATAGGACTGATTCTTGTGATATGTTTGGGTACTCCTGAATCATGCATGGTCATCTGGAAAATACTTTTTACAGATTGTGTATTTTTTGAGACTTGTGATGTTAAAATGTGCATTATCTTGATTCGCACTTCTGTGAATTTCCTGCAGTGACAAGCGTCATGGTGGTCACTTGCACTACGATCGTGGCTAGGGCTGTGGCGTCCTCTTTGTCAGCCAAGTATTAGTGCGCCACCCGGTTCTTTGACGAGAGACGGTGCTGTTCATGATGAGTCCACTTCCTATCTGTGGGGACTTAGTACAAGTGCATGTAAAATGCAATAGAAGTGTGGTTATGAAGTTCACTATTTTATGAGGTAAAATTTCACTTCATCTATGAGGGATAGTTTGCTTGTTTTTGTCATGTGAAACTAAAATATATCTTGTGACTCAACTACCATAACAATGTTGCTATAAGAGGGTAACCCTGAATTATGCTATTCCATCATTTCTGTAGGTCATTACAACGAGCTCTAGAAGATAAACTATCTTTGTCTATATTTCTTTTTTACTTACTGTGGGAAAATTATCAGGAAGCTCAATTTAATAACATCAGGAAAGTTCATTTTTAACCAAACTGGGTAATAAGTGTTGCTCTACACTCATATTTTAAACATCACACTTGCAGTTTAGATGATGAAAATCTGAAGTTCACTTGATGAACATCTGGTCATTCACTAACAAAAATTTTAAACATCACACTTGCAGTGTTTGATTCAACAGTTCTGTTATTTGGGACACAAATCTGACCGGCAACAACCTCACCCATAAAAATGAAAAAGAAGCAGTTCCAGATGGACGCCATGGAAGTTCACTGGTTAGTTAAATCACCTCTTGGGACGGTTCCTTTCTTCCTCTGTATGTATCGGATATAGAGATAGAGGTTGATCCTTGCACGGAAGAAAGGTAGTTCACATTGTTTACCACTGTGAGTTCACTTGATATTTTCTTGGAGTTCATTTTTTGACTGACGCTTTAGTTCAAAAGCGAAACAGAGAAGATACATTGCTTTGAAGTTCACCTTTGTGTCTATGAAAAGTTCGGTTTTAAACTACTAGAATGTTCCCCTTTTTTGAATAAATAAATGATCTTTTGTTTGGAAGAATTTGATTGGACCTGCAAAAATAAATTTACTTTACCATAAAAAGGAAATCCACTTATTAAACAACAGTAGCCCACTTATTAAACAACAGTAGCTTATTAGCTTAAAAAATAGAAGCTCAACAGAGTATAGCTTATTAGCTTCAAAATTCCTGAGGTTCAGTTTTGTATTCTTCCAAAGTTCTGTTTACTATTTCTTCTGAAATTCAGTTCAAAGTCATGTAAAATCAAAATTAGAAACTTCACATTCTCCATATTCCGTGGCACCCCCCTGCAGCTGCAACTTTTCCAGCTGCACAAGGTGACAAACTGCTTGACGGAAACACACAGGGTTGCTCCTTTTGCGAGCATCTAACAGCACTTCTGCGCGTGTTGCGCGTGTTTGATGCTTACCGTAGAATTATTTTCTGCTATGGAACCAGCCATCGGAACTTATAATGAACCCAACAAGTCCACATTTCTTGTGCTAAATGGTCTTGATGGTGTGTACCTTTTCTCATCGATTTGCCAGTAGCAATTTAGAAGTTCACAATTCTCTTGTTACGAAGTTCAGTCTACAAAAACGCGACATTCATGAAAAATTTAGTACAAAAAAAGTAGAAAGAAGTTCACTCTTCGAATTTCAGAAGTTTGCTTTATAAAACCTTGATGTATAAGTTTCTTTGTATATCTTTTTCTTGCTGTGTTTAGATACCTGATAGTATTGCCAATCTCATCCAGCATCATCTTTCATATCCCTAATAAACTGTTGTGAAGCTTTTTTCATGCAGCTTGTTGATGCTTTACAGTTGAGTAAAGAAACTATGAGAACAGTGAAGCAAAATATTTGGTGGGATTTTATGTATAATATTGTATGGCTCCTTTTCTCTCCTCTGTGTATCACTTGCTTATGCCTTTCCATTGAACAAATCTAAAATAGAAATTTCTAATTAATAAATCAACACTTCATTTGTTTGGCCCCTCAAATGTACATCTCCGTCTGAGTAAAAATGAAAAGAAAATCTAGCATCGACAAATTTTTCTGTTTTAGGAGGTTCACTTTTTATTTTATAAAAATGGAATTTCACTTATTTGGCATCCGAAGTTCACCTCAGAAGCATCAAATATTTCATTTTAGTTGTTTTGGGTGGTTCACTCATTCGGCATCTGTAGTTCACATGAGTATAAGAAGCTGTTCACATTGGCATTGGTGCAGCTCAATGTTAGCCATGGTGCAGCTTAGTTTGTCAATGTCTGTCACGAGTACGTTGAATCCTCTAAACTTCTATACCATTGCAGCAATATTTTTTTACGAAATGAACTGCATAATTTCAGTGGTTCTCACATATAATCTATGTTTTGTGTCACTCTGGAAAAAAATAACTTTTATTTGTTTTCAGGGGAGTTCACTTCTGCGGAAGGCAAAGTTCAGATTTTTCAGCGGAATAGTTTGATTCATAATCAGCTAGCTATTTTATTAATCAACTAGTTATTCATTTATTGGAACGTAAGATGCACATAGCCAAGGTAATGTTGAAACACTCCCAAGTGCTATTTTGACGAACATAATGACTAGCTATTCATAGTCGACTTCATGTGCTACGGAAGTCCATCCAATTATGTCGAGAAGTTCATACTTACCTTCGTCTGTTCAGAATAGTTAACACTGAAGTTCACTTGGTTCACACAGGCATTTCAATTTGAATGTTTATTTCATCCATGATTAAAATCACTTTTTTTTTTCTGCGCACTTCACATTGCCATGTTGTGCATTGCTCTAGTATCTCGAAAGATAAGAATTACTTCACTGTGATTTCGTCTGAATCATGCTTAAAACAGGAAGTGCACCCTCCCTTGGCTCCGCAATGCTCTACAAGGCAACGGGAGTCCACCTAACGCTGCCCGGGAGTCTACTAGCGTGGGATCGACTGGCGGCACCCATCCCCCTTCCCTGGCTTGTGCCGCCAGGGAGACCACCCACGCCTACTCCCACGGTCATGTGTGCGCGGCTAGGAAGTCCACCAACGTGAGGCGCTGGGAACACCGTCCCTGCACCAGCGCAGCCTCTTGCGGTTCCAGGGTGACGACGACATGAGGGGCTGCAGTTTCCAGGTCATGTGCCGTCGTGTTCACGGTATATGTTTCTCTTTGAACTCGCTTCTTCATCGGTTTGCCACCTTGCTCGATGACCTGCGCAACTCCGAACTCGCTCGATGCTTATTCATAATTACTCTATTTAACTGTTTTTTCTATTTGAAATTTTGTTTGCAGATTGTGTGTTAGATTTTTATTTGGGCAAAATATTCTGGCTACTTGCACTTCACCCGCAATAATTTCACTCTTTGATTTTCTACTAAGTGCACTTCACATATTGTTGTCAAGTTCCATTCTATGATTCAAGTTCTTTTTTGTTAGGGAGTTCACTTTTCTCTTGAGATTCACTCCGTTTACTTTTATAAAAAGGAAGTCCACGTATTAAGGTAGAGTGGTTCGCTTAAAAGATAAATGATATTCCACTTCTAAAGGGAATACCACGAAAACAGATCTTGTTTTCTCCGGTTCTCTATTGGTCTTTCAAATTAGCCACACAGTTGATGTATATTCCACTTTTTTAGTTTCATGTATATTTCACTTTTGTTGGGCAGTTCACTTTGCACATAAGTGGAAGCTCATGTACATCGTGAATGTTCATTTCATTCATCTATGAAACAAACTAAATGGTCATAGTGAGTTCATTTGGTGTAAAAAGGGAAGTTCACTCTGCAAATAAAATGAATTTCATTTGAACAAAATGCATGTTACTGAAATGGAGGCGCTCAGAGCAATCTTGTTTTGCTATATAAAAGCATTATCTACTATTTCTTTTGCTCTTGACCATCTATCACTGTTTACTAGTATCCTTATGCTGCCTTTTTTTCACGTATAGCGAGAGGAACACTACTTGATCAAGCCTCCTATGCTATATCTAAGACGTGGAATGATGCTATATCCAAGGACATAAACATGGTGCCAGCCCCGCCCTTCTTCCGGCTAGTGGACGCGGCTTGGCGGTCCCTCGGTGTCCATGGCGTAGTCAAGCCCGACTGTCATGCGGCGGGCGAGTCCGCTCCAGGAGAATCACCATGCATTAAAAGAGCAATGTGCACGACGTTAATACTGATGAATCGAATCAGGCAGATTGGCAGAGCAAGTGCTAGTACTGAAGTTTCTGTGACTCTAGCTAGTTAACAGTAGAAGAAGAAGCTGAGCGTGATTGTCAAGCATGTGTGACTGCTCTTTCTACTTTGGTCTCAAGTCTGATGACATTTTGGTGTTTGAGCGTTCCTGCAACATGCATAAGCGTGTTTTGTACTTCGTCAAGTACTGTGTACTTCGTTTGAGCTGTAGTGTTCAATTTTTCTATCTGTGAACTGTCAAGTCCAATTCGTTGCAGACTGAGATGAAGAAGCTAAACAATTCCTAGTGCAGACACACATCACTAATTCAGTGTGTTAGTTAATGTCCTCTAAGTGCTTCTTTTAATGCCTGCCTTAGTGTGGTCTGCTAAATGCAGTACAATGTTGTTTACGTGATGCTAACTAGAAAAAGACATGTTCATTCCATTCGTATGACAAGTTCACTTTTTTTTTTCATGGGAGTTCGTTTTTATTTAAAATGCAATGTTCAGCTCATGCACATAAGCATATAACTGTGAAAAACTTTGAAGTTCGCTTTTATTTAAAATGTAAGTTTGTTTATCTAACTCATGCACATAAGTATAAAACCGTGAAGTTCGCTTTTATTAAAAATGCAAGTTCGCTTGTACATGAGCATTTTTATTTAGACTGAAAGTTCGCTTGTCCAACACATGCATATAAGTACAAAATTATGAAGTTCTCTTTTATTTAAAATGCAAGTTCGCTTGTTCAAGTAATGCACGTAAAACTACAAGTTCGCTTGTCTAATTCATACATATAAGCAGCTTGTCTAATTCGTACATATAAGCATAAAAATGTGAAGTTCACTTTTATTTAAAATGCAAGTTCTCTTGTCCAACTCATGCCATAAAACTGTGAAGTTCACTTTGAACCGTGTGAGAAGTTAATTTTGAACATGCATGAAAAATTTATACCGCGACTTGAAGTTCACTAACAAAATGTCGTGAAGTTCACTTCAGTGAAACCAGGACAGTTCAGGTACTCTATTTTTCTGGGCGGAAATCATACGCGTGGAAATCGTTGGTAAGGCATCCGGTTGCACAAATCAAACAGCACCACATGTAATTAGCAGTGATATAACTCTATTAATACTCCAACATGCCATCATGCCACACCTAATCAATCTAGACGAGCAAGTTTTAAAACGTACAAGTGATGGCGTCATTTCCAATTTTGCGTATTTCTGAAATTAAACTTAAACTGTTGAGAATTTGGAAAAATGTTCAACATAAAAAAGTTGCGCCTAAGCTATATCTTTCCAGCGCCATATCATTTGTAACATTCGGACAAGTGGTTCAAGATTTAACTCCGAAATACTGTACGAAAAACTAAGATGCTCGGAAAACGAAATCACGTATTTTTAAATCTGTCCATAAACCGTGATAAATTTGGAAAAATTTTGTACACCAAAAAAATGCGCCTAATAAGCAGCTTTCCAACGGCATATCATACACATCATTCCGACAAAGCGTTTGAAAACTAAACTTAAAATACTGCAGGAAAATGCAGAAATCCGTGAAAACATAGTTTTGTATATTTGAAATTGGTTTCAAACCGTAGATTATTTGGAAAAACATTGAACATGAGTAAGTTGCGAAATTTCCATACGTATCCAACGGTATATCATATGTATCATTTCAATAAGCGGTTTGAAAATCAACGACAAAACACTGTCCGCCCAAACATGACATTCTAGTGTTCCGCCGAGAAGTTCACTCCCGTGCAGCAGGAAGTTCAGAAAGGGTTCGAGAATAGCTATTCTCGAACCGGTTCGAGAATAGCAGACCTATATATATATATATATATATATATATATATATATATATATATATATATATATATATATATATATATATAACGACACTGTTACGCAACCGGTTGCGGAATAATATTCCGAGCACCGATTCGTACTTCTCCGGACACGAGCTTGTACCGCCTCCGAACTTTTTGCGAGTGTGCATTCGTACTTCTCTGTGTTCTTCATGGAATCGATGTTTCGTCCCGAAATCGATCCGTTTGTTGTTTTCTAGTGTCGTAATTATATTTTCTAGCTAGTATACACCAATCCGCACGCACGCGTTACAACTTTTACAAGATTTAACAAGTTTTTGAATCGGATTGATCCGCCGGCATGTCCGATGCGTACTTATTCCGCGAATCCAAATTGGCGTACGGATCGTCGTTTTTAACATGGAATTCGAGTTCCATTCGCACCATTATGCATATATTAGTGAATCAACTGTTTAATCTGGTTGCAATTTTGCTAGAATCGCTAATTCGGTAGTTGCCCGTGGAGAGCAGTTCCGCCGTTGTCAGTTCATCGATTTCTAGTCGATTTCTCTTTTTTGTTTGTGTTTCTGTTAAATTGATTTGTTTTTATCTGTCAAAGTCATACTATAATGCTCATTGAATTACTAAAAGTCGAACTGGAATTCGCGATCGAATCTGTTGGCAGGTTTGCGTTCCGTTTGCCGTCGTATCATGCGGGGTGGGTATGATTCATCATTTTTTTTCGTGAATTATTGTTTTGATAGAGTTGTAGTAGGTGTTATATCGTTATTAATTCCAGATATACTCATATTAGTTTGTTTGTTTCGATTTTTTTTTCCGACCTGTTCGTCAAATCGACCGATCATCTATGTTGCAAACTGAACTTTTCGATGTAGCGAGGTTGTACTTCTGCTCTCTCGTAGTTTGTTATTTTCTTTTGTTTTCCGTTGCGATTTACATGTTTTTCTAGATAAGGTGTATCTTTATCCATTGCTTTTTTGTGTGTTTTTATTTGTTAGTCGTGCGGATGGATATTTTTGCTTGTGGTTTGTATAGTGATCTTCTTCGTATCCGCGCCCGTACTTCTCGGGCGGTCTAGCTATACTTCTATCCGGATAATGTTTATCTTCTATGCACGTTTTTCTCTATTACGTTCGCGCCTATATAAGTGTTCCTTTGTCATTGAGCACAGCCATAAACTTGATCAGATCTTTCTTCTTTTTCTATCTTCTCCCAATGGCCAAAACTCCCTTCTCCCACGGATACAAACTTCCTTCCCTTGGCACAACCGAGATGAATGTGTTGTACACCAACACGGCATCCAGAGTAGAGGCATGGCTTACTTCAATTGAATCTACCCTTGATGCTTATGAAAGGAAGATTGTGGGGATAGATGTTGAGTATGATAGGCTTAGAGGATCCAACATTAATCCGAAGAAGGCCGCTGTCATCCAACTTTGTGTGGGCACTGAAGTTTTGGTGTACCACGTTTGCCATGCTGATGAAAGGAGTGAGAAGTTGTATGATTTCCTATATGGGTACCGGTACACATTCGCTGGATTCCGCACTGCTCGAAGATCGTAATGTTCTTGGTCGTTCTCAATTTTATATCCATAATATCAAGGACATCCGGATGATTTGGAGAGACCCGGACAACAAGAAGAGGACTCAAGGTCCGAAAGATGTTGTCTGCGACCATTATAGATCCATTTTACATGAAGATGAAAGATGGATTTGGTACGACGGAGCATAGCATGTGGGCTAATGCGCCTCCTCTCCCACTCGAACATATTTTATATGCTTGCTAGGGATGCATATGTGACCTATGAGGTGTATAAGCGTTTGGATGTATTCGAGAGAGGATTTTTTTCTCTTTATAAACGTTCCGAGAAGAAACGTGGCAGGGATTGGTGAACACCTTAAAGTAGTTTGATTAGTTTCCTTTTATGAATTTATCCGAAATGTATTCCTTTAGTTTTATATAGTTTTTATAATGTAATCCGGTATTCGAGTTTATCCTTAATAAATTTCATTTTATTTTTCTGCGAACAAACATTTACTTCTTTTTTATTTTCGTTACAGTATATCATGTTTGTTGCCATTTTTAACGCAACTAAAGGTTTATTATTCTTATGGAACTCAATTTTTTAGAGCTTGTACTTCTTTTGTTCATACTGCAGTACTTCCCCTTGATCAATAACTGTACTTCCGGTTGTTCATCTAGATTGTTACTGAAGATCAAGATACATATGTTTGTACTTCGTAGTTCGTCCTCCTTCCTTTTTTTTGTAATGTATACTTCGTAGCTCTTACTTGTGTACTTCTTGTGCCTCTACTATTGTACTTCCTGTTGGGGGAGTGGGGGGGGGGGGTTGGGGGGGGAAACCCCCCCCCCATACATAAGGTTGTACTTACTCGTACTTGTATCCTGTACTTCCTTTTTTGCTGCCCTTTGTTTTTTGGTTGAGGCTGTACTTATTTGTCTGACAGGCCAGGTAACGGCCCAGTCGGGCTTTTCTGGGCCCGTTTTGTTACGAATTGGTATTTAATTCCCTTTTATTTTTTATTTTGTAATTACAAAACTATGGTAATTGTTTTTTGGCCCGAGTCCATAATTTTCGGCCCATTTAATTGTGGCCCGGTGGCGTCCGTATGCGTCTCTTACACCATAACTGCAAGTTGCGTAGCCGTTCCGCACGGTCCGGATGTCATTACTCCACCTTCCCCACTCTCTTCGCTTTCCTCGTCTCTCGTCGCATGGAAGAACTGCTGCACGGTTGCGGCGACGGAGCCGCTGCCTTCTTCCGGTAGGATCTACTTCTCCGTGCCCCTCCCTATCTCCGCGCCCCTCCCTATCTCTCTATCCTTCTCCGGCCCCTCAAATTTTCTCCCACGGATGCTCTCGTGAGGTTGTGTTCCGGATTAGGGGTTACTGTTCATAGCTTAGGGTTTCCTGCTTGTAGATCTTGTTTTGTTCTTTCCTTCTTGTATCGCGCAGCGTGTCTTCTTGTTTTGTCTCCTGCATTCTCCTCGGACTAATTCGTTTTTATTTTTGCGTTTTGATTTGTGGTTGGTTGCAGGGTTCGTGTTCATGTGCTTCTGATCTGCGCGTTGACTGGGAGAGGTCTATTTTATTTCTTTAGTCATGGAGCCTGCCCCGAAATCCCCACTTCCTCGGGAAACCCAAGGTAATTTTATGTTTTCGTTTTTGTTTTGTGTTACTTAATTCGGCGAAATTGTTTCTCATGCTTGTTGTGCTTCCCTTAGATTTTCGAACTAGTTTATACAATGTTAATTCTTGCGTTGCTTGTGCAGAATTAAGTAATTCTTGCGTTGCTTGTGGTTGGTTTTTTTTCTACATGTAGATTCGGTCATGTGCTTGTTGTTATATGTACTTATTTATCCGTACCAGTTGTACTTCCCTTGTTTAGTTGCAAATACTCGTATTTTTATTTTTACCTTTCTTTTGTTTTGTGTTATTTTGACAATGGAAATTCTCCTAAATTTTTTGTTTTTGTTTCTACATGTACATGTACTTATCCGATGTTAGTACATGTACTTCTTTTCCGCATTCATGTGTATCTTCCTATTTTGTAGTTCTTTATTTTTAGTACTGCTCTCTCCTAGAATTGTTTGCATTTTTCTTGTTATGATTGTTTCTATTCTACTTATCATCTTTCATTGTTCATCTATACTATGTCTGAACCCATTTTCTTTTTTAGGTGAAGTTACAGTTATTAAGAAAGCGAAATTGTTTGCCGCCGATGGCAAACTAAGTCTCGTTGCCGGTATCCCTATCGTTTTTCCTGATGTTACTGTGAGGATTAGAATTGAGGCTGAGGCTAAGAAAAGCTCTTCTACATCTGGTAATCATTTTTAATATGATCCCTGTTTTTGTGCTCATTGTCTTTTTTTGTGATTTTTGTATTGTCATGCTTGTTCTCTTTTGATATGTGAATCATAAGAGAAAGAAGACTGTGTATTTTATTTTTTTGTAGCAGTTGTACTTCCCTTGTTTTTTAGTTTCAAATAATGCAGTTAATTGCATTGCACTTATCTGATATGTATTGTTGGACTTCCTTACCTTTTATTTTACCATTAAATTTTTTTTTCATTGATGTTGTAATTAATTTGTTTCTTTTTCTTTAATGCAGATGCAGATTTGCAAACTGAAGCTGGCGACAAGGATATCTTGCAAGCTGAAACTAGCGACAAGGATATCACCGATGTACTTGCTTACGTAGAAGAGACTTATGGAGATGTAGATCGAATGTCTGCTTATGACGGTTCTGAGCAAGGCGAAGGTGATATAGGTTCTTTGGAGTTGTCGTTAACTCCTACTCAGGATGTTGACGGCACTGAGCCAGTTACTCAGATAGAATATGTCCCAGCCCAGCTTGCTGCTGAGGAAGAAAGGGTTGCACAGAAAATTGTGCGTGCTAGGGAACGAAAGAGCAAGGCGATTCATGATGCAGGAGCATCTAATGTTGGTCCCATAGCTTACCATCGTAGGGAACGGAGGAGCAAGGCGGCTAATGACGCAGAAGCATATGCTGTTGTTCCCGAAGCAAGTCGTACGAAACGGAGGAGCAAGGTGGCTCATGATAATAGCGAGGCTGCTCCTGATGATAGCGATGCGACTCTTGATGATAGTGTGGCGGCTCACGTTGATCCCGAGTTTGCTCCTGCGTCTGATGCAGATGCTGATGTGGCGTCCCATGATGATAACGTAGATGCTGCTCCTGCGTCTGATGCAGATGCTGATGTGGCGTCCCATGATGATAACGCAGATGCTGCTCCTGTGTCTGATGCAGATGCTGATGGGGCGTCTCACGATGATAATGCAGATGCTGTTCCTGCGTCTGATATTAATTTGTCCATTGCTGTTTCTAGCAGTCCTGTTATCACGAACAGGAAAAGGGGTGTTGTCCGAAAGAAGAGGATTACTAATGCTGGTATAGCTGGTAGCCCCCGCGAAGTCCACGTGTCTCTGCTGTGTCTAGTGTTGATGGTAGCCCACGGCAAAGCCCACGTATTCTAAATATGCGAAAGCTAGCCCTCTTGGTGTTATTGCTAAGGGAAAGCAAGCTAAATCTAAGGTGGAAGCAGGCTCATCTCACTTCATTTTAAGTTTTATCAACTTACCTGATATCTGTGTATCTTTTTCTAATTACTTGATAATTTTGTATCTGTAGGCTTCTGCTTCTAAGAAGAAAAAGCCTGCTGATGCTACGGGTGGTAAGAGTGTTGTCGATAAGCCGAAGGTGAACCCTAAGGCGGTGAAAAAATCTGCTCCTAAGAGAAAGAAAACTGTTTGTTTTAAAGAAGATGAGGATTTTGTGGCTGAGGATCATCAGGTTTCTGATGATGACATTCCTAAGGTTATATCGTGTTCTTTTCTTATTTATTATATGCCTTCTCTAGTTGTTTATATGTATGGTTTTTCTTTTTTTTTTGTGCTAGTACTTCCTCATTTGTATAACTTGTACTTCAAGTGTTCCTTCTCTTGTACTTCCCTTTCTTTTTTTGGTGCTAGTACTTCCTTTTTTGTATAACTTGTATTTCAAGTGTTACTTCTCTGTACTTCCCTTCCTTTCTCATATTTTATTATATGCCTTCACTAGTTGTTTATATGTATGGTTTTTCTTTTTTTTTTTGGTGCTAGTACTTCCTCATTTGTATAACTTGTACTTCAAGTGTTCCTTCTCTTGTACTTCCCTTTCTTTTTTCATATTTTATTATATGGCTTCACTAGTTTGTTTATATGTATGGTTTTTTCTTTTTTTGCTGCTAGTACTTCCTCGTTTGTATAACTTGTACTTCAAGTGTTCCTTCTCTGTACTTCCCTTTTTATCATTGTACTGTTTTTGTAATTATCTGTTTTGTGCTTCTATCTCATGCATGTATTTTTGCTTGTACTTACCACGATACGAAAATTTATTAGTTCCATTATTTCATATATGATTTTTTTTTTCTGTGTTAATATGTAATGTTCTTTTAATTTTTGTATAAGGTTGTTAAGAGGAGGAGAGGGCAGGCGGAACATTCGATCTGTGGTTGATGATGAAAATGAGCGCTTTAATACTTGTTGCGGGTGCTCTTTGAAGGAATTAACTTTGTGCTTTGGTTTGCTTGAGGAAAGACACAAAGCTGTTGGTTCGTGAAGTTGGATTGGGTCATATTGGGGATTTCAAGATTAGAACAAACATCAATCGACGTCTTATGTCCTTTCGATGTACAATATCGATCCTGTCACGATGAATTTGGATCTTGGAGATGGTACCAAGATTATTCGGATCAATGCTTGATGCAATTCACAAGTTGTTTGCGCTTCCTTTTGGCGAGAATTCACCTCCGAGGCCTTCAGATAGTATCCATGATGATGCTTTGATGAGGTTAAAGGCTGAGTTAGGTTATGCCAAGAATAAGCAAATTGAGACGAAGGATCTTAGGAGTTTGCTTGCAAATCTTGTGAAAGAACCAGCCAATGATGCTTTGGCTTTGAAGGTTTTCGGTCTAGTTCTTTATAACAAATTTATCTGCCCTGGCTATACTACTCGTGTTTCAAGGGAAGCCGCAATGGTTGAAAATTTTGATATCCTCAAGCTTAAGGATTTTAACTTGTGCCAGCTTGTAGTTGATGAGCTTAGGAAAGCTGTTTTGAACTGGCAGGCATCAAAATCAGATTGGGCTGCTATTCCTGGCTGTGCCATTGCTCCTCTTCTCATGTATCTTGACTGCATTGACCACGGAAGCTAAATCCTAGGGATAAACGCACACCTCGTGCACTTTTCATGAATCCTTCGAATCTTTTGAAGCTTTCGATCTTGATCTGTATTCGGGAAGGTGACTGGAAGCCTTCTTCGTGGATTTATGGCAAGTTACCGGTGAGTCCACTTTCTTCTTTTATTCTTGTTTTTTTATTTTTGTTTCATGTAACTTTTGATTTTAACATTGTTTTTTATTTTTCATGTGTGTTTGCAGGTGGAAATCACGTGGTGATATTGTGTTCTTTGATGATGTATCTAGAATGGCTGGTGGTCGTTTGACTCCTTCGAAGAGGAGTAGCTCTTTTCTTGCATATTTTCAGTCTTCTAGACCTTTTTTGGCAGGTAGTAGCAGTGGATCTGCTCTGGATGCGCAATGTGCTCCAGCTGAGTCTTTGACTGTTAATGTTTGTGGGGATATCGAAGCTCTCCTCTCAAAAGCATATGATATGTCTCTTCAAATACCTACATCTGCTAAGCGGCCGAGCTACACTCGCTGGCTTCTTGCCTCCTGAACTTTGTTTTAATGAAGTTGCAGCAAAGGATACCCTTGATTTGGAGGCTGCAAACATTGTGCACTTTCGGACTAGCATTGTTCACATGCGCCGAGTTTGTGCCTGTTCAAGGCATCCCGGGATGCTCGTTGCAAACCATATGAGGAAAAAGCTGAGGCATATTTGAAGGCCATGAATGATGCTGATGCAGCTGCTGCAGCAGCTTCTTCCGCTGCTGCTGCAGCTGGTTTCCCCCCTGTGCCTGACTGTGCTGCTGTGCGTCCCTGTACTCCTACTGTCGCCGATGCTTCCGGTTCATCTCTTGGAGATGTGAGATTTTCTGTATTTTTATTTTGATCTTCTTTTTAGATGCAAAGCTGAACTTCGTTCTCTTTTTATGTTTGTCTTATGCTTTCTTTTTTCAATTTTTTTTGTAATGACTTTTATTTCTATTTTATTTTCATGCAGGCTACTACTAATGAAGAGTTGCCTGCTGCTGATATTCCTCCATGTGATGATTTGGAGGCGAGAAGATGCATTACGGATGTACGTCGGGATGACAAGGACAATTTTGTGGATGCCATGGATGATCTATCGTCTTGGAAGGACGGTGCTGAAACTTTTGATGAGCGAGAAGCTCTCGATGGTGTTAAGTCTCCGCATACTGGTGAAGGTCTTAATACCGGTTCGTCCATGCTCCGCTTACGGCTGATGTTACAATTGCTCCGTTATTATCGAAGTTACCAAGAGTGATGTTGTCACTTGCTACTCTTAATGCTTGAAGCGAGATACTTATAAAGTTGATGCGCCCCCTTACGTTGTTCTTGCTGACCGAGAGCTTTCACCATTAGTTTCGCAACTTGTGCCGACAAGTACTTTATTTCTTCGCTGCCCCTTCTAGGCAGGGAGGAGAATGCTCTTGAACAAGGCGAGGAGCCGGCTCCGACATCTCAAGATTTAGGCAAGACCTCGTAAAGTTCATGCTTTGGTAGTTTGATTTTGCTTTTGTTTGTTGCTTTTGTGTGGTGTGCTTTGGAAGTGTTGGGGGTGTGGGAAATGTAAACTACCTTGAACAAATTATCGTTAGATTATGTATGTTGTTGTTCTCGGACCTGGGTTGTAAAATAAAAATTCAGTTTCTTTTTCTATTAAGTTTGTGTCTTGGAAACATAGAAAAGAAGTGTGCAGATTTGCTTGTACTTCCTGTTTCACTTTCTATTTTTTACCTTGACGTTACATGTACTTTTCTGTTTTTAGCTTGCTTATACTTCCTTACATGTACATCCTTTTGCACGAAAAAGAGTGCATCTTTGCAGCTATATAGTCATGAATTTTATGCTCTTTGTACTTCCCTGGCAATTGTGTTTGTACTTCCCACAACTTAGGTAGTTGAGTACACTTAGTTCTACTTTTTTCAGCATGTACTTCTTTGCACATGGACCTGCACTTCTTTCTTTGTGTAGTCATGTACTTCTCTAGTCTCGTGTACTTCAACTTTGTATTTTTTTTATAATCTTTGAATCATATCATTTTATGTTTATTCTTTTTAAGGTCGTGATGTTTTAATTTCTTTTGTTTCATGCAGCCTCTCGGTACCGCAACTATTACGCAAAACTTCGAGAAAGTATTGACAAGTTTTTCTATACTGTTACAAAAGTAAAAAAGCGGAGATGAAGTAGCGTAAGTTGCTATTATTTTTTTATGCAACAATTCTTATGGCAACTCTTTCTCATATTGATATTTTTAATTAAATTTTTTTTTTTCAGGAATAAGGTGATGTTTCATAATAAATTTTGCGAAGCTACTGTTAAGGATATTTCAGAATCTTTTAACTGCGTGGGATGCTATCAAGTATCGTAGCCGAAATTGGTATTCACCTAATGAGGGAGAAATACAAGGGCACCAGCAAGCTTATTGTTCCTTTCTGGGTTTGTGTAAGTTGCAGACATTTTTATGATGTAGTTTTGTTACTTACTTATCTTTTTTTTCCCTGGTTTTTGAAGTCTGTTACTTACATTTCAGCGTAAGATATGGAACGGATCCTTTGACAAAAATGTGAGGTCTTGGTTTACTGAAACTGGACTTGAGCGTATGGACAGGCATGATATTGTGAGTAAAACTTTTATATTTGTTTGTATAATATAAATTTTACTGCCTGATGCCTTTCTTATATATTAATTGTCCATTTTTACAGGTTGTTTTTCCAACTTTTGATCCTCCAAAATCTAGAGATGCGGTTGGACATTACGCTGTGGTTACGCTGAATCTGAGGGATAGATCTTTTCAGTATATTGATTCTTTGTATACATGCAAAGATCCTACTGGATGGTTCATGTTCAACAAGATGACGAAGAATATAAAGCAGCTTTGGGCAGATGCTTCCCAGGATATGCAAGACCCTCTCGGTCCACTTACTATTGATGACTTGAAGACGGAGTACATGTGTACACCGCAGCGGGACAATGCGTGAGACATGTGTTATTTTTTTAATCTATAATTTTTGCACATCATTTATATGTCCTTTTTTTCATGTTTTTGTTCTTTCTTGTCATGATGTATGTTGTTTTTTCCGTGAGTCGGGATTGTGGTTTCTTTATGTTACATACCGTTGGGTCTTGGAATGGTAGGTCGCTTACAGAATTTACATGCAAGGACATTCCTAACATAAAGAAAACCATGCTCTTTAGCTGGTCGACGTGTGGAATTTTTGAAGTGGATCTCGTGGGTTTGTTTGGGTATCATCTAGGTTAGTACTTTTTTCTTTTTCATATCATGTTCTTCACCTGTTCGTTTCTTTGTACATGTAGGGTTCCTGCATGTACTTCCCTTTTCTACCTTCTGTACTTCTAATATATATTTATAGTACTTCTTGTTTTATCTTCTTGTACTTCCCTATCTTTTTACAGTATTTTCCTGTACTTCCTATATTTTCTTCTTTTTTGCATGCAAAGTTAATTTTTAATAAGTGTCAGATACTTTTTTTTTTAAATTTTACAACTGACTTTTGTTGCAGGTGAATCTCTTGATCTTGATGAAGAGAATTTCTGTCTTTTTGATACCCAAACTCAGACCTTTGTCCCTGAAGCTGATGTCGTTAACATCAGTAGTCAAGATGATGATTCTCTGAAGAGAACTGACAACAAATCCCTTGATTCTCTGAAGAATAAGTTGGCTGATGTTCTTGGGAAGGCTACTGTTATTGAAAAGACAGTTGCGGATGCTGAAGTTATATTCTCTGATGATGACTTTGTTACCCCAAAGACTAGGTCTGGAAAGGTACTTACTCCTGTTAAGAAGAGAAAGGATCCTTCGGTCGACTCGGCTAATATCACGACTACAAAGAGGGCTCCAAGAAGACCCAAGAAGTGGAGTGGACCTGTAGAGATTTTAAAGCCTGGTGAGTTCAATCACCTCAAAAATGCAAGGCTGCTTAAGGACTTCATGCTGAGCAAGCATGGAGTCGAAAAATATGGAAGGTATGATGTCTTTATGATCCTTCTGTCCACATGTTTTTTCCCTGAACTTTTTCTTTTCTTTTTTTGACCTGTTTTTTCCCCTCTGTGTCTATACAGCGTCAATTACTGTAGATTTGTCCATGGGAAGGATACGTTTGGCGATGATATTGAATCATTATTTACCGGCAAAGAATTGGCTAAGGCCTTTGGAGATCTTGGGGAGTTAGAGGGTGAAATGATGAGCTTTATTATCTCCCAGTGGAAGGAAGATCCCACCCAGAATCATGTCTTTGCTTCCGGAACGCGTGTCCTATTGTCTCCCTACTTTCTTACGGTGAATAATATAGTTTCTCTTCTTTTTTTTATAAGCTAGTTGTTATTTGTTGAATAGTCATAACATTTTTTAACTTATAATCTTTTTTGTGTAGTATTTGCTAGAAATGGACGGCATGATCGTGAGCAACAACTTTGATGTTGTAAGGGTTGTGCAGAGTTTCCATGACTATTTGAAACCAGGAGAGAATCTCTTGACTGCAAATCTGGTAATACATTCAATAAAAACTTTGATGTCCTAACCTGCCTGCAATTCTGCTGAGTTTTAACTATGTTCTTCCTTTTTATTTGTATTTTTTTCACTTGTGCACATGTTTATTTTATTTTTGATGTACTCTTTAATAACAGATCATCATGCCCTATTGTAAGACGATGCCTGGTTCACAACAGAAGCATCATGTCTTGTATGTCATGAACAAGTATCGTGCAACCTTTGATGTTCTCGATTCGTTTGATTGGAGTAGCCACAAAGAACTTTCTCGGAGTTCGTTCCATGCTTGCAGATGTCAAGGAAATTGTATGTTCTAATAATTTTCTGCTTTTATTTTCTGACAGTTTTTTTAGGTTAAATATCCCTTTGCTTAATGTCATTCCTTTTTTCATTTCAATGTTAAAACAGGCTCGAAGGTTGACCTTAGTCATGGAAGGAGTTTATGGCAAACAGCGAGTATGCCAAAAGTGGTCATCCCAATTGGACCAATGTTTCAAAGAAGCCGAACTACGTGCACGTCCCCAAGCGGGGTTTCAACCAAGTGTGGCTACTACTGTTTGAAGTTTGCATCTTCTTTTGACGGTGACCAAGTCGTTCTGGACATTGCAGATGATGATGTATGTTTTTATCTTCATAGATGAAGTAATTTTTTTCTTATATTCCTGTATTTTTCTTTTCTTAATTCTTGATTTTTTCTGTTTATTTTTATGCAGCCTCGCGTTGATGATTGGAAGGCAGAGTACTTGTACTCAACTGTGTTCCATGTCAACAATAAGGTTCCTCTACATGATCTGACAGTGGAAATTCAATGCCTTTCTGTAACGACCCGGAAAAACCCCAATATTAGATTTGTTTTTCTCCGCTGCTTGTTTTTCCGTGTCCTTCCAAAGTCATGTGCATCATGCATATTTTAAATCCCAAAATTATTGTTATTAAACTTTATTTTCATTACCAAAATTATTCTCTCCTTTTCATCCCAAAACTAAATCTATATTTTTCTAGTATTTTTCTGGTATCAAAACTGTTTTAAAATGGTTTATAACTAATCAGGAAAATAAAACAGAAAACAGTTTTAAAACAAAATAAAAAAAAGAGGGAGAAGACCTCCCAGCCAAACCAGGCCAGTAGTCCCAGCCGGCAGCCCACCCCGCGGCCCAACCTAGCCCATCCCAGCTTCTCCACTCGAAACCCTAACCTCCCCTGGTTCTTTTCCGAAAACCCCTCCCGTCGCCGGCAAGTTTCGCCATCGGGTCCTCCCACCTCTCTCGGTCTCTCCCCGACCTCGAGCCCGTGGCCTCGGCCGAGCGACCTCGCTCGCGTCCCCGCCCGCGGCGCCCTCTCTCCGCTCCCTCCCCGAGCGCCGCTCGCCGGCCGCCACCTCCCCGTGCTTCCCTCGCCGCGCAGCAGCGCGCCCTCCCCGGCTCCTCCACACCGAGCTCGCCACGGCCTCCTCCCGCAAGCCCGCGTCGGGCGCGACCGCGCCTTCGCCCCGCGAGCGGGAGCTTCTCCTCGGGCCGCCGCCTCGGTTCCCCTGCGGCGGCGCGTCTGCGGGACCATCTCCGCCCCGTCTCAAGGCCGTCCGGCGCGCGACCCCTCCTCTCGCTCCGTTGCCGTGAGCACCGCCGCGCGCCACGCCTCCCGTCCCGCCGCCAAGTTCGCCACGATCCCCTTCGTACGGGTTCGTCCTCGACCATCCGGTCCGCCTCCGCGCGTCCGGCACTTCTCCGGGACCCCCGTCGCCCATGTTCTTCGTCCCCGGCGTCCCGCATCGCCCGACGAAGCCGGCGTCCACGTGCTCGAGGTCGTCATTCCCCGCCCGTGGCCTCTCCGTCTCCAACCGCTTCGTGCCTGCTGCCTGAAAACCGTGGCATGCTCCTGTTGTTTCCGATGATGTTGATGTCCTCATGTTCCAACTCCTACACGACCCGTGGTCTCTGTTTCCCCTTCGTATACATGGTGCTGTGCCCGTATATGTGAAGCCAATTGGCTCAAGACCTGCGTCGCTGGTGTACTGCTACATCTACTGCTACAAGGTCGTCAAGTTCTCCCGATGGATTACACGACGCAACGCTAGTTCGCCACCGACAATTGAAGCTGGAACATCAAGTTCTCCTTCCCGGATCCGAAGGCGAAGACCCCGGCTTCATCTTCTTCCTCTCCGAACCCGAATCCGGCGACCATCCTTGTTCCGATACCGTGAGACCCCGACCCTAACCAACCTATTTTATAAATGTGTTATATAACTTGTTGCACCAATTATACATGTTGCATCGCATTGTGTATCTCGTGGGTTCGGGTAAATAGCGAATCAACTAATTAAATATGGAATTGTGCGGGATTGTTATCTTATCCCGGTTCCATTTAATTTTGTGTAGCGCACCCATGCCATGTTTATGCCATGCTAATAACATTTAATATGCGAGGTAGATAAATAACTTGAACCTAATAATTGTGTGTCGGAATTCTGATTCCGCTTAAATTGGATAAGTTGCATCGCATCATATATGCCATGTCATGCATATCATCTTCATCATGCTTGGTTCTTATACCGTAGTAGTAAGATTTGCATCCGTTGGTTGTTGTAGCAATTTGCTTCTTCCCGGATAGGATCACGAAGTGGTGCGGTGAGATACGACAAGGCCCCCGGATGTTCCTCGGCAAGCTTTAACAGGCAAGCATTTCCCCTAGACTTCTGCCCCTGCAGAAGTCGCTTACCTATTTTATTTTGCCTTCTCCCTCATGCTATCCTAAGTTGCGTTCTTGTCACGTGTCCCTTCCACTTGTTATCTCAAGCAGCCTATATTGCCTCCACCAACCACCTACAGCTATTGTTTGGTTTCGGGTCTGCCTTGCGAGTCGTAGTGCATGCTAGTGCTATTTTATCTCGTTACCGTTGTTGTTATCTTATCGGGTTATATGTTGGGAAGAATCATGGTTAATTTAGTTGTTGATATTTGTTTAGCGGAGGCATCGGTGGGTCAACTGCTTGTTTTGTGACGGCTCACTTGTGTTTCCTAAATAATTTAGGACCCGAGTTCTTGTTATCTGTTCCGAGACTGAGCGCTCTAACCACACGTGGGTATGCTTACCGGGTCTCCCCTCGACCACTGCCGGAATCTACAGCTTTGTCCAGTGGCCACAACTAGTTTGGATGTTTGTTTTGTTTCTCCCGGGCGTGCAAGCATGTTTCTTTGTGGTCAGATGATATGATGTTACTTTTGGGGAAGCCGTGAGTGCCTTGTAACCCCGTTGTCTCTTGCACGCTCGTAGGTGCGGTCCGCATTGTTAAGAGGTCATCCTCTAGTGGGCTCTGATCCTCTTAGCCGTTCTCGCAACAGCTAGGTCCGTCTCGGAGAGTCGGCCGGACTCTGATTCGGGTTAACTTAGTTAGGTTGCTTCATGGACATTGTTGTAGTGAAGGAGAGTGTGTGTCATGATATCCACCTGTCGTAAGTGGGTTGATCGTGCGTGTGGGCACATTTGGGCACCCCTGCAGGGTAAAATCTTATCGATAAGCCGTGTCCGCGGTTATGGACGACTTGGAGCTGTATGACTCGACCATAGACAACTTGCACCTGTTGATTCATTAATAATAACTTGTGTAGTAAGTTAGTACAACCTCAATAATAAATGGTTAAAACTTGACAAACGTGTGAGTGCCTTTGTAAGTACTTCTTTGCGAAGGGGGAAAGCGTTGGCGGTGTTATGTTTGCAGAGTATAGAACTGTTAGTTTATGCGCTCTCTCATCTTCTCTGATTAGACGAATGTTGTAGAGTGTCTCTATAGGTTTTTAGTGCTTGCGCGCTGCCGCTTAACCCCACCATATTGCCTATGACGTTCCTCTTGCGTCCTCTAAGTCCCCTGCGTGCCTCAAGTACAAAGGACGACTGGTTGACGAATGCTTATACGTCTTGAAGTCTTGTTAAGTACGAACCCGTACTTATTGCTGCTTCTACGGGATATAACCGGGCAGGTATGAAGATATGTTCGTGAAGGCGACGTTAGCAAGGTTACCCTTCCGGCTTGGCCTGGGCAGGGTTATGGACGCCATCGCTTATCTTCAGGACTCTTAGTCCAATTTGTATCTTGTCCGTACTCGGATGTATTTGTTCTTCTGTATGATTTGGATCTTGAGTTGTATCTATTTGTATCTTGACTCGTTGGAGTCGCTGTTGTAATATATGTATATTGTGGGCTCTATTGTAATCCTGTTGTAATGTTACCGCCGTGGTAATTCCTCTGGCATCACGTGTGTGATTCGTCGCGCACGTCGTGTCGGAGGGCGTCTCTGAGTCGATATCGTGCGGATTTTGGCGGGTTCGCTGGGATCCTCATGGTACCGGTTCCGGGGCGTCACAAGTTGGTATCAGAGCCTCAGGTTGACGGTACCCCACTAGTCCAGCCTTTAGGATAACCTTGCCAACGGTCGTTGAGTTTAGAGTGTCCAAACTATTTTCTAAAACTCGTTGGATAGATCTGATTAGCTCTGAATTTTCTCCTTATCTCTATTCTTTCTCGTCTTACCTATGCGAGTTTTGAGTCTTCTCTCTTATCTGAGTTTTCCGAGTCTTAGGTTCCGACGCGGGTTGGACGATCTTTGCCTTTAACCTAATAGGATCGATCTTTGAAGATTCCACCGGAAGCACATCTTCAACAGCGGAACAACGACTTCTTGTTAGTGGTGTCGAGAAGATCAACACTTCGCCACAAGAAGGTTCCACGCCAAGGTCGGGAGAAGATCAACGACGCGCCAGAAGATCCGGTAGTTCACCTCTCTCCCCCTTAGGTTGACGTGGAACCTCGGGGCGAGGTTCCTTGTTAGTGGTGTCGTTTGTAACGACCCGGAAAAACCCCAATATTAGATTTGTTTTTCTCCGCTGCTTGTTTTTCCGTGTCCTTCCGAAGTCATGTGCATCATGCATATTTTAAATCCCAAAATTATTGTTATTAAACTTTATTTTCATTACCAAAATTATTCTCTCCTTCTCATCCCAAAACTAAATCTATATTTTTCTAGTATTTTTCTGGTATCAAAACTATTTTAAAATGGTTTATAACTAATCAGGAAAGTAAAACAGAAATCAGTTTTTAAAAATAAAAAAAAATTGGGAGAAGACCTCCCAGCCGAACCAGGCCAGTAGGCCCAGCCGGCAGCCCACCCCGCGGCCCAACCTAGCCCATCCCAGCTTCTCCACCGAAACCCTAACCTCCCCTGGTTCTTTTCCGAAAACCCCCTCCCGCCGCCGGCAAGTTTCGCCATCGGGTCCTCCCACCTCTCTCAGTCTCTCCCCGACCCCGAGCCCGTGGCCTCGGTCGAGCGACCTCGCTCGCGTCCCTGCCCGCGGCGCCCTCTCTCCGCTCCCTCCCCGAGCGCCGCTCGCCGGCCGCCACCTCCCCGTGCTTCCCCTCGCCGCGCAGCAGCGCGCCCCTCCCCATCTCCTCCACACTGAGCTCGCCACGGCCTCCTCCTGCAAGCCCGCGTCGGGCGCGACCGCGCCTTCGCCCCGCAGGCAGGAGCTTCTCCTCGGGCCGCCGCCTCGGTTCCCCTGCAGCAGCGCATCTGCAGGACCATCTCCGCCCCGTCTCAAGGCCGTCCAGCGCGCGACCCCTCCTCTGCTCTGTTCTGTGAGCACCGCCGCGCGCCCTGCCTCCCGTCCCGCCGCCAAGTTCGCCACGATCCCCTTCGTACGGGTTCGTCCTTGACCATCTGGTCTGCCTCCGCGCGTCCAGCACTTCTCCAGGACCCCTGCCGCCCATGTTCTTCGTCCCTGGCGTCCTGCATCGCCCGACAGAAGCCGGCGTCCACGTGCTCGAGTTCGTCATTCCCCGCCCGTGGCCTCTCCGTCTCCAACCGCTTCGTGCCTGCTGCCTGAAAACCGTGGCATGCTCCTGTTGTTTCCGATGATGTTGATGTCCTCATGTTCCAACTCCTACACGACCCGTGGTCTCTGTTTCCCCTTCGTATACATGGTGTTGTGCCCGTATATGTGAAGCCAATTGGCTCAAGAGCTGCGTCGATGGTGTACTGCTACATCTACTGCTACAAGGTCGTCAAGTTCTCCCGACGGATTACACGACGCAACGCTAGTTCGCCACCGACAATTGAAGCTGGAACTTCAAGTTCTCCTTCCCGGATCCGAAGGCGAAGACCCCGGCTTCATCTTCTTTCTCTCCGAACCCGAAACCGGCGACCATCCTTGTTCCGATACCGTGAGACCCCGACCCTAACCAACCTATTTTATAAATGTGTTATATAACTTGTTGCACCAATTATACATGTTGCATCGCATTGTGTATCTCGTGGGTTCGGGTAAATAGCGAATCACCTAATTAAATATGGAATTGTGCGGGATTTTTATCTTATCCCGGTTCCATTTAATTTTGTGTAGCGCACCCATGCCATGTTTATGCCATGCTAATAACATTTAATATGCGAGGTAGATAAATAACTTGAACCTAATAATTGTGTGTCGGAATTCTGATTCCGCTTAAATTGGATAAGTTGCATCGCATCATATATGCCATGTCATGCATATCATCTTCATCATGCTGGTTCTTATACCGTAGTAGTAAGATTTGCATCCGTTGGTTGTTGTAGCAATTTGCTTCTTCCCGGATAGGATCACGAAGTGGTGCGGTGAGATACGACAAGGCCCCCGGATGTTCCTCGGCAAGCTTTAACAGGCAAGCATTTCCCCTATACTTCTGCCCCTGCAGAAGTCGCTTACCTATTTTATTTTGCCTTCTCCCTCATGCTATCCTAAGTTGCGTTCTTGTCACGTGTCTCTTCCACTTGTTATCTCAAGCAGCCTATATTGCCTCCACCAACCACCTACAGCTATTGTTTGGTTTCGGGTCTGCCTTGCGAGTCGTAGTGCATGCTAGTGCTATTTTATCTCGTTACCGTTGTTGTTATCTTATCGGGTTATATGTTGGGAAGAATCATGGTTAATTTAGTTGTTGATATTTGTTTAGCGGAGGCATCGGTGGGTCAACTGCTTGTTTTGTGACGGCTCACTTGTGTTTCCTAAATAATTTAGGACCCGAGTTCTTGTTATCTGTTCCGAGACTGAGCGCTCTAACCACACGTGGGTATGCTTACCGGGTCTCCCCTCGACCACTCGCTCGGAATCTACGGCTTTGTCCAAGTGGCCACAACTAGTTTGAATGTTTGTTTTGTTTCTCCCGGCGTGCAAGCATGTTTCTTTGTGGTCAGATGATATGATGTTACTTTTGGGGAAGCCGTGAGTGCCTTGTAACCCCGTTGTCTCTTGCACGCTCGTAGGTGCGGTCCGCATTGTTAAGAGGTCATCCTCTAGTGGGCTCTGATCCTCTTAGCCGTTCTCGCAACAGCTAGGTCCGTATCGGAGAGTCGGCCGGACTCTGATTCGGGTTAACTTAGTTAGGTGGCTTCATGGACATTGTTGTAGTGAAGGAGAGTGCGTGTCGTGATATCCACCTGTCGTAAGTGGGTTGATCGTGCGTGTGGGCACATTTGGGCACCCCTGCAGGGTAAAATCTTATCGATAAGCCGTGTCCGCGGTTATGGACGACTTGGATCTGTATGACTCGACCATAGACAACTTGCACTCGTTGATTCATTAATAATAACTTGTGTAGTAAGTTAGTACAACCTCAATAATAAATGGTTAAAACTTGACAAACGTGTGAGTGCCTTTGTAAGTACTTCTTTGCGAAGGGGGAAAGCGTTGGCTGTGTTATGTTTGCAGAGTATAGAACTGTTAGTTTATGCGCTCTCTCATCTTCTCTAATTAGACGAATGTTGTAGAGTGTCTCTATAGGTTTTTAGTGCTTGCGCGCTGCCGCTTAACCCCACCATATTGCCTATGACGTTCCTCTTGCGTCCTCTAAGTCCCCTGCGTGCCTCAAGTACAAAGGACGGCCGGTTGACGAATGCTTATACGTCTTGAAGTCTTGTTAAGTACGAACCCGTACTTATTGCTGCTTCTACGGGATATAACCTAGGGCGGTATGAAGATATGTTCGTGAAGGCGACGTTAGCAAGGTTACCCTTCCGGCTTGGCTCGGGCGGGGTTATGGACGCCATCGCTTATCTTCGGGACTCTTAGTCCAATTTGTATCTTGTCCAGTACTCGGATGTATTTGTTCTTCTGTATGATTTGGATCTTGAGTTGTATCTATTTGTATCTTGACTCGTTGGAGTCGCTGTTGTAATATATGTATCTTGTGGGCTCTATTGTAATCCTGTTGTAATGTTACCGCCGTGTTAATTCCTCTGGCATCACGTGTGTGATTCGTCGCGCACGTCGTGTCGGAGGGCGTCTCTGAGTCGATATCGTGCGGATTTTGGCGGGTTCGCTGGGATCCTCATGGTACCGGTTCCGGGGCGTCACACTTTCTCCACATT
>NC_061511.1:273282879-273312958 GCF_022539505.1 Lolium rigidum
CATTGCCTTTAAGTATGTACAAAGCCAACTTTAGTATTTTTGTATCTATTGAACTTCACTTTATTACGGAGTGAACTTCAATCTACAACAATGAACTCACTATGAGCATTTGATCTGTTTCATGTAAAACTGAAATGAACTACCATGTAGTACAAATTGAGATGTCTTCATGTTCGAAGCGAACTGTTAAAAAAATGAACTATGTAATAACTGAACCACTCACAGTGAACCTATGAAAACCGAACTACCATGCAGCCTATGCACTTCATGTTTGCTGGAAGCAGAGCACGAAGTGAACTATGAAATAACTGAACCACTCGATAAAATGAAATGAACTGGATGAAATAAAAGTGAACGTCTATGGTAGATAAAGTGATTTTCTTTCTTTTCATCAATGAGAAAATGAACTCTTTTCAGAAAATAAAAGAGTATACTCCCGTAGTGGACGAACCGAACTTGTGTCTAAATTAAAAGTGAACTTCGCAATTTTTCTGTTGTGTGCTTTTGTATCAAATCTAGTGGATGAAGGAAACTTCCAAAACAATAGTAAGTAAACTTCAAATGTGAAAGACATGAACTTCTATGTTTAAAGCTATCAAACTTATCCATAATAAATTGATGCAAAGGATAAATGTCCAGTGTATAAATTAACTAGAGAGACAAGAAATCAATTGGAGATAGAGGTAGCATGCTCAGATGCAGAACTGACGCCTTCCTGATATATACATGTGGACTTCTTTCGTGAAACAAGTGCACTACTGCAGGGGATAAATGTCCAGTGTATAAATTAAATACATCAAACTTTTAAACCAAACTGATGGTTTAACACTGTGTGATTCTGATATAGGAACAACGTTTTGCTAGTTTACACGCACCTGCACTTCCAGTAAGGGGGTGGGACTGGTGCATCCGCAGGGGCAGCGAGCGAGCTCGGAGCTTGGTGGACTCCGGTGTGATTCATGGTGGACTCCTGATGGGGACGAGGTGAACTGCCCAGATGCAATCACCTGATGTAAAATGGGAATAAAATGAGTACTCAATGCCCTATCAAGGTGATAGTTTCAGATGTAGTCCAGTATATAGTACAAGCACTCCTAGTTCAAGCACAAATGCTATCGCCACAGAATATTTTTTTACAGTTAACTTTCTGCTGTGTTCTTTAGCCAAAATCAGTGGACAAAGCAAACTTCCGTAACAAAAACAAATAAATTCATGTGAGAACAAGGTGAGCTTCTACTTTTTAACAAAGCACTATCAGTTGCAAAGTTTGTCTGCCCGACGATAAGAGTTTATTATATAGATCTCATTGTATTGACCTACAAAAACAATGGAATGACAACATTGTTATAGAAGTTGATTCACAAGATATATTTGAGTTTTAACACATGATAAAAACAAGTGGGCTTCCCTCATAGAGGAACTGAACTTTTAGCAAAATAAAAAAGTGAACCTACGATCCACACTATTTTTATAACTGCAATTGCCCTATACTTGTAACGAACTCCGCAGTACGGAGGAAGTGAACTTCAGACAACTAAAGATCGAAGCAAACTCCATAGATGCAATTTTTATAACGGGTAATTGCCCTGTGCTTGTGGGAGTCCACGCCGATGCTGGTGGAGCTACCAGCGGGCAGTGCAAACGGATTGCGCGTGGTGAACCAGAGTGGCGTGTGGTGAATTACCGTGGCAGGGTGCCGGAGATGCTGGGGACGTCGAGCTCGTGGTGAACGACGGGGGGCTGCACGTGTGAACTCCTGTGGCTGCACATGTGAACTCACGGGTAGGGCGTCACCGGACTCGCATCGATGCATGTGAACTAGAGTCATAAATAAATAATTTCAGTAGTCATAAGTGTAACCATACTACCATACAGGTTAAGGAGTAACTAAATGCTGCACGCATAATCTGAATGAATCGAGGCCTCCATAATATTAATCCCAGTTATCTCAAACAAATATAATGATATTTCCAAAGTTTATATAGTTTGGAATTCCACTAATGATAAATCCATTCTAGTTTTGCCTCCGCAAAAAGACATAACAACACACATTGGCTCTATCTGTCCCAAAAAGCTACAATGGGCAGCGACACTGCAATGGCAACAACTAGCACATAGATTGTATAAAAAACCTTGTGCACATGCAGAGACAAATTTCCATGCAATACAATGGTTTCTAAACTTTAGTGTTCACCATTTGCAAACTGCACAGCACGACTAAGTGAACTGCTGCTTAAGCCGGCGTGACAGTTTTTGACGACTAAGTGAACTTTAGTGTTCAATTGTATTATCTCAATCAATACACAATTATATCATCTCTTTTTAGGAGGCAATTGAATTTTTTGAGATGTAATAGAGATGTGAACCTAACTTTCTAACAAATAAATATGAACTTCCGAAAGAAAAACCAACCAATATAGTTACTTGGTCTTTTGAAATACACTCCAGATAAATCGAGTTTGTTTTACTGCGAGTGGACTGTCCAGAATCAAGTTTATTTTGTCTTTCCAAAAGTTATAACTTCTCTTGCTCTCTTACTAAATTGTGCAGAGAGCTCTGGGCAGCATATAGACCTTTCTTAGCGTCAAGAACGAGTATAAACACATAAGAATAGGGACCTCGAATGTAATCTTGAATGCAAATATAAATTGTTTACTAGTTAATAACCTTGAGTGTAGCGTTGAAATCCCCGCAGAATATTACCGGAGCACCATTCCATGTCTTAGATATAGCATATGCTCGATCAAGTACCTATACAGAAAATGACCATTCCATGTCTTAGATATAGCATATGCTCGTTCATGTACTTATACAGATAGTCAAGAGCTAAAGAAACACTAGATAATGCTTTTATACAGCAAAACAACAACAAAACAACAGGAGCACGCTGAACTTTCTCGGAGAGAAAAAGTGAACTGCCACACGAGGGCGATGTGAACTTGCTGACAAAATAGTTGATGGAGCGAACTCCCAAGAAAAAATAGGCTTACTTCACCCATAGATGAAGTGAATTCTAGCCATGTGCACCTATACAACAGTGGATCAACAAATTGTGAATTGCATTTTTTCCGAGTATATTATCTCTACAATTTTACCTACAAAAATTGTGAACTTTTCAAGTGCATACGAATTGAACTTGTAACAAAGGAAAACAAACTAACCAAATTGAGTAAGCTTACTAGACACATAATTTGAACGGTTGAGATACACACAACTGAACTATGGACATACACAAATGTGGACTCTCTAGATGCAGATAGCTTGTTTGTGCTCGTGGCCACACATACATGTCTCTGTGGACTGCCGAAGGTCATCGACAAGACCTTCAGTGTCGACGTGGTGGACTTTGGTGGTCACCCGGTGTGGACTTCCCAAGGGCGGTGCACTGGACTCCCCCAATTATGTAATGAATAAATTAAAAAGAGTTGGAACAGAATTTTCCAGATATTGTTCTCCCCCATTGCACTGTTCCACAATTAAATCCGAACTTATAGTTTCCTACATCTAAATCCCCCATTGATTTTATGTGTACACATGGAGATGCTAATTTTCTAGATGGGGCCGACAGTGAACTGCCGGCGAAGTCTTCACGAGCAGAAAGAAATCGCCACAAGACGTAGTGAACTTCTACAATAAACTTTCTTTATAAATAAACTGAATGTCTACCTCTTTTTATAGTCAGACACGCATCAGCACATACATGTGCCATATTTTGCTCAGGCTTAATTCAAAATTTCCCATTAAAAACAAAGAACGGAAAATTGAACTTCTAAAGGCTTTCACAGACTCATGACCGGCACAAGTAAATTGTGAACTTCATCGGAAAAACTTACAACACGGAAAATCTGTAAAATCCAGATAACGGAATTGAACCTCGTAGCCATCACACACTTATATGATTTTTTGTTGGAACATATTTTTATTTTGTATGCTTTTGAACAAAAAACCGAAAACTGTTATCCTTGAACTTCCCCATGAAAGGAAACAAACATCTGTGGCTAACAAAATCTACTTGGCGACTAACAATATAAAAGGGAACTACCACACAATTCAATCTGAACTTCGATTCAGAAATAGCACCTAGTAACATTGAACAACAAATACCTAGGACAACTAAGCATCTATATATACTGAACTCTCAAAATATTCTTGCACGCTTAGGTCTTTCTCCATATCCATGCTAATCCTAGTCAATCTGGCAATGCAAAGCATATAAGGATGACCACATGATGGTCACTTACACACATATTTCGTCCATCAATATTTCATCTCATAATGAATCAGTTTTAAATCCATTTCATCTCTCGTAATGTTTCCGCAATTTGTTATTAACAAATCAATTCATCAATAAGATCGAGTTAGCTATCTATGAAACTGAAAAAAGGGATTGTGATGAGAACATTGTACATACAGAGGAAGTTTGAGAAAGTTTGAGCAGGCACCTTTGACGATCTCCCCTGGTCGTTGGTATACAGGAGCCTCTTGAGGCAGAGCCATATCATCTTGTCCCCAAAGCCCCCAAGCTTACTACTGGCGATGGAGTAAACTTCATGGATTGAGACAGGGGGAAAGGTCGAACTTGGGGGTGCAGCGTCTGGGCCTGCGACCGGGGGGAAAGGTGAACTTCCCATGGTGGAAAAGTTAATTGCTCTGGGCAGTGTGGATTGTGAGCTCCCGTGGGAGATTGGAGGGGCGAGCAGGGGGAGCAACGAGTAAATATAGGCGAGGAGTTTGAAATGTGACCGGCAGCAGCATGCCGGAGAGGTCGCCGCCGGCCGCCGGCAGGATCTCGGGGACGTTGCCGCCGGCAGCAGCTTGGGGCAGTGGTCGCAGGTAGCAGAAGCTGCAGGCAGGTGACTGCAATCTCTTCCTCCGAGCCTCCCCGCCGCCAATCCAGCGCCACGGCGAGCTCCTCCCACCGGCCGTGGAGTTAGATAGAAGGAGGGGCTGGTACGTGTAGGGGCGGAGTTCGCTGAAGGCGCCGCCTAGGTCTTCACCGCCCGCACCAGGACCATGCGTGGAGGAGATCCCCTGACCTCGGCCGCTCACACATTGCGCCGTGGGTCGGCCGGCCACATGGACGAGCTGGACCTTGGCGGCCGGACGACGGCGGATCCTCTCGTGCGGGCGTCCCGTCTGTGCGTGGTGCTCCTCGGTCGACAGGAGGAGGGGATGCGGAGAAGGGCTCCGGGGCGGCGTCCCTGCCGGCAGCAGGCTGATCCGGGGGCACTAGATGGCGAGGATGGAGAGGGGTGGGTGTGTGTTGTGTTCGGGGATATGGAGGAGGAAGGTTTGGGGAGAGGCACGATCGCCGGAATCAGGTCTTCCGTCGTGGGCGAGGGAAGCGGAGCGCCGCCGGTCGCCGAAATCGGTTGGAGAGGGCAGCGGGGCGCCGCTGGTCTACGGGATCTGATGTCGAGGGCAACGAAGTGAGCGATCTGGATGTGGGTTGACCGGTTCAGGAGGGGGCGTGGAGGAGTGGGCGGCTCAGAATAAGAAAGCGAAGCGGGAATAGGGTCCGGTTCGGGAGTAGAAGCTAAGCGGGAATAGGGGGTTCGAGAATGGCTATTCTAGAACCCCTCTTAAGGGGGTTTGAGAATAGTCTTGCTCTCTCTCTCTCTCTCTATATATATATATATATATATAGGTAAACTAACCGGTGCACCATGGTGCCTGGGCACCATGAATCATAAAAGGAAACCTGCACAGCAAACTGGGAAGTGATTTGTCTCTGTTTCTGATAATTGGAAAGTGCATTCTCTCTCCTGTTGATATTTGGAAAGTGTTTTTCTCTCCTTTATACACCTATGATGCAATCTGGCACCCACGATGTAATTGTACGGTCATGATGGATGGTGCCTGGGCACCATGGTGAGAAGCTCAATTGGGGCACCATGGTGCCCAGGCACCATGGTGCACCAGTTAGTTTACCTATATATATATATATATATATATATAGGTCTGCTATTTTCGAACCGGTTCGAGAATAACTATTCTCGAACCCTTTCTGAACTTCCCGGTACATGGATGTGAACTTCTTCTTCCCTGAATCTGAACTTCCCGACGGACTTCAATATTGTACAGGGCGAACTTCCGAAACTTCAGTCTAGTTTGAAGTGAACTTCAGAAAATATAGCGAACTTCCGTCGCATCTGAACTTCTCTGGACAGAGATCTGAACTTCCCCTTATCTACATCTGAACTTCCAGACAGACCTCAACGTTGTAAGGAGTGAACATCCATTTCAACGAACCACTTGTGAACTTCCTGGTGTTTCATAGTGAACTTCTTGACGGAACACCAGAATTGCATGTTCGTGCGGACAATATTTCCACGTTGATTTTCAAACCACTTATCCGATTGATGTGTATAATATACCATTGGATTCGTATGGAAATTTCTCAACTTTTTCATGTTCATTGTTTTCCCAAATTATGTATTGTTTAAAACTAATTTTAAATATACAAAACAACGTTTCGCGGATTTCTCTATTTTCGTGCAGTTTTTTGGATCGATTTTTGGAACCACTTATCAGATCGAGGCGTATGATATGCCGTTGGAAAGCTAATGACTAGGCGCACCTTTTTCATGAAGACCACTTTTACAAATTATTTACAGTTTAAGAGCAGATTTAAAAATACGTGATTTTGGTTTTTTACCTTTTCGGTTTTTTGTACTGTTTTGGGGTTTTTATTTCTGAACCACTTTTCCAAATGTTCCAAATCATATTGCGTTGAAATGATGTTCATTAGGCACAGCTTTTTCATGATGAACTTTTTTCCAAATTCTAAAATGTTTAAGTTTAATTTCAGAAATATGCAAAAGTGGAGATTACGCCGACACGAGAATATTTCAAAATTGGCTCATCTAGATTGTGCCGACACGATTTGTGCAATTGAAGGTCCTAACGACGATTTCTATGTGTATGATTTCCACCCAGAAAAATAGAGTACATGAGCTGCTCGAATGTGGCAGTGAACTTCCTTATATCTATTTAGTGAACTTTCAGTCACGATATAAAGTTTCAGCACTATTTTTAAAAGTGGGCCTCAAGATATTTATATGGTGAACTTCTGAAGTTCATTCGGTGAACTTATGTTTCATGATATTTTAAGTGAAAAAAAAATATTTTTGTGAACTGAACTTTTATTGGCACGATGCATAAGGTGGTCTTCCTTCCGTAAAATAATTAACTCCCAATACCAGACAAACTAAACTCCGTTGAATATCAATGAACTTCACCAACCACGCCAAATTGTTTTGTATTTCTACTTGAACTGCTAGTTCTTTTTAAGTGAACTCACACAATGGACGAAATGAACTGCTGAAAAATAGAAGTGAACTATTTTATGTTAACAAGTGAACTTGGATTTCCCCATGTCACACTACTTTTATATACATGAGCGCATAGATCAAATGAACTACTCAGCCTGAATATATACATCAACAATATTCTACATATCTGCCAGCTTGTAATTACTTTTGACGGTGGCTATCAAGCTCCATCTCCCGTTCAATGTCTTTGTTGGTCGCAGTTGCAGCCGTTGGTGCATGAACAGCCCAGACTAAACTGAACCAGCAGCAGCGACTCAATATAACGAGCAGCGTTTCACCACTGAAAAATAGAAAGTTCGGTACTAGTAGGAGCCACCAGTATGAGCCGGAGCGGCCGCACTAGAGCCCTCCATCAGTGCCACAACAACTGGGCAAGTTGAGTGAACTCCTGGACAAAAGGGTGAACTGTTACAAAACTGAACTATCAACTTACATAAAATGAACTGCGATAAACAAGGGGCAACACAGCAGGACTAGATGCACGGAACTGAAAAATGAACAAAAATTACATATATTAACAGATGGCACTGCACTGCAGACTCCCCGAAATTAACCGAAGAGGCGCAGTTAACATACCTGAAGATGGAGTTGCACATGCTCGCTGTGGAGAGCGATGTGAACTACCGCAACGGGGCATATGAATTCCCGCATCAGCGCTTATCCCATGGGCTCTGGAATGTAACATAAATTAACTCAGAAATGATCTTTTCTGTGAACATCTAGTGAACTTCTTTGTGATAAATAACCTACATCACTATACCAAGCTGAACTTCTAATTTTTCTATCAGGCACACATCCACAACACATACATGTATTTAAATTATCAGCAAGAAATAGGAATCAAAGTAGATTAGAGCAGTATAGTTCAGTTGAACACAACAGTTCACATAGCAGGGGCAGTGCACTTAAGCACGTATTAGCATACACGCTCGCATCAGCAAGCGAGCATTCAACAACTAGGTAGTCTTGGGCAGCACACAGGCGGTATTTGGGTGGCCAGGTAATATAAAAATGAACTTTCGCATACACGAATGTGCAGTTCCACAAAATCATCATAACTACTAGAGAGGACATTAAAACACACCTAGTCAAGCTCACTACTAGAGAGGCACATAGCAGACCTCACTTAGGCAGGCAATAAAACAAACACTTATCACACGTTTAAACAAACACACTAAAGTTCGAGCTTCTCTTACTGGACAAAGAGAACTTCCACATTAAAATTGTAAACACCAACTGATTGAATGGTTCCGACCGAGACTCAACTTATGCTAATAGATGAAACGAACTTACTGCTAATAGATGCATTGTAGTGCCCCGATAATTATGAACTTCAGGCACATACGAGGTGAACTTCCTGACAAAACAAGACTTGGGACAAAAAATATGAACACCTTGAGTTGGACTAGCAAACTTGCATTTTAAATAAAAGCAGACTTCACAGTTTTTGTGTATACTTAATTAACATCAGTGAGCAATCAACTAAGCATCACCAAGAAATTAGTACCATTACTTCAGAGATTAGCATGGTTAATAATAGCAGTAAGAAGCTACAGCATCTCCGCCACATGCACAGCAAGTATAGGATAACTGAAAGAAGTTATTGGAGGCCTCTTACCAGATTGTACTCATGTCCTATCGTTCCTGTAGCATACTTCAAGATGATAAAAGCATACCACTCAAAATGAACTTCACTTATTTCTGCCAGAACTACAAAAAAGATGTGACTGAACTGCTATCGGGTGAACTTCCTGTTTTAAGCATGGTTCACACAAAATTGCAGTGAAGCAATTCTTATATTTCGAGATACTAGAGAAATTAACATGGCAGTCTGAAGTGCGCGGATAGAAAAAAAAGTGATTTTAATCATGCTTATATGTGTATAGCGAACATTCGAAAAAGTTATCTAAAGTGGATAGTACTGAACAAACAAGGCCATGAAACAAACACGTACCACACATTTAAATTAACACACGGAAGTAGTCATTTGTTTCCCCTGACAAACACATGTATAACCCACTAAATAAACATGTGCGCTTTTAACTGTAAATGTCACAGGCTATGCAAATTACCGAAATATGGACAGTGAACTACCCCTGCTAATAATGTTGAAACAATAGCGATATAGTATGTTCACGGGTATTGAAGCAAACTTTAGTAGTGCAAAATTCTAAATACCTGTACTGTCAAACCAGAAAAGAAAACAATTTAAACTATTTTTAAAAGTGAACTTTGTGACAAGGAATGGTGAACTGCCACTGTACATACGGAAAAAATAAAATTCTTGCTATTTTTTGCCTATAAAGAAGTGAGTGTCTTCCTCAGATGATTCGAATATTCAGATCTTAAAAAGAAAAGTGAACCGTTCTGGAAGAGCGAACTGCCTAAAATGAACAAGATGAACTTCGCGACAAAACAAGATGAAGTCCCTGAGTTGGACATGTGAACTTGCATTTTAAATAGAAGCGAACTTCCCGACAAACAAAAATTTGTGACTAAAAGAAAAGGAGAATTCCTTAAGTTGGACAAGCGGACTAGCATTTTAAATAAAAGCGAACTTCACAGTCTTGTGCTTATGTGTTTTAACTGAAATCATTCTATGAAGTGATTTTTTTCCAAAATAAAAATGAGTAAACTTCATATGTGAACTAGGTGAAATTGTTTTTTATGTGCTGCAATCGTCCAACATTTGCTCAAATACAAAGCTAGCAACAATCTTTATGAATAAAATCACAGAAGGCAGTAGTTAAGCTAGCAACAATCTTTATGAATAAAATCACAAAATGCGAACTTCTATGCGAGGAAGATGTGAACTTGCGAACAAAATTAAAAAGACGAACTCCCCGATAAAAAGAGGCAAACTTCCGGTATATGAAGTGAACTCCTTGATTTAAAAATACTTCAGTTCACAAATTATGGTTAAAGTGAACTTATTGTAGTTCACTTATTGAACTTCTGTTTCCAACATTTTAAAAGTGAACTTCATGACACAGAATAGTGAACTGCTAATTTAACTCTCAACAGAAAAAGGCTTAACTTCGCTTGTTGCACACCACTAAACCACCCCTGCACAACAAGGAACTGCTGACCATGCGTGGCAACGAAGAACTTCTCAAATAGGAGGAAGTTTAAGAAGTGGACTTCTAATTTTCAAACCTTTTCCACGCTTTTATCAGGAAAGTACAAAAAGGCATGGTATGGATTGTAGAACATAATAGAAATTAACTCGGAAATAAACTTCTCTATGTACATGTAGTGAACTTCTCTCAATGTTTCATTGTCCAAGATCTTCATCGGTCTATATTTCACCAGTTTAGACAGATTGATAACACTGAAGCGTCATGGTTTGCACAGTGCACTTCATTTTTTAGGATGAAATTAACTTGGAATGATCTTTGTCGATAATAAGCCAGAACTTTGATTAAAAATTGAATGTTAAGATGGAAACAAATAACAAGTGCACTATCAAAACCAAACGAGTGAACTTCCTAAAACTAACAATTAACAAGTGAACGTGAACTACCTATTTGGCCTAATGAAACTGCTCTTTTTTCAATAGGAACGTGAACTCCCTATTTGGCCTAATCAAACTGCTCGCAATTAAAAAGTGAACCGTTCAGTGCAGTAAAAAACCATAAGCAAGTACGGCCAAGAATAAAATTGCATGCAGCAATAGCATTTGCATAGCAGAAACATGCAACCATAGTCTATAGTGCGAGGAGCAGACTCACCTGCGCATGAGAGACTCGCCGAAGCCGTGGTCTACAGGAACATTGGTTCCATTTTATGCATGTTCGCAATACGACTCCTAAACAAAAAATACACCGAATAAATTTAAAGGGAACGGATAAACAAGTGAATAACTGAGAATATATTAACAATGTTCTACACATCATATTGACATGAAAGTTTCACAAATGCACTAATGCCTACTGAACAAGCGAAGAAGTGAACTCCTCGCGTTAGACAAATTGAGCTTCAGCAACAGACAAGGTGCACTTCAGAAACAAAACTAAAACTCAAGAATATGCACTTCTATTTTGGGATAATCTCACTGCTAGGAAAACTAAAACTGCACTCACCAGATAAGTTCTTTTGATTGATCATTTTTAGCCAGATACGAACACTTCTATTTCACATCAGTGGCATCACTAGTAAGCAGCAGCGATAGCAGTAGTTCATATCAGCAGGGGCATAAGTTCGCTTGAGTAATGCACGAACCTGGTGCTAGAGGGAGTAATGCACTCCGTTGGTGAGCTCCCCGTGGCGGCAACAGTGAACTCCACCGGCTCTGTCAGCGAATCGCCCAACTGTGCGAGCCCAACTGTGCGATGTGGCTACCCGAGGGGAGGAGGCCCGGGAAGGCAGGACAGTGCCACCCTGTGGAATCCCACGCGCCTCCCTTGTGAACTGCCGTGGGTGGTGCCGCCAGACCCATTGGACGCAGGGGATGTACCAGCCAACGACGGACCGCGTGCGATGCAGGGGAGGGGATGGCATCCGCCCAACCCGCCGCGGTGGAGCCCTCGCTCGCCGGCGACAGGGAAGATGGGGCAGGGGCAGCACGCTAGTGGTTGGAAGTAGGGCGCTGGCCGCAGCGGCGTGCTGGCTATGGCAAGCAACTCGGGGCGATATGGCGGCGCGACGTGGGGAGGCCGCCGCGGGGACAGTAGGTGGCGGCGCGCATGGAGGAAGGAGGCCGGGTCGCGTGGTGGAGGATGGAGGCCGGGGCCGGGCCGTTGGGGAGGGAGGTCGGGGAGGGAGGTCCGGTGGCGGGGATCCGGGAGGCGCACGGCGGCGGGGATTCGGGAGGCGCGCGGAGGCGGCGGTGCTCGCAATTTGGAGGTCGGGAGGCGCCGGCGCTAGCGCGGTGGAGGCCTCCTCGCGGCGCTCGCGCGATGGAGCCCGGGAGGCGGCAGCGCGCGACCTGGAGGGCGGCTGGCGGCGACCGGAGGAGGTAGGCGGGTCGGGGGAGGCCGGGTGGCGGTGACCGGAGGAGGTAGGTGCGTCGGGGGAGGCTGGGTGGTGGCGGGTTGGTCGGGCGGAGGGGCGCAGGGAGGGAGGTGGGGAATGCGGGGGTCAGGTTTTTCTTTTTTTTTCGTAGGTGTGGTTTCGCTGGGTGGGCGGCGGTTCGGACTTCGGACAGATTGGGCTCGGATCCGGTAGAAACTAAAGCGGGAATAGGGGGTTCGAGAATAGCTATTCTAGAACCCCTCTTAAGGGGGGTTCGAGAATAGTTCAGCTCTATATATATATATATATATATATAGAGCCCAACTATTCTTGAACCCCCCTTAGGGCTCATTCGGCACACAGGTTTTTTCAGGGATTGGAGTGTATCGCTTCGTCGAGCTAGCCCAAGACCTCCGAAAACGCTAGCTGAGCTGTTCGGCACACTGGGTTTCAACAGGTTTGGAAGTGTCAAGTCTCAAATATTCCCGCAAAACACGCCGATGCACGTGTGAATCTAAACGCTAGTCTCCCCTCGCGTTTTCTCTGGCAAGTCTTTCCTCGCGATTTGCCCTCTGTAGATGCTGGCGAGTTGCATGCTGCAGGTACTGACCGGTCTCAAGAAACACCAGCTCAGCGCCTGATGATGGGTCATGATTGCTACCTGGTCCTCAAAAGCTAGGAAATCAGCGAGCTCCCAAACCAGTAGCTAGTTTAATCTAAACAAACCCTGAGTAAACAAGTGTTTCCACCCAAAACACTAGGCATAATACACCTCAATCCCTGCCTACCGAATGAGGCCTTAAGAGGGGTTCTAGAATAGCTATTCTCGAACCCCCTTTGCATCCATCCAAAAACCCCGACTCACCGGCCCACGAGAGAAAAATCGCCCCCGAGCCCCAAACCACACGATCCGTAACCGAACTCCCCAATCTCCCCCAACCTTCTTTCCTACCGACAGGGCCATCGCGCCGCCGCCCAACCCCAACTCCCTCCCCGCCTTCTTCCCGGCGAGAGCCCGCTCGCCGCTCGCCGCCCGACCCCAGATCCTGCTCCGCCTTCTTCCCGGCGAGAGCCCGGTCGCCGCTCGCCGCTCGACCCCAGCTCCTGCTCCGCCTTCTTCCCGGCGGCAACCCGCGACGCCGCTCCGACCCCAACTCCCGCTCCGCCTTCTTCCCGGCGGCAGCCTGCGTCGCTGCCTGCCTTCTTCCCCGACGGAGGCCCGCCTCGCAGCGCCGGCGGGAGCCAGCGCGAGGAGGCCCGCGATGGAGCCGGCGACCTACCCGAGGAAGAGGACCTCCTAATTAGTCGGCCCGCCGCCCTCTGATTCCCTGACGCCGCCCGCATCCCCGGCCGAACTCCATAGCAAGGTACAAATTGCTATCTAGTCTTTTATAGATCCCCTGTCTGGTTTTTCCAAGTTTTTTAATTGTTCGTGAGATTTTTTAAGGCCATATGACAATTCAGTTCTTCGTGTCAGAAAGTTCACCTCGTGCATTCGCCAAGTTCAAATAAAATTGAACGAATTTGTCTTTTGTTGGACAGTTCACTTGACATAAGGGAAAGTTGAATTTGTAGATTGAGAAATTTCGTTTTAATCATCTGTGAAACAAACTAAAGGATCACAGTGAATTCATTAGGTGTAAGTAAAAGTGAAGTTCACTCTGCAAATAAAAATGAAGTTCGCTAGGCATAAAAACCGAAGTTTGTTTCAGGAAGTGTAAAAAAATCAGTGTAATAAGAGTCCTTGCCTGCTTCTCATTGCAACAGTGTAAATAAAATCCTTGCTTGCTTCCGCTATGAATTATTTTACATTTCAGTCTGATATCAACACAGTAGCATTTTCTGATGAAAGTGTTGATCTCATTTATTCTGGAAGCAATGATAATATGTGCAAGAAAATCGCTCTTTGTACACTGGAAGTTCGTCATATATAAATACTTAAGTCCGTTCCTATTGCTGTGTACAAAGATTATTACTATACAGGGTTTCCTTTTGCCTACTTGGTGGTTTAAACCTATAACAAGGCTAGAAAGTTTACTTTTATTTGCATGAGTAGTTCAGTTTGTCTGGCACTTCATGATATTATTAGTAAACGTAAATTCTTAAATGAGATGCAAAAATCTGTAAATTTGAGTTGATGTTTATCTATCGCTATCTTTTTGGAAAAGTAGAAGAATTAGATGTATTTGTTGTTGATCTGTGGATGATAGGTAAAAAACCACACAGGTTCACTTTTTTTCTATTGACGAAATTCACTTTTATATTTCTAGGAGTCTGGGGAGAGCTAGGACATTCTCCAGTTGTTGCCCGGCCGGTGGAGCCTAGCATCCAACGTAATTGAGACCTAGGTCAGCTTGTTCCAATCGATGATGGCCTAGTTATCTTCTGAAATTCACTATTTTATTTATTGGGTAAAAGTTCACTTCGCCTATGACAGGAAGTTCACCTGTTTTTAATCATGCCATGTTTGGGGCTGAGCGGAGCGGGGCGCTGCAGGCTGAGGCGTCGCATCTCGTGGACCTCCACGCACGCTGATCCCAATCTCCCAGCGCGCCTGCAACTTCCCGACGAGATTTCCCCTGCCTTGTTGGTTGGTCCACCACACGTCGTGGTAATCCATCGTCGCCGGCAGCCTCAGCCCCGTGGTGACCACTAATAGCACCACCTCAGTCTGGGTAAGTTGATCTTTCCCCACCTCTTTCATGCACGATTCACGAAGGCGAGCGCCCTCTGCACTTCTTGATGCTATGGAAAGCTAATTCTGAACTAGTACTATGGTTACATCTGAACAGCAACTCCCGTGGCTTGCTAGCCTTGTCCATTCTGCAGTTCAGAAAGAGTGCAGTCAGTTCAGAGAGTTAATGCGTGAAATTCAGATATAAAAATTGCGGGTGGTATTGTACTACATTTGATGTTTTAACCGCCAGGGTCTGCCTTTTTTATCAACGCACTGGAGTAGTAGTTCAATAGTAGTGAGCTCCTAATTAATGGAGGTGGGGAGAAGAAAGTGAGATGCTTCTAATAAACGTTTCTGGTTATTTACTACAAACCGGTAGTTCACCAATTCGATTTCTCGCGGTACACTGACTATTCCAAATCTGACTCATGACTGATTCAAAATAGCAGTTCGCTTGCTTATTTTAAGAAATTCACTAATTCAACATAGGCATTGCACTCGCGAAATAAAATAACAATTTTTTGCATTAGACTCCATAGATAAAGTGGTTATGCTTAACTCAGTTTGGTCTTGCTTCTCATATTCGGCATCTGCAGTTCACCTCGGAAGCACCAATAGTTCATTTTAGTAGTTTTGGGTCGTTCACTTATTCAGCATCCGCAGTTCATGACATGAATATGAGAAGCAGATCATATTTGACATAGGTGCAGTTCACTGTTAGCCATTGTGTTATATTGCCTCAGACTGATAAATAGAACCGGGAAAATTGCAGGAAGTAGAGTCGTTTAGCTCAAAGTAACTCCCATGTATTTATAATATGAAGTCCACATTAGGTTTATAACGGGAATACCATGTCGTGCAAGTTCACCATGTTAAAAGAAACCATTGCTCGGGTAGTTCACGACGTCTAGACTGGGGATTCATTTTTACTATGTATGTCCCGATGCGTTTCGATCGTATAAAAAGGTAGAGGTTCATTTTGCTTACGAAGAAAAGTTTACATATCATTTTGTTGAAGTTTTATTTCTGTGGCGAAAGCTTTGCCATAAGTTCACTGTCAGCCAATCTAGAAAAAATAGCATCTCTATTTATACACATAAAATTAATTCATATGTGGTTTATTTGTTCTTTGCTATGGAGAAGTTCAGTTATTTGTTCCTGAAAAGTTCACTCTTCTTAGATTAGCTGTGTGTATGTGTGTTCGCTCTATTCTCATATGGAGTTCACTCTTTTATTTTTTGATGGAGTTCACACTTTTATTTTTCTGAAGTTCAGTTTGGTGCATAGTTCGTTCAGAGAGTTAGTGCGGGAAATTCAGATATGGATGATTACACTAAAAAATGATTGTTATGCAGTGCTCCCGTAATAATACAAAGTATATGTCTGGAAGTGCACATTGGAGAAAATAGGTAGTTCATTGTATATAAAATAATAGATGTGCTCTTCTTTTTATGACTTTACCTTCTTCCGTCTAGAAAGTTTCATCATATAGTTTGTTTGTTATTCACACGAAGTTCATTCATTAGAGGAAGTTCATTTTGGATTGAAAAATAGTTCTATCAGGATGCACATGGAGCCCTCCAATTGAAGAAGCTATCTAGTCAGGTGTCGTTCCTCGATTTGTGTAGTTTCTTACCAGAGAAAGGCCTGAACCAAATAGACTTATAACTGTGACGTCTTTCTTTTTTACTTCTGTAGTTTGAGCCTCCATCTGTGACGTGCGGCCCACGACTAGAAGGCTTCCATTCAGCCACAGGGAGTCCTTACCATTTGAAGTGTGGAGAATAGCTGGACTCCCCACCCTGAGCAAGTGTCCGAACGCTCCCTGGGGCGCTTCTGAACTTCTCCTCCTCGCCATGTCCCGTGAAGGTAAGTATAATTTTTTCCCTACATGTGTATGCTTTCATGTCTAAAGGGAAAAAACTATGTTTCTAGAAAAATTTCCATAGGAATTTGTTTCTCTGTGTTGACGCTCCTATAGTTTACAAAAAAATGTTATTGCAATTGCTAAAGAAGTTCACTTATTGTTCTAGACCGGTTCAGTATGTGAAAAATTGATCTAGAAAATACTATAGTCGTTTTAGGTTTGTCAACTGTTGATTTCTACGTCTGAAACAGTGTTCTGTCTTTTTTTCTGTGTGTGTTGTTCTCTGTTTCTTATGGAAAAAAGAAACCAGGCATGGGCAAAATATGCTACATATATATGCTGATGCGCGTCTGACTATATATAGTATAAATTCAGTTTGTTTATAAAGAAAGTTCACTTTTCGACCTTCACTGTAATTCCCCTTAAGCCTCTGACCCGCTGTTAACGCCACTCTGATTTTCCTGGTCATCAATATTTGACCCGCCACATCTGTTTAGAACGTATGTGGTTGCATCTCAGTATATGTTTTTGACACAGTTCGGTTCTTCCGCGCTTGAAGTTCAGTTGGTTGGATGAATGAAATGAGTTACCTCTAATAGATTAATACTTGTATTTGCAAAACTAATTGCAATGATTCTTAGGTGCATGATTTTAAGATGTTTGTGATGAGTTTACCTAATCCCAGGAAGTGCGCACTTATATTATATAGCAGTTCACTGTCAATGTTGGCTGACAATCGGACACGCAACCAACAAGAAGTCAATCTGGAAGAGTGGAGAAGTTTGGAGAAGTTGTGAACCTCATCAACGTCATGGTAGTCACCCGCGGCGAGGGCAGTGCCTAGAGGCAGGCTTGCACAACAGTAGGTGTTATCTGTCCCGTAGCTGTCTAGCTGATGCAAACAAATTTTGTTTATTCATGATATACCTGCTAGACTCAAATATTTATATTCATGAAAGGAAAAATAATATGCAGTAGATAAGTTAGCATTATTCAAAGGGGCAGGTCACTTCCTATTTTTTGGAAGTTCATTTTTTTCTAAATAGCTCGAGTTAAAATTACATGATAAACACCCAGTTCAAAACAAAAGAATGTGGAGTTCACCTTTATATTTCTGATAAGTTCATTTGGTATAGCAGCGGGGTTCACTTCTCCTAATTCGTTAAGCATACATCTTGCGTCGCACAATGTGCATTTATCTTTTGGGGAATTAGCCTTTATTTTTGTATGGCAGTTCACCTTTGTGCACTACTATTTTTGTTCTTTATTTTCTTTTGGCAAAACCATTTGCCGTTGGTTAATTAGAATTGTGTTTGACGGTGCGAGTGCTTATTAACTATTGTTGTTGTGCCTTACATTTTATATCGATTTTAATACAGTGCGCCGTGCAGCTCCGGTCAATCAGTTTTATAAAAAGAAAGTAAATTAGATAATCGAAAAATCAAGAAGTTCATTTGTATTTCTTAGGAAGTTTTGCATATACATATATTTGTAATCAATAAAATAAGGCTCTATTTAGACTCTTGTACTCGATGAGTTCCTGTTCTACTAAATGTCAGAAGTCCTAACAAATTATGTGATTACAGGGTAGCAGCTTGGGTGATGAATTCAACAAGACTTGTAGAGCTTGGCTGGAAGACACTATAATATTTTTGAATTAGCTCATGTATTTAGGGGAGAAGTTTTGCTATGTAGGATTCGTACTGTCTTATAGATCTTGTGTAAATAATGGTCTGCATTCATGTGTTATTTACCATTCTTGAGTAAATAGTGGATTGGCCAGTTCTAGAGGTTGATTACTGGCCACTACCATGTTTGTTCTGCTACCTGGGGTCCACCTATGTAAAGCTGGAAGTTCACATTGAATGAACAAGAAGTTCACCTCGAACATGCTTGGGAATTTACATTTTTGTCAAAATTCACTTTGGTATGAGCAGCAGTATACATTCTGTCACGTGGAATTTAACCTTACTCTTTGTCAAAATTCACTTTGGTTGGGGCCAAAGGTTACTTTGTACTGAGCACAAGTTCACTTTAAAAAAACCAAATTTTTTTTGTCAAAATTAACGTTGGTCAAGATAGAAAATAACTTTTTACTGAACAGAAGTTCACTTTGCGCTGCGTGGAAGTTCACCTTTTACATGACCAAAAATTTACTCTTTTCGAAATTCGCTATAACCAAGCTGGAAAATTATTTTTTTATATTACCTTTGAACGTGGAGGAAGTACGGAAATTATTATTTGTTAATATTCACTTTTAACACGGGGAAGTTCACCATAAACATACCAGAAATTTGCTTTTGTCAAACTTCACTTTGTACCGGCACGAAAGTTCACTTTGAACATGCAGGAAGTACATTTTGAGCATGCCTGAAACTTTTATACCGCGACCGGGAAGTTCACTAACAAAATATCGAGAAGTTCATTTCCATATTCGAGCAGCTCATGTACTCTATTTTTTCTGGGCAGAAATCATATGCATAGAAATCGTACGTACAACCTATAATTCTGCAAATTGACCGGCGCCACGTACAATTAGCACTAATATAACTCTACTAATACTCCAACATATCGCAATGCCACACCTAATCAATCTAGATGAGCAATTTCGAAATGTTCTTGTGTCGGCGTCATCTTCACTTTTATGTATTTCTGAAATTAAACTAAAACCATTTAGAATTTGGAAAAACATTCAACATGAAAAAGATGCGCATAATCAATATCTTTTCAACGCAATATCATTTGGAACATTCCGATAAGTGGTTCAAAAATAAGCCACAAAAACAGTTCGAAAAACCGAGCAGTTCGAAAAACGTAATCACGTATTTTGAAATCTGCTCTTAAACTATAAAGAATTTAGAAAAGTGTTCTTCATGAAAAATGTGCGCCTAGTCAGTACCTTTCCAACGGCGTATCATACGCATCATTCCGATAAACGGTTTGAAAACTGGAACCCCAAAACTGTACAACAATAGAGAAATCCGCGAAAACGTTATTTTGTATATTTCAAATTAGTTTTAATCAATATAGAATTTGGGAAAACAATGAACAAGAAAAAGATGCGAAATTTCCGTGCGAATCCAACGGTATATTATACGCATCAATCCGATAAGCGGTTTGAAAATCATCATGAAAATACTGTCCGCACGAACATGCAATTCTGGTATTCCGTCGAGAAGTTCACTTGTGAAACACGCGGAAGTTCAGAAAGGGTTCGAGAATAGTTATTCTCGAACCGGTTCGAGAATAGCAGACATATATATATATATATATATATATATATATATATATATATCGACGCGGATTTGCTACCATGGTGGCTAGCTATGCACCCACCATTAGCCATTGGATATAGTGTGCAAGAAAATCAATGGATCAAGATTCCTATGTCTAGAAGTGGAGTGAGCTAACGGTAATATTAATGGGCGTTACAGCCGTTAGCTTGCTGGCCAAAATGGAATGTTGTATTCTACAGTGTAGAATCTGAGCAAAAAATGAAGTGCAACTTCGACTGTAGTACACAAATAAATACATTTGATAATACACATGAGTTCTACATTTGTTTCTACACTTTCAGATAGGATTGGCTGTTTAGTTTGCATAGCTACCAGTTACATGTAAAACGAGTTCCTTTCTACTAGAAAAACACTACCAAGACCATTTCAGATGGAACATAACTGGGAGCAGTTCACTTCCAATGACGTGGCTGAGATGAGAGGCCACCAGTACCCTGTAAGTGTTGACCGTAAAGACAAGGTGAAACCCTTGGCAGGATGCCGACATTCCCGGACATGGGTGAAAACATTTGTGGCTCCTTTACGGCCATCCAAGAAAAACTTACAATTTGAACTCTGGTTATGCTTCTGCAATTGTTAGGAATTTTCTTTTTTGGAAGCACTTTCTGGGGTAGTGTTGACAGCAAAAGAAGGCCAGATAGCACTTTCTGATTCCTGGTAGCGTAGATAGGGAGAGTACTCAAGCCAATGTAGAGGTAGCAGCCAAGTAGGGCAAACTGAAGAAAAAAATTCTTTACCGCATCATTGTGGCTTCGTTTATTCCTACCTTAAGAAGCCATGTTCTTTTTTACATGTATTTGGTCTCTGTATAGATAAAGATATTTACATGCCGATACCTCTCAAGGGAACATTGAGTTTGTAGCATGTAACATGCAACTTAAAGTAACTAAGTTTCTTGTGTACACAACTGCAATATGTATCGTACAGAGTATTGTGGAGCAATGTTGGGCCTTGGTTTTGTGGCCAGCAATGGAAATTAGTAGGTGAAATATCGCCTCCGATCTCCAATTTTCGTTTTTCTGAGGTAGTGTGGCTTGAAGAACCATGCATACACTGTATGCCTTCGTCATGCCTGTGCAACATAAGGTTGCCTTCTTATTTTGCAATGTAGAGGAATGCATTCAAGGGATGTCCCCGATTCAGAATCACCAAACGGGTAGTACTAAAAAACTATTTGTGGAGAAGTCTAAGAAAGTATAAGTGGAAAAAATAATTTAATCTGTTCTAAACCAGGATCCTCAGATACAGTTGATATGCCTTGAGTTACATGCATATTTGGCCCATATACCATCCTGAAGCATATCTGTTAAGCATTTCCTCCATCTCTCTGCCTGAATCTTGATGCCCATATACCTGTGAAGATTCAAACCAGTAGTGTTACTTGAGTTCATATAGTATATCAGTATAATTACAGTTTGCATAAGCAAGGTGAGACATTGAGTTTACCTGCCGAGCATCATGACGGTGGCCTGCGGGTTGGTGCCTGGGGAGTACCTGAAGGTGGAGCTGTCGATCACCCTGAGCCCCTGCACCCCGAACACCCGGTAGTCGTCGTCAACAACGACACCGACCCGGTAGTGCCAGATGGTCATGATGGTCTCCCTGCAGTACTGTTCCGGCGAGCGTGGGTCGTTGACGTGTCGCGGCAGCAGGTTGACGGGAAAGTTGGCCGAGTCGGTGAAGATGGACTCGACTGACGCGTTGGTGTAGGTGAAGTTAGAGAATGAGTGCGACTGGATCACCCGCTCGATCGTCTGGATTCCCTGGACGTAGCGCTCCACGTCCTCCGCCTCCTGGAAGTAGTTGAACGTCACGGCCGGGTTCGGGCGCGGGTCGGTGTTGCGCAGCTCGATGTGGCCGTAGGACACCGGCCCGAGGATCTTCTACAGGATGAAGCCGTCCCGGAACGCCTGCCTGTCTAGCCGCCGCATCGCCTCCGCCGCGCGCTGCAGCGCCTCCGGCGTCCTCTGCCAGGGTGGCAGCGTGCCGAGCTGCCCGGTCTGAGGGGAGAAGAGGCCAAAGTTGGCGAGGCGGCGGGCGCCGTCTGAGACGGGGATGCCGAACTCGGAGCCGCTGACGCCCTCGATGAAGCTGCCGGACTTGGTTATCCCGACGACCTGCACGAGGGAGAGCCCCACCGGCACGGACGACGGGATGAAGACGGAGTTCATGGGGTTGTCGGCGACGCCCTGCCCGACCATGGGCTGGTCCACCAGCACCTGGATGCCGTGCGCCTCCAGGTGCGCCTGCGGGCACACGCCGCTGAGCATCAGTTGTGAAGTGCGCCAGCTTTGGTTTGTTTTACAACAAATGAAGTCACGAAGCTTGTGTTCCAAGATTTCCCAAAGAGAGATGTGTGTGAGTACTGGCTACAGAAACAGAAACGGTGTTGGGGTAAGGCATATATGCCGATTTGTAATTCGTAGTGTTGTTCAGTTGGTTTGGCTGTATTTTTTCTTGAGAACTGAAGGAGTCAGTGTATTGCAAGTGTATTGTAAAGTGTAGTGCATATATTGGTGTGGTTTCAAAATTTGAAAAGTGTGCTCCTGGCCAGCTGTGTGGTTGACGACGTTAGGTTGATCTGTTTGAAGATTGTGCTCTCGCTTGTCCATCTAGTGTAATATGTAGTATATCGGACGGCTGCTGGGGTGTGCATAGCTAGCCACCATGGTAGCCCACTATTTTGGATATATATATATATATATATATATATATATATATATAGGGTCGCACTATTCTGAAACCAGTGCTCAAAATAATATTCTGAGCACCAACGAACCTATAAGGACGTGATCCTCGCTGGAAAATCCCACCGAACGGTTCCACATAAAAAAGTGAACCACGCCCCACCTGCTACCTTTCCCCTCCCTGTGACTTCTCTCCATGGGCACGGCCACCACGCCTCCCAACCCGCCGGCCAGGCCCGCCCCCTTTCCCGGCTGGACCGCCGCCGCTGGCTAGGATGCCTCCTTCCCCGGCCAGCCCGCCGCCTTCCCCTTCCTTCGGACTCCAGCCCCACTACTTTCCCCTGCCGCTGGTCGGTGTCCCTGCTTCCGAGAGCTCCGGTCGCACCGCCGGCCGCCGCCCCCTCCCGCATCTCCGGTATTCCACCGCGCCGCCAGCCTCGACTCCAGGAAGCGCAGCCGCCGCCTTCGCCGCCCCCAGCAACCCCTGCAGCCGCCTTCCCCGCCCCCGGCGACCCCCACCGCTGTCCCCAGATACGGGGTCAACTGCCGCTGCTGCTTGGAGAGGTCGCCCGCCGCCGCCTCAGAGGTCCACCGCGCCGCCATCTCGCGCGCTCGCGCACGCGCTGCCGCTGTAGGGCTCGACACCGCCACCATCTCAAGGCGCGCTGCCGCCCGGAGGGCCCTTGCGGCTCCTGGTTCCTCTCGCCACGAGCCATCAGGCCTGCTTCGGTGCTGCTGCTTTTCCCTGCACGGCACCGGCCGCCGCCTCTCCCCGACCTCCCGGGACGCTGTCGTCGGCAACATGGCCGCTCCAGTTCTAGCGGCGTTGCTATTTTCTAAAAAAATTATCTTTGTTTATTAGCTCGGGCAGTACAAGTAGTTGAAAAAAAGAAGTCCAAGCACAGCAAAAAGAACACAGCACCACGAAGAAAAGATAGTGCAGGTAGTAAGTAGTTCGATTCAGAACTGAAATTGCAATTACAGAAGATGTTCAGTGATCCATGCACTACAAGCTGTCACAATTGGAAGCCCAATCTTTGAAACTGACTGCCAGGTCTTGAAACAAGCTGTCGCAATTGTTGATCACAACTACAGGAGCCAAATACAACGAGACCAAAAGCTATCAGCTGGGATTGATGCCGGGAAATTGCATGGTCCGTCCCATAGAAAGGTTGGGCGCCGCTAGCTAGGAACATGCTTCGCGGGGCGCCGCGTCCCACAAAGCTCTCGTTTCTCTCTGTATAAGACTGTAGGAGTGCAGCGACTTTTTTTACGAAAGTAGAGGAGTGCACTTGAAGGCAGTGTACCTGTTCATCAAAGAGAAGTACAGATACATTACAAGTCGATGAATTGATAAATCCTCCCATTGAATGCCCCGGACAACAGGTAGCAGGAAGCAGGGCGTCTCTTAAGCTGCCGAGCCGTGCTAAAAGGGAAGCCGCCGAGCTGTGCTAAAAGCTTGCTGACGGCGCCCATGTCAACCTGGGCGATGGGGCTGGACCAGGCACTCACGCCGGTGGCTCCCCACGACGACCATCATCTGTGCCACGAGCCTATCCTTGTTGCCGTCAGCATTGGGCGGCCGCACTTCCTCTGTTCCATGACTCTGAATTCGTTCATGTTGCAGTGTTCGTTTCTTGTTCGTGTTTTATCTGAACTTCTGAATAGCATCAACGTGAAATTCAGATAAGCATCAATTTAGACTTCAGATGTTCCGTCACACGAACGTCCGACAATGGCAACGGCCGAGTTACTCGTCCAATTCCCCTCATCCTCTCTGTACTCTGTTAATCTATCCTTGTTTGTTTTTCCAGTATCAAGCTACATCGTTTTTTCAAGAAGTGTATAAGGTTTTAGAAAGTATACTGGTTGAGCTGATGGCTCCCGACCATGGCCGACTTCAATTTGATTCAATCCACTGAGTGCTTTTCCTGCTTCTTTAATCTCTCTGTCTGTTTCTCTCGGTACAGGTGGTTTCAAGGTAGAGGGAAGTGTTGCTGTCTATAAACAAAAAGTGCAACCCGTTTATACAGGAAGTACAATTGTTCTGCTCGTGGATAAGTATATCATCTGTAACTACGAACTAAAAAAGTTTTATATGGGAATTGCTCCTTCAGCACCGGGCAGTACACATGGAAAAAAAATGAAATCACGGAAACTCGTTGGGAAGTGTAGGAATTTTTTAGATAGTTATTTGCAAAGAAGTACGAGATAGCATAAATGCATAATAAAATACATGACAAATGTTAGGGAAAAGATTAAAAAACTGTGTACTCTTTGCTGCAATATAATTGTTTTGACAAAGAATGTACGTGGGTACTTCTCTAATTTGTTTCTCATTGATATTTTCACTAGACTCGTGGAGTAGGTTGCAGAAGTTGCCATTACCGATATATTTCCCTAACTTGTGCGTCTAAGTGCATAGGGCCAAAACGAGCAGTACATTGTTCAACAAAAAGATAGCACCCACATTCGATTGTGGAGCAGTACACTGTTTTATAAACGCTAGCACCCACTATTTTACATCTCGGCAGTTAACTTGTATATTGCCTGGTCAACGTCTTAGACTAGCCCGAGCAAGCTCCACCCTGAACCATTGGCACCCTCGATGATGTTGTCTCACTGCCGCTGAAGCTCCTCCACCGCTACCCCGATTTGTGTAGGCTTGGATACCTCGATTTCATTTTTGTTGTAGCTACAAATTTTCTCTGTGGTGTTTTAAAATTATGGATGATTAAGAAATCATTTGGGCAATGAAATTTTTGTTCCTAAAAAGACATATCTTTGCTTGGAATTACTAGAAATTGGTAGAGGGAAGTATTAGCGAAGAGAAGTGTAAGACCTTGCTACTAGGAAGTACACCTCCCGCTCAAAAAAATAAATCCAAAAGAAAACAATCTTCTAATTGTATGCCCATGAGAGACTCAAACTAGATCCCGAGAAGTTCACATACTCTTAATAGCATATTACATATTATTTATATTGGCATATCACACCATGGGTACAAAAGAAAATTGTCATTCTTGTGTCAAATATCCTCTTTGATTTGCAGCTACAATCTAGGAAATTCAAAAACACTAATCTGCCCCCACTTTTATCCGGTCTCTATCAAATACTCCGTGTTCTAGCTATGAGAAGTACTTTTTTTCTATCTTAATTTGGTATGATAAATACACAATAGTCATTTAGAGAAGTTCAACAATGTAGTCAGACAAGTACAACAATTCATCACAAAGAAGTACCATTACTCGTCACAAAATAAGTATAATTATTCATCGCGGGAATTACACATATTTGTTTCAAATGAGTAAACAAAATATCCATGAAGTGTAGTCAAAAAAATACAAATGCTTGAGTGTGAAGTATTTATTAATCACGGGAAGTACACATATTTGTTTCCAAATGAGTAAACAACTATTCATCCGCGGGAAAGTTCAAATACTTGACGCTGAGAAATACAACCATTCAACTTGATCAGTATGCCCACTTAATATAGGAAGTACAATAAAACAAACAAAATCCAAATATCGAAGAAGATCCCATCATCCACTTAAATATAGGAAGTACAAGAAAATCGACAAAGTCCAAATGTATAAAGTAATCCCCTCATTTGGGAGGAAGTTCAAATACTCGATGATGAGGAGTACAACCATTCAACACGAGCAGTACAACCACTTATTATCAGAATTACAAGAAAACCGACAAAATCCAAATCTAGAAACATAAAATAATCCCATCATACGCGAGGAAGTTCAAATATTTGAAGACGATAAGTACAACCGCTCGACACGAGAAGTACACCCACGTAATATAGGAAGTACCATAAACCAAGTAAAAAAACAAGTGTAAAAAAAATCCCATCATCCGCGAGGAAAAGCAAGCAGTGATCCCGAGAAGTACAACCATTCGACACGAGCAATACAACCACTTAATATAGGAAGTACAAGAAACCCGACAAAGTCCAATGTAGGAAAAACAAAATAATTCCGTCATCTGCGAGGAAGTACGAGCACTGATTCCGAGAAGTACAGGCGAAGACAACAGGAAGTTCAAGCGGTAATTACATGAATTAAAAGTGTTCAAAGAAAATACCCTCACATAAGTTCACATAGCAAAAAAACAATAATAATCCCATCACCCGTAAGGAAGTTCATATACTTGACAATGAGAAGTACAACCATTCGACACGAGCAATACAAACACTTAATATAGGAAGTACAAGAAACCGGACAAAGTCCAATGTAGGAAAAACAAAATAATCCCGTCATCTGCATGCGAGGAAGTACGACCAGTGATTCCGAGAAGTACAGGCGAAGACAACATGAAGTACAAGCGGCAATTAAATGAATTTAAAGTGTTCAAAGAAAATACTCCCACATAAGTTCACATAGCAAAAAACATAATAATCCCATCACCCGTAAAGAAATTCATATATTTGACTATGAGAAGTACAACCATTCGACACGAGCAATACACCCACTTAATATACGAAGTACAAGAAACCCGACAAAGTACAAATGTAAAAAAAGTAAAATAATCCCGTCATCCGCAAAGAAGTACGAGCAGTGCTTCCCAAAAGTACAGGCAGAGACAATAGGAAGTACAAGCGGTAATTACATCAAGAAAACACTCCCACATAAGTTCAAATTGCAACATTGTGAAGTTCAAATATTAAGATCCGGGAAGTGCAGAATCTCTTAAAATAGAATATAGGGACAATCTAACATTATCATTTTGAAGCACACATGCTAGTTTTTGTAAAACACACTAGTATCGAAACATTTCCAGGAAGTACAACCATGAAGGCCAAGCAAGTACAAGGACATGTCGTGGGAAGTTCAGATGCGCGTGGTTGTGCTGAGCATTTTGTGTGGCCATGGACCTCAAACGAACACCGTATGAGAAACTTATAGTAATTTTACTGAACACTTTCGTGAAACAGCGCCGAGAAGTACAACCACATTTCCCTAGAAGTGCAAATTCGTGTCGAGGGAAGTTCAATGCTCTGTTTTTACGGGGCGGAAATCTATTGTTCAAATCTCATCGATTTGATCACCAACCACTTCAATCATTGTCACCAAAAGCTTTATATGGTAGAGTATATGTCTAATTTCATTACCTACAACATTTTACAACAAATAAATGGATCTAATCTATTAAATTCAAATTGTTATCGCACAAACTATACCGGAAACATGATTTCAAAACTTCTAAAATTACTTTAAAATTGTTTGGAGTTGGCAAAAATGGTAGATACGAAAAAGATGCGCCATTTTGAGACCTTTCCAACCGTATATCATTTGCATTGTTTAAGTATACCGCATGAAAATCGCGGGGAAAATCATTCGGTTCCCGTCACATAAAACAGGCGGACAGTAATTCGTGTTATTCTATTCAACTATAAGGAATTAGAGAAAACAATTGGAATAAGAAAGTTGCGTCTAGTCCATAGCTTTCCAACGCCATATCATTTGCATCATTCCGATATACGGTTGAAACAAATCATCCAAATTACTGTCCGCTCGTTTTTTGAGTACGTCCGAATTTCGGTATTTTCAAAATTGTTCAAAAACTGTGAGGATTTTGAAAAAGTTGCGCAATTTCATTATCTTTCCAACGGTATATCATTTGCACAGTTTCGATAAGCGATTCAAAAACCGAACTAAAAGTTAGTTTTCTTACCATATAGAAGCATTTTCGTATTTTCAAAATTAAATTTAAACCGTGCAAAATCTTTGAAAAGTGTGAACATCAAAAAGTTGCGGTTTTTCATTATCTATCCAACGGTATATCATTTGCATACATCCGACAAATGGTTGGGAAACGCGAAGTAGAATCAGTAGCTCTGAAGAAAATGGGAAGTTTAGGTAAGTTCGACAGAAAGTTGAACCCTGTTATCCGGGAAGTACAACCTTGTGTCCAGAGAAGTACAAGTCGGTGCTCAGAATATTATTCTGCAACCGGTTGCGTAATAGTGCTGGTATATATATATATATATATATATATATATATATATATATATATATATATATATAAAACCGGTGCTCCTAGGTGCCCGGGCACCATACGTAGATACGCGTATTTTTGCTTTGTAGTACACATACTCGAGGGTATACATACCTAAGTTACACATACCTAAGGTATACATACCTAAGATATGCATACTCAAGTGATACATACCTAAGGTATTGCATACCTAAGGTGTACGTACACTGATACGTGTATATATATGTTAGGTATGTGTAACTTGCATGTGTGTATGTTAAATATGTAAATGTTAGGTATGTGTAACTTGTATGTGTGTATGTTAGGTATGTAAACCTTAGGTATGTGTAATTTAGACACGTACACTCCAGGTATGTACGAAATACACGTTTGGTGCCCATGCTCCTAGGTATATATATATAGGGTTACACTATTCTGAAACCAGTGCTCAGAATATTATTCTGAGCATCTCCGGCCCCTATATAAGGTTTCTGGCCGAAAGGCCTACTCCGACCGAGCCCCCCCCCGCCCCGACCAAAATCCACCTGCCTCGATCCCGCCCCGCTTCCACCCCGTCCTCCGCCGCCACCCCGCGCCCGCCCCCCGCCTCCACCCCGCCTCCCGCCTCCGGCGCCGTCGCGCCTCCGCCCCGCCTCCACCCCGCCTCCGCCCCGCCTCCGGCCTCCGGCGCCGTCGCGCGGCGACGGAGCTCGCGCGGAAACCGACCTCGCCCGGCGACCGATCTCGCGCGGCAACCGAGCTCGCGCGGCGACTGAGCTCGCGCGGAGCGACCGAGCTCGCCCGAGCACACGGGATCTTCTTCTCCGGCGAGCCAAATTCTTCTCCGGCGAGTCTCTTGAGGAATCTCTGAAAAATTTTCAGCTCTGGAATCCTTCTCTGCAAATTCAAGAAATCCAAAGCAAATGGATCATCCAAAATCTAAGAAGATGCAGATTCGACGGAAAAGAGTTGAAGATGTCGTTCCTACAAGATCTTCACCTCGATTTGCTCACAAATCTACTTTGCTCTCGCGATAAAATAAGGGAAACTTGTATATCTGCAGCAGTTACACCTTTGAAACGAAGTACATCTGAACAAAATGAGGTGAGACAATGTTGTACAACTAGAAACTATAATCTTGAACTGCTCAGTGTACTTCTCTGCGTGTACTTGCTCTGCTCAGTGTACTTCTCTGCTTGTACTTGCTGAATATTGAAATTGTACTTATTCTGTATGCTTATTGTACTTCTCTGCTTCTACTGCAACTCCAATACTTCTCT
>NC_061511.1:273313058-273381262 GCF_022539505.1 Lolium rigidum
AAGAAGAGAAGATATATACATGAATCATGTTTTGTACATTGCAGAGGCACCCTCACCAAGGATAATTTAATCCAGAGAGGAGCACGTGTGTGTGTATGTACATGAGATAGTCCTTGGACTGCCAATGAGCAAATTATACTTGCAGAAAAGAACAATCACAAGATTTTCCTGCCATCTCGAGCCTGTTTACAGTGCACTGAGTTGCTGATCAACTGATAAACCGGGCTGCTTCGACAAGATGATAGTACCATCGGGAGCACCAATTTTGTACCTGAGCATATTGCCATCAGTGACGATCCTGCATGATCCCCGCGACTCGGAGTGCATGCTGATGCCAAGATAGTGGAGATGGTCTTGCACGCTGTTACCACTCACAGACCTGGATAAAAGAGCAATGTTAGGATGAAAGAGCAACAGCTGGCAAAGAGTTCACAAAAAGGGCAGAACGTAGGGACCTGCTGCATGCAGGGTCTTCACCAGAATCGTCGCAGATTTGCTCGATCGGGTATACTAGGCTATCGAGTCCGACATTATGTACCCATACCTGAATATATATGTGAAATGCGCCGGAAAATCAACAGGAGACAGTTAAACGAGGTGTAATTTTCATCACGTCTCTCAGAAAAGTATTAACATCAGGTGTAAGACTAGAGCTCTAGTAGTGAGCAAAGGTGAAAGTGAAACAGAGCAATACATACCTCTCGAGGGAAATGATGGTAGGTTTTCTGTGGGAAGTAGTGGTAGTACGGAGGTAAATGAGGCACAATATCGTGTTCGTTGGTTACTCGAATTGCGTTTGGCAGGTATTTCTTGAAGTGGGAAGCAAACACAGCGTTACCAATCCGAGGTTGCCCAAATGTCAGTAGCGTCACGTCCTTTAACCCATAGTTGACCTATAAGAACACGCACATATATATGTTACCATGGTAACTAAATCAGAAGGACATGTCATCAATTATTCAAGACAAACAAAGAAAGATTTAACTTATACACAAAAAAGGAAGCTAGAACTGATGCTTGATGCAATTTTTTCACATCTACGGAAAGGTGTAACTCCACTTTAACTGTCCAACGGGAAGAAAAATAGTTACATCAGCTTCATCTAGGATTCTGGCATTCCGAAGAACAAGCACATAAATTATACGATCAGCCGACGTTCTCTTAGGTTACACTTGCTGGGATTGCCAACAAAATATGAGTAAAATGCAAAGAGAGTGCAGTCTGAGAATTGTGTAGTTAATTATGTACTATTGACTTGAGTTTCAGCTGATGTTAGAAGTTCCATTAAAAAAACTAAGAACAGAAGAGGATCAGGATCCCCAAACAATGCACCCATTCCATTCAATACAGCTTATAGTAGAATTTATGGAAAGTAGAGAACTGAGTGCTAGCTAAGTGGCAAGGCTTGCGAGTGCGCAGCCAGCCCACCCGGGTCCAAATCCCCACCTAGCTGTAATTTCGCTAGGTGGGGCAGACTAAAAACCGGGTTATCATCCATAGAGTCCCATCCTACCTAACAACGTATAACCAACGCATGGATCATTCCCCCGTTTGTCAATGTTTTGAATTTATGTAAAGTACAACTTCTAAACAGAGAAACTTCGGCTTCAAAAAAAAAACAGAGAAACTTCCAAAAGAAACAGAAAGCATATCTTCTTCAGACGAATATTAGTACTCACAATAAGATCAAGGGCGCAAAATGAAGCCATGGCCGCTCCCATGGAATGGCCTGTTACCATGATGGGAACATTGCCATACGCTTCCATGGTCTTCTGGATGCCATTGATGACTCCATCACGCAATGTTGTGTTATGATATGCAGAATAAAACCCACTGTGCACCTATTAACAGATAGATCACAAACATTATATAATGTGCAAGAAGCTGATTCTCCTCACAAATACTTTAGCCATGCTGACCTTAGCTTCAGCCATGCCTGGATAGTCGAAATCAAGTTGTTTCCAAAACAAGTCTTCTATCCAGTTCTGGATGCTGAGAAAATGGAGAAGCAACATAATTACATAAATATAACAAGATGTAGGCTGACAAATTTATTTGATCGGCAAGACTTCAGATATTAATTATTTAATTTAAGATGCTATATATCAAATATATCTGATTGACTAGACTTCAGATATCAATTTAAGCACATAACTTGGCACTTATAAGGAAGAGATATAGAAGAAGTACCTGTTCTCTTGAGTGCCTCTGAATGCAACTACAATAGCATTCATGTCACTTGCAAAACCGACGTATGCCTGGTTCATCAAAACTATGAACATATGTGCAAAAGAAGAGTAATACTAGTATGTATTAAAGGTTAAACAGAAGATCATGGATAGAGGGAGCAACCTCCAAACAATTCTGCACATCGATGATCAGCTCTATCATCTCAAACCCCTGCATCATAAATAAACTTAATCAGCCATCCACACAAAGTAAGTTACATACGAATGGACCAAGGCAAATAAGAAGATGCAACAAGCAGTGAGGATGAATACCTGCGTCAGGTCATTGCATTTTTCACAAGTCCAGGTAAATAGTTGCGACAGATCAGTAGTATAGACCTGCAAACAGCACCAGGTTCAATTGATAACCACCCAACGTTACGCTCGAAATCCCAATTATTCATCTTACGCAAATCTGAAGAGAAGGATGATAAAAAGAGGCAAGGCAAACAACACTTACTGCTGAAGTATACTCCGCAAGGGTCTTGGCGAGAGTCGAGTTATATATCGGCGCTGGTTCGTCCTTAAGTTCTGAATCAAGAAAGTAGAGCCGTCATGAGAATACAAGAATGCTTTCAAACTAGGGTACAAACCAAGAATCTCTGCTGGGTACGACAAGCACATCCTAAATCGTTTTATGTGAGCACAGAATAATGGATTAACAGAAATCAAAGTATGAAACAACGTTGCTGTGAACTAGTGATCAGACAACACCTAGGAACTAATGCTCTCCTAATTCGCAAACCGAGGCAAAATCAACCGGGAAACAGGGTAGGTCCGCAACCCATCCTCGTAGGGCTGAACTGCGAAATTAGTCCAGGACCACGAAGGTATGTTCCAAGCCAAGAAAAGGTTGCCGTACCTCTCCCGGAGCAGAGCAGCAGCAAGCACATTAGGACCGCGGCCTGCAGCCACCGCCGCCGCTCCATCCCCTACAACCGCAGCACAAGAATCCACCAGGCCCGCCCTCTGATTCAGAGCGCGCTTCGCCGCCGGAGGCCGAAGCCGGCGGGAGAAACTTTTGGGCCGCTCGAGCGAGAGGGGATCGATCGATCAATGATTAGCGGGAGGAGCGCGTCGGGTCGGAGTCGCGAGAAAATATTCGAGTTGGAGAAGTGCAGGGCAAGCGAAAGAAAAATATTTATAAGTGAAGGTGGATGAGAGATATATAAATAAAATAATATGCGAAAGCTTAGACCAGTCAGATTACGGTAACGCGTTTGATTACACACGCCAAAAAATTAATTAGGCCCATGGCGTGCTAAGATCAAATACATATACTTTTGCTTAGTTAAAATAGAGAATAGGACAGTTAAAAAAAAATAGAGAAGAGGGGAGAGAAGATAAATTAGCTCCAGCACTATAGAAAATGTTTTTATTTTAGCCATCTATGTCACCTTGGAAAGACATTAAATACAAACGGCAGAATGTATAATCTCTTATTATCATCCCTAACAATAAATAAAAATAATTTAAATTTTAGAATTTTCTTGTGTTGCTAAAGAAAGGCAAATGAGAGACGAAAAACCAGTTCTGAACTTGGGTGTAGATGCACCTGATTGATGAAAAAAATCAAAGAAAATAGTAAAAAAAAATTTAAAAATCTGAAATTTTTGGACAATGAACATAAACAAGTGTCCTAACTGCACACCAAAAATCTCCGAGAAAATACATATATATTGGTCTGTGCAAAAAAGACAAAGTGAGGTGTTGTTTGGAACATCTAGATTTGTTTCTTACATCACTCCAATTTGTCTTTTTTTGCACAGACCACTACATATGACTTTTTCTGGAGATTTGTGGTGTGCAGATAGAACACTTGTTCATGTTCATTGTCCAAAAATTTCAGATTTTTTTGAATTTTTTTACTATTTTTTCTGAAATTTTTATTAAAACAAGAGCATCTACACCCGAGTTCAGAAATGCCAATGAGAGATCATTCCTAGCTATCTCTTTCTTCGATCTATCTTTAACTAAGAAAAAATCTAACATGATAACTGGAAGAGGATGCTGATATCACCCCATTTATATATGCCCTTAGACAGTTTATAAGAGTGAAAGGGGAATCATATATATTCATGAAGTAGTACTCTCTTTGTCCTTAAAAGAATGATCAACTTTTTCTAGATACATATGTATTTATAACTAAAATATCCTTATATATTCGTATTTAGATTTGAATAATTTTTTTGTGACCAAGGAGCTATAGGTTAGTTATAAATGGCATGACATATGCTTATACCCTACTGTTTATTTGCTCTAAGCAACATGTGGTTGAATGGTTAAAAGTGCAGTAACATCTCAACCCATGAAAGCTCGAACTTCATGTTTGATCGCTTTCATGTCTCATGAATAAACTTAATAATCTTTTAGTGCGAGACATTGTCTTGGTAAACGACGAGACGTCAACTTTATCAATCTCAATACGTGCTCTCTGCTCAGTCTTTTGAGACACCTATAAAGGTAAAATATACGAGTATGCGTTCGTAAGGATAAGTGTATGTATATATTTCCCAGTGCTTGCTTCTTTTTAAAAAAAAAATTCCGAGTGTTTGCATTGTAACGTGTTTCGCAAAAGAAAATCGAGTTTGGCTTTGGTGGTTAGATTCTATGTGGTGGAACCAGATTCAAATCCTAAACTTATGGGTATTTGTATTTACCTGATTTTTTTTAGGATTTATTCGACGTTATGCTTTTAGTGGTTGGTGACGCGTCCGTCAACACCGATACGCATGTGGTGAGTTCGTCAACCTAAAGATCTGCCGGCTCGGTATTTTGGAGATGCTCCTAAGGGTGGGGTATATGTGTGCATTCATGTGGGATGAGTGTATATATATATGTGTACGAGCGTCTATGTGTGTTGTACTGTGTTTGTTTCGATTTTTTTTTTGGCCTAAGCCACCGTCTCGTTCACGAATTTCTTTTTCTACGTCTCCATCACGAATTAATGAGATGGGGAGGTGTGACCCGACTCCCCAGACGGGCCGGGTCGGCCATCCCGGGCAGCGGGCACTAGTGGGATCCAGGTTCTTCTGCCACGTGGCCCTCACGTGGACCGCGCAGGATCCAAATCCGACCGCCCCCGACACGAGCAGTTGCGTAAGCTTCTTCTGCGGCCGCGGGGAGATCACTCATCAGAGACAGAGTCGAGCGGAGGGCAATAGACAAATGGAGCTCTCGCCATCGCCGCCGCCGCCGCCGCTGGAGGGGAGGTGGGGGGACCTCCCCGACGACATCGCCGTCGCAATCGCGTGCCGCCTCCAGGTGCCTCCGATTTCGGTGTTCAGACGTAGCGGCGGCAGTATGTGGTTCGCTCGTTGACTGACTGGCTGGCTCGAACCCTTGCGCAGGAGGCGGACGTGTGCGCCCTCGGCGGATGCTCCAGGTCCTGGCGCCGCGCCTGCGACGCCAACTTCGTGTGGGAGGGCCTCTTCCGCCGCCGCTGGCCGGCCACGGCGGCGGCTGTGGCGGCCGGAGGAGGGGCAGGGGCTTCACGCGTGCAGGTTGCTATATCAGCTGATTTCCCTGCTTAGATTCACAGTTCCAGTGGCGCATGTCCTCGGTTTAAGGCCTGGAACCTAAGAAATTTGATACTAATTTTGACACTCTGGTACTCTATTCACTGCTTAAGTTTAGGATATGATCCTTATCATGGGCTTTTAGGCTCTGCAATTTTGTTTGCTACGAGCATTCATGGTTTAATTTTGGTTCATACAAGTTAACCTCTGGGGACCTATTCTTGTGTAGAGCCAATATTGAAGGACTATTGTACCTTTTCACCACTGTATTCCTCATCCTATACTCACTTCCTTACTGCCAAAAGCATAACAGGCTGACCTTAAATTTTGGCGTGAACTTGTCCTGTAGGGGTGGAAAGCTCTCTACATAAATCACCATGGAAGAACTGCCGTGGCTGTCTCTAGGGTGGTTGAGTTTGTGGAGAGCAGCTCACATGACGGGTCGCTTGAAGCTGAATATTACCTGAAAGCTATGTCTGATTTGGCATTGATGAAGGATATAGGCTTTGTGAATGTCCAGTTCTTCTTGCTTTCAAGGAATCGCAGCGCGATAATAAATCTGATTGGACTGCACTACTCCATTGCATGCTTGCATATGCTGGTGAGTCATGCGTTCCAGGTGTTCTCGTTTAGCTTTCCTTACCGTTACATGCTCTCCATGCCCCAAGATATTCCCACCACATCATTTATAATATAGCTGCACCTCAAATACCATACCTTATTACATTGTATAGAGAGCTATGTCATTCAGATGTCAACAAACTTTGGTAGCCCACTTGAATCTTTGATCTCATGTTTCATCCAGAAGTCAACGTGGTTAGATTCAGGGTGTCTCACTTTGTTGCATTGAGGTCAAGCTTTATCCTCAGTTTTTCCTCGAACAAGGTCAAGTTTTATGCTGGAGGCTTATGTTAGCTTAAACACTTCATGTGTTCAATAGCAGTCTGTTTGCACCCTGATGAGTATGCTAGTCCCTTTGCACAAGCCTGCCATGTTATGGCATCTATAAACATACTATTTCACCTCTCAAAACTTCACTACGTCAGATAATGTATGATTTGCAACACCAGAAAGCTTTGGATAACTAACTCTTGTAAATGTTTCTTTTGGTTGATAACGTATGTTCTTACTCGAGTAATCTTAGTAAGTTTGGTGTGCTCATAAAATGCGGTTTTGACACAATTATTTTTCCAGCCAAATGAAGTAGAGAAAGCGCTTCAAGCTTGCCAGGTAGCAGAAAGGAAAGTATGTGTGAGTTTGCTCAAGCTTGGTAGGTGGTTCTATGGTTTTCGGTTGCCTGATGAATATGAATCGCACAAATTTTCATTGAGTGGGCTCACCAGTGATGAGGGGGCAAAAGTTCTGGTCATTCTTAACCGTGGTGCTGTTCATGAGGTATTTCGTCTTCAGATCAGTTTGCTGGGCGCAAATAATTGAGCTTAAAGTATGCAAAACATATGTACATGGCTTGCTGGGCTTTCTGTAAATATGGTATGATCATCCTTTGTATTTTGGTGCCCTGGTGGTACTGCTTTGATGTAAATGGCCAATAGAGATGGGTGAAAGTGTGAAATCCATGCACACTTCTTATGTAAATAAATAATTGAATCGCACAACCTTGTACACATGTTGCTGATAATTTCTGTTCAGTGTGTGATGTTCTCATTTCTCTATATATGGTCTATATGTTCATTAACTTGCTTTATGACAGAATATCTCGTGCGAACATATATATTGATATATCGAGGTGGGTTACTTAAATAATCATAAACTATGTGAACTCAAAACAAGTTGAAAATAACCAAAAGATTAAATACAGACTATAGAAAGAATATTTGAAATATGGTGGGGTTATCATCATCACTGGGAAGCCCATGATGTGCATAATAAATTGGATGAAATAGACTGAAATTCCTGGAACACTACACTCTGTTCAAGCTGAAAGAATTGGAGTTCATAGTTAAGGTTCTATCTCACTCAGATTGCTGGTTAATAACTTTTATCTAAGGCCAGTTTTGGGTGTCCGGAACGTAAGAACTGGCAGTAGCAGAGCACTACCACACTGATGGCAACAAACTGCACGATTAGTTTATCTCGTGACTTTGACAATCCTGATGTTCTTTTCATTGCCACTTTCCATAGAAAGTGACGCCATGTCAATCCTATCTGAATGCAATAATTTTTAGGCAGTGCAAGAATTCAGATAATGAGAGATCTTATACCAAAATAAAGTGTGATATGGGTTGATGAAAAGGTTGTTGCACCCAACGAACTAGATGAGTGAGTACATCTTCATGGATCTCCACTAGACTAGTTTTCTAACTAACATTCCTGAATCTGTATACACTGCAGAAAATCATACAGAAGAGAAGTACTGAGGAAAGGATCCCTGTCTGGAGAGTTTACAGAGGTACACCAAAGTCTGAGATTCCGCGGGGAGAAAGAGCCTAAGCAAAGAGAGAGAACAATGGATCGCAAAGCAAATACATCAATCGGCGCAGAGGCTGTGGGCTTTGCCTCCTAAAAAAAAGGAAAAAAGAGAATAGCACATCAATGCTAGCCTAATACTGACGATTATCTTGACTGATTAATAGAATCAAATGCTTGAATGATGGTTTTGTCCAGAATGTGTATTGTATTTTTTAGATTTGTGTAGACGTGTAGAATCCTTGGTCTAATCTTGAAGTATTGTGTAATGTTTGTTCTTGGTTAGTTCTTTCCTACTGGTACTACTTGTAGGCCTTAAGACGTCCATCCTCCTAATGTAACAAAGGTAATATCACTGCTCTTTTATGTTGCTTAATTGCATTCTACTTGTTCCTGTGCTTCTCTGTTGTGATCATGTAAAAATATCTGAAGGAAAAATACACAGAGAGGGGAGAAATAGAGAGAAGGAAGAATGAAACAAGTCATAGCAACATAAGTTACTAACAAATTCCATGATATCTACTTTTCCCCAAAGGTATCAATTCAGGCTACAGATGGAGATGGGCAGCCTAATATATCGACAACATGGCTTACACTTTTAACGGATCCTACAATTCAGTAGAGATTATTCATGAACTGAAAACCACGAACCAATGCCTGGCCCTGCTCCCATGAAGAACCGAAGCTTTCTCCTGGTAACCAGAGATCTGCAGGGGAGACTTGTTCACCTCAGCAGCACGGGTAGATGGTGACGGAGCGCCGGCGTGGCGGCGTGCAGAGGAGCATCATCACCAAGGCGATGACGGCCGCGACGAGAAGCCCCATGAAGCTGAAGCCCGCCTCCTCCTCGGACTCGTTGTTGCAGCACATCTTGCCCATGGTAGCCTGAACTGAAAGGTGAGTTCCTTTCTACTTCCTGGTGCTAGCTACGCTGGAGATCAATGGTTGTTAGAAGGAGAAGAGAGGCATCTTCCTTGTTGGTCATGATCTTGGCTTTAAGGAGGAGTGGTGTGGCTAGTTGTTGAGGCATCACTGTCAGGTCTTCAATGATGCCATCCTCCTCCTCTGCTTGCAACTCTTCAGGGATGGAGAGAAGACAGCTCAGAGCCTATGCTCACACCCACCAAGGCCACTCACACAGTCACACTGGGATGGAAACTGTTAGGCTCGTCAGCTACCCACACAAGTATATCTGGCAAATAGATCTGGCCTTTCTCTCTGTCTTTCTTTCTGTATGGAATGTGCAGTTCAGATTTTTCGACAAAGAAAAATCTGAACTGCACATTCCATACAGAAAGAAAGATGACGATTCTGTTGAAAATTACAGGGACAACAATACTTGATTGCGATGTATGTACATGGGTGAAAGCTACATGATCAAAGCAAGGGTATTCTGATATAATCCATATACAGTTCAGTTTTTTAGGCTTTTGATGGCTACTTTGTTGTCCGTCCATGATGGCGACGCTGAGAGCTACCTACGTCGGTGAACATTTTTGCTGATACGTGCGTCTCTCCGTGTGAATGTGAAACACATCCCCATCGATATCTTCATCTGTTTGAGGGGGTACGGATTAGGTGGTGCCTGTTGCGTGTCGGTGACTTGGACTTTCTGAGGATTGGGGAAGAACTGAAGAAGGGTGAAGCAAGTGGCATCTGCCATGCTTTGGATTGCTGCTTCGTCGGGACTAGAGTACAAGTCAAGCCTGAAGTTTTTCTTCCTAGACAGGATTGCTTCCTGGCTCAGCTAACCAATGTTTCGTTTCAGCTGGAAACCGTTTCATTCTCAAGATCGACACTGCTAAATGGCCGTTCTCTTGTTCACTTCCAGCCAAAATATGGTGCTTTCGTCTATTGACCTCATTTAATTTTTTTTTGAAAATGACCTCACTTAACTTATTTGCTGATTTTTCGTGAATGTCCACAAAATATTCTAATAACACCATTTTTTCTTGTTTCGAATTTTCACCATTTACAAAATTTGAAGTATACGTAGTATTTTTCTCTCTAATATCTAGCTTTCCCCTAAATTTTCAGATTGAGATATGTGTGACCCGGTCATGATATGACTTAGAGCATCTCCACTCGTTGGAGGCCCCCGAGGCACAATCCGGATGAAAATTGATCCGGATTGGACCTATTTTTGGCATGGGGAGCTACATTTTTCCAGCCGTCTCCCCACACACGGCGCTCGTGAGGATGCCCGGGAGGTGTTCGACCGACATCGACCATGCCGGCCACGCACCCGACGGTGGTGCAGCGTTGGCGGGCGGTGCAGAAGGGCTTCCACCGCGACGCCCTGGCCATGCTCGCGCCCCGATGCCCCGGCCACGCTCGCGCCGCTCCGTCCATGCCATGTCGCGCCGCTCTAGCTTCGCGAGCTCCGGCCGTGCCGCGCCGCTCCGGCCATGCCGTGCCGCGTCGTGCCGCTCCGGCCATGCCGTGCCGCGCCGCTCTGGCCTCACGCGCTCCGGCCCGCTCTCCCCCACGCGCCCGCGCCCCGGCGCCTCCATCCTGCGGCCATCAAGATGGCGGCGGCGTCGGAGGGGAGGGACGGGCCTGGGGAGGGCGGCACATGCAGGCGCTTGACGGCGGCGGGGCGGGCGGCGGGCGGGAGGTAGCCGAGGTAGACCGTCCCGAACCCGCCGTCGCCGAGCTTCCGCACGGCGTCGAAGCCGGCGGTGGCGGCGCGGAGCTGTTCGTAGGTGAAGGATGGGCGGTTGTGGTGGAGGCCGTGGCGGCGGAGGACTGGATTTGGGACGGGGCAGCGGTAGAGCAGGAGCACGATGAGCAGCGACGCAGCCGGCGGCGGGAGCGCGGCGGCCAGGAGGAGGAGGACCAGGAAACAGAGACGCGGGGGCAGAGAGTCCGTGACAGTGGGCCACACGGACGATTTTTTTTCATCCGGAGCCCCCGATGGCTCCCCGAGGAACCGGGGTTGGCGTGGGGAGTCCGGACGGATATAAGTCTAAATCCGGACGAAATTGAGACTCTGGGTCGGTCGTTTTACGCCATCCGGATGTAAAAATTCGGTCCTGGGGTCTTCTCGGGGGTGTGGCTGGAGATGCTCTTACATACGGGTGGCACGACATGTGTCAGTAAGTAGTACCAAAAGAGGATCCCAAAGAATAAGAGCAACTCTAGCGGACTACCTAAGCCTCTACAAAATTTAAGAGATCTTGAAAACCGTGAGCAAATTCAGGCTCCCTAAGCTTGAGCCTCTGTTTTTTTTTTTTTTTTTTTGCATTCTCATATCTTCGATCATGCAAGCTCAATTTGATGTCAAAAATCAACCCGGAATTTTTAAATTTTGTTGTTCGGACCGAATATAGTTGAAAATTTCTCAATTACATATCCTTAAAATTTTCAAATTCAATTTTGACCAAAATTTAGAACCTATAATAAAATGAAATAGACATCATATAATCACCGAATGTTCATCATCATAACATATAACATCATCCATGATTAAAAAGCATATGTAAAAAATGAAGAAAATCATCCAAACGCTTAGATAAGAAAGTTCAGCCCAATTGCTCAATGCTATGAGCATCACATCCCCATTGCCGTTGTTGACATTGTTTTTTTCTTTTTTACCTAGACGTTGGCATTTTCACTACCACGGTACCACCCCTTCCAACGTGAGGTGGTGCACTCCAAATATGGTGGCGCACGCGCACCCCCAGCCCCATGTATCCTCGACGCAAAGATTTTTCCGAGTGATCTTCAAACCCACCTGCCTTCTCATCCATCACACTTGAGTCCATCATCATGATATTATTTTTCTCGAGTCTCGTGTTGTTCATCTCCCTTTCTGTCTCTTGCTTCAAGCTCATCTTTTTGAGGGCAAGCCAGCACTCCCTACTCAAAGGAAGTATTGCATGCCTCCATAAGGGCCACTTACTCCTCCTGCCTCTTTAACCTAATCTTCATGTCCTCATTGCCTCTATATGTGCATCTTACTTCTATTGCTTATAATGTCATCCAAATCCTTGTTTTGATCATCTCTTCTCCATCATGGCACCCATCTTCGCTTCTTGATTCAGCCTATCCTTATCCATATTCCTTACCTCCGGCCTCCATCCTTGAGCTTCGAGTAGGAATCCTAGTTCTCCCTTTATCATTGTTGTATTGTGATCCAAATTCATATACTAAAGGGAGGCTAACTTCTGACGAGCGGAGCGAGGCCCGTCGCGGTACGGATCGTTGGCACTGTCTATATATACATCTTGTAAGCCACCGGCTAGGGTTTATCAGATTATAAGATAGCCCACGGTGTTTGTAAACACTCCCCGATATAGTGAAGTTTTGCTGGCTGGCACCCGTGGTTTTTTCCCTTCTATGTTGGAAGGGGTTTTCCACGTTAAATCTCGTGTCTCCGCTGAGTTTTTCTTTATCGTTCTTCGTTATTTGCTTGTCGCGTTTATAACAAGTGGTATCAGATCCCGTGTTTCAATATAGGGTTTTGCGACATGTCTTCCTTGAAGTTCGATCTACCGCAGCTGGATTATACCACGAGATTTTCTCTGTGGAAAGTGAAGATGAGGGCGATCCTTACCCAATCTTCTGATCTGGATGAAGTTCTTGATGGATTTGGCAAGAAAGATGCCAAGACTTGGACCGACGATGAAAAGAGGAAAGGCCGTAAGGTTTTTTCATTAATTCAGCTTCATCTATCCAACAATATCTTGCAGGAAGTGCTGGCTGAGAAATCCGCAGCGGCGCTATGGTTGAAACTGGAATCGATCTGCATGTCCAAAGATCTAACCAGTAAGATGCACGTGAATCGATCTGTCAATGATGAATCACCTATCGTTCTTTAGAGATATCGTTTCTGATTTGCTGTCCATGGAGGTAAATTATGATGATGAGGATCTCGCTCTTATACTGTTAGTCTCGTTGCCTAATTATTTTGCGAATTTTCGAGACACCTTGTTATACAGTCGTGATGAACTAACCCTTCCCGAAGTTTATGAGGCCCTCCAGCAGAGGGAAAAGATGAAATCTATGGTGCATGCAGAGAGTTCGTCATGTAAGGCAGAAGCACTGCAGGTCCGTGGCAGAACCGAGAACAGAAACAACAACTACAACAACTACAACAGAGATAAGAGCAAGACCGACAGAGGTCGCTCAAAATCCAAAGGACGAGATGGTAAGTTCTGCAAGTACTGTAAGAAAACTAGCCACGATATTGATGATTGCTGGAAGTTGTAGAACAAAGAGAAAAGAAACGGTACTTACCAACCGAAAAACAAACCTGAGGGTGATGGTAAGGCTGTTGTTGTTTCCAGTGATAATTCTTATAGCGATTGCCTAGTTATGTTTGCTGGTTGTGTTTCTGGTAATGATGAGTGGATCCTTGATTCTGCATGTTTGTTTCATATTTGCTGTAACAAAGACTGGTTAAGTTTTTATGAGTTTGTGCAGAGTGGAGATGTTGTGCGTATGGGAGATAACAACACACGTGAGATCGTGGGCATTGGCTCCGTTCAGATCAAGATGCATGATGGCATGACACGCACTCTGACAGATGTGAGACACATACCTGGCATGGCCAGAAATCTGATCTCCCTCAGTACCCTTGATGTTGATGGGTACAAACACTCCGGTTCCCGCGAAGTTCTGAAGGTATCAAAATGTTCTCTCGTTCACATGATTGGTGATATGAATTCTGCAAAGTTATATGTTCTTAGAGGTAGCACTTTGTCTGGTATTGCTGCTGCTGTTATTCCTGATGAACCTGATAAAACTAATCTGTGACATATGTGTCTTGGACATATGAGTGAACATGGCATGGCATAATTGCACATGAGAGACCTGCTAGATGGTTGCGATTTGAGTAAGTTTGAGTTCTGTGAGCACTGCATTTTTGGTAAGGATCCACTCATCATTACCAGAAACACAACCAGCAAACACAACTAGGAAATCGCCATCAGAATTATCACTGGAAACAACAACAGCCTGACCATCACCCTCAGATTTGTTTTTTGGTTGGTAAGTACCGTTTCTTTTCTCTTTATTCTGCAACTTCCAACAATCATAAATATTGTGGCTAGTTTTCTTACAGTACTTTCAGAACTTACCATCTCGTCCTTTGGATTTTGAGCGACCTCTGTCGGTCTTGCTCTTATCTCCGTTGTAGTTGTTGTTTCTGTTCTCGGTCCTGCCACGGACCTGCAGTGCTTCTTCCTTACATGACGAACCCTCTGCCTGCACCATAGATTTCATCTTTTCCCTTTGCTGGAGGGCCTCATAAACTTCGGCAAAGGTTAGTTCATCACAGTTGTATAACAAGGTGTCTCAAAAATTCGCAAAAGAATTAGGCAATGAGACTAACAGTATAAGAGCGAGATCCTCATCATCATAATTTACCTCCATGGACAGCAAATCAGAAACGATCTCTCTAAAGATCGATAGGTGATTCATCATTGACGCACCTTCTTGCAGTTTGTGCGAGAACAACTTCATCTTCACGTGCATCTTACTGGTTAGATCTTTGGACATTCAGATCGATTCCAGTTTCCACCACAACTCCGCTGCGTTTTCCTTTATCGTTCTGCAAGCATAAAAGAGTTAAATTCAATGCTTCCATTCATACCACAAAAGGGATTCTAGATTATGTGCATGCTGATGTGTGGGGACCTTCCCGCAAGACTTCTCTTGGTGGTGCAAATTACATGCTTACTATCATAGATTATTACTCCAGAAAAGTCTGGCATTTCTTTCTGAAACATAAATCTAATGTGTTTGATGTTTTTAGAAATTGGAAAGTTATGGTAGAGAAGCAAACAGAAAAGAAAGTTAAATTGCTTCGTACTGACAATGGCATGGAGTTTTGTTCTACTGTTTTCAATAATTATTGCAGCGACAAAGGCATTGTTAGGCACCACACCATCCCATATACTCCTCAGCAGAATGGTGTGGCGGAGAGAATGAACAGAACCATCATCTCCAAGGCTCGCTGCATGTGTCCAATGCTGGTATGCATAGACGTTTTTGGGCTGAAGCAGCCTCCACCGCTTGTTACTTGATAAACAGGTCACCTTGCATTCCGCTTGATAAGAAAACTCCTATTGAGGTATGGTCTGGTTCATCTGTTGATTATTCACAGTTGAGAGTTTTCGGTTGCACTGCTTATGCTCATGTTGATAATGGAAAGATAGAGCCTAGGGCTATTAAGTGTGTGTTTCTTGGTTACGGTTCAGGAGTTAAGGCATACAAGTTATGGAATCCTGAAACTAAGAAAGTTTTGCATAGCAGGAATGTAGTCTTTAATGAGGCTGTCATGTTTTATAAGAGTTCATCTACAGATGTTACTGATGCTATTGATTTTTCTAATAATTCTGATGATGAACAACAGAGGATTAACGTGCAGGTGGAGCACGTGGAGGAGAAAGAAAATGATGTTGCTGAAAATGATAACATTGTTGTTCAGCACTCACCACCTGTTTTGCAGCAAACAAATAGTCCCATTGATGCTGATAGACCGAGGCGTAACAAAGGTCCACGTCCTCGTTTAATTGAAGAATGTAATCTTGTTCATCATGCTTTGAGTTGTGCTGAATATGTGGAGCATGATACTGAACCTGCTACATATACTGAGGCCGTTGCATCCGTTGACCGCTGATGCGTGCAGTCGACACGTCCGTTGGGAACCCCAAGAGGAAGGTGTGATGCGTATAGTAGCAAGTTTTCCCTCAGAAAGAAACCAAGGTTTATCGAACCAGGAGGAGCCAAGAAGCACGTTGAAGGTTGATGGCGGAGGAGTGTAGTGCGGCGCAACACCGGGGATTCCGGCGCCAACGTGGAACCTGCACAACACAACCAAAGTACTTTGCCCCAACGAAACAAGTGAGGTTGTCAATCTCACCGGCTTGCTGTAACAAAGGATTAGATGTATAGTGTGGATGATGATTGTTTGCAGAAAACGAGTAGAACAAGTATTGCAGTAGATTGTATTCGATGTAAAAGAATGGACCGGGGTCCACAGTTCACTAGAGGTGTCTCTCCCATAAGATAAATAGAATGTTGGGTGAACAAATTACAGTTGGGCAATTTACAAATAGAGAGGGCATGACCATGCACATACATGATATGATGAGGATTGTGAGATTTAATTGGGCATTACGACAAAGTACATAGACCGCTATCCAGCATGCATCTATGCCTAAAAAGTCCACCTTCAGGTTATCATCCGAACCCCTTCCGGTATTAAGTTGCAAACAACGGACAATTGCATTAAGTGGTGCGTAATGTAATCAATAACTACATCCTCGGACATAGCATCAATGTTTTATCCCTAGTGGCAACAACACATCCACAACCTTAGAACTTTCACGTCATCGTCCCGCATTTAATGGAGGCATGAACCCACTATCGAGCATAAATACTCCCTCTTGGAGTTAAGAGTAAAAACTTGGCTGAGCCTCTACTAATAACGGAGAGCATGCAAGATCATAAACAACACATAGGTAATAGATTGATAATCAACATAACATAGTATTCTCTATCCATCGGATCCCAACAAACACAACATATAGCATTACGGATAGATGATCTTGATCATGTTAGGCAGCTCACAAGATCCGACAATGAAGCACATAAGGAGAAGACGACCATCTAGCTACTGCTATGGACCCATAGTCCAGGGGTGAACTACTCACTCATCACTCCGGAGGCGACCATGGCGGTGAAGAGTCCTCCGGGAGATGATTCCCCTCTCCGGCAGGGTGCCGGAGGCGATCTCCTGAATCCCCCGAGATGGGATTGGCGGCGGCGGCGTCTCCGGAAGGTTTTCCGTATCGTGGCTCTCGATGCTGGGGGTTTCGCGACGAAGACTATATGTAGGCGGAAGGGCGGGTAAGGGGCATCACGAGGGCCCACACACCAGGCCGGCGCGGCCAGGGCTTGGGCCGCGCCGCCCTGGTGTCTGGCCACCTCGTGGCCCCACTTCGTAAGTCCTCCGGTCTTCTGGAAGCTACGTGCAAAAATAGGCCCCTGGGCGTTGATTTCGTCCAATTCCGAGAATATTTCCTTACTAGGATTTACTGAAACCAAAAACAGCAGAAAACGACAATCGGCTCTTCGGCATCTCGTTAATAGGTTAGTGCCGGAAAATGCATAAATATGACATAAAGTATGCATAAAACATGTAGATATCATCAATAATGTGGCATGGAACATAAGAAATTATCGATACGTCGGAGACGTATCAACATCCCCAAGCTTAGTTCTCGCTCGTCCCGAGCGAGTAAACGATAACAAAGATAATTTCGGAGTGACATGTCATCATAACCTTGATCATACTATTGTAAGCATATGTAATGAATGCAGCGATCAAAACAATGGTAATGACATGGGTAAACAAATGAATCATAAAGCAAAGACTTTTCATGAATAGTACTTTCAAGACAAGCATCAATAAGTCTTGCATAAGAGTTAACTTATAAAGCTATAAATCAAAGTAAAGGTATTGAAGCAACACAAAGGAAGATTAAGTTTCAGCTGTTGCTTTCAACTTATAACATGTATATCTCATGGATATTGTCAATGTAAAGTAATATAACAAGTGCAATATGCAAGTATGTAGGAATCAATGCACAACTCACACAAGTGTTTGCTTCTTGAGGTGGAGAGAGATAGGTGAACTGACTCAACATAAAAGTAAAAGAAAGGCCCTTCGCGAGAGGGAAGCATTGATTGCTATATTTGTGCTAGAGCTTTGGTTTTGAAAACAAGAAACAATTTTGTCAACGGTAGTAATAAAGCATATGTGTTATGTAAATTATATCTTACAAGTTGCAAGCCTCATGCATAGTATACTAATAGTGCCCGCACCCTGTCCTAATTAGCTTGGATTAACACTGATTATCATTGCATAGCATATGTTTCAACCAAGTGTCACAAAGGGGTACCTCTATGCCGCCTGTACAAAGGTCTAAGGAGAAAGCTCGCATTGGATTTCTCGCTTTTGATTATTCTCAACTTAGACATTCATACCGGGACAACATAGATAACAGATAATGGACTCCTCTTTAATGCATAGTTAATATTCTCATAAGAGATTGAGGATTAATTGTCCACACTGAAACTTCCACCGTGAATCATGGCTTTAGTTAGCGGCCCAATGTTCTTCTCTAACAGTATGCATACTCAAACCATTTGATTGTGAGAACCGCCCTTACTTCAGACAAGAGGAACATGCATAGCAACTCACATGATTATTCAACAAAGGTAAAGTTGATGGCGTCCCCAGAAACATGGTTACCGCTCAACAAGCAACTTAATAAGAGATAAAGTGCATAAGTACATATTCAATACCACAATAGTTTTTAAGCTATTTGTCCCATGAGCTATATATTGTAAAGGTAAAGAATAGAAATTTTAAAGGTAGCACTCAAGCAATTTACTTTGGAATGGCGGAGAAATACCATGTAGTAGGTAGGTATGGTGGACACAAATGGCATAGTGGTTGGCTCAAGGATTTTGGATGCATGAGAAGTATTCCCTCTCGATACAAGGTTTAGGCTAGCAAGGTTATTTAAAACAAACACAAGGATGAACCGGTGCAGCAAAACTCACATAAAAGACATATTGTAAACATTATAAGACTCTACACCGTCTTCCTTGTTGTTCAAACTCAATACTAGAAATTATCTAGACCTTAGAGAGACCAATTATGCAAACCAAATTTTAGCAAGTTCTATGTATTTCTTCATTAATAGGTGCAAAGTATATGATGCAAGAGCTTAAACATGAGCACAACAATTGCCAAGTATCAAATTATTCAAGACATTTTAGAATTACTACATGTAGCATTTCCCGATTCCAACCATATAACAATTTAACGAAGAAGATTCAACCTTCGCCATGAATACTATGAGTAAAGCCTAAGGACATATTTGTCCATATGCAACAGCGGAGCGTGTCTCTCTCCCACACAATGAATGCTAGGATCCATTTTATTCAAACAAAAACAAAGACAAAAACAAACCGACGCTCCAAGCAAAGCACATAAGATGTGATGGAATAAAAATATAGTTTCAGGGGAGGAACCTGATAATGTTGTCGATGAAGAAGGGGATTCCTTGGGCATCCCCAAGCTTAGACGCTTGAGTTTTCTTAAAATATGCAGGGGTGAACCACTGGGGCATCCCCAAGCTTAGAGCTTTCACTCTCCTTGATCATATTGTATCATCCTCCTCTCTTGATCCTTGAAAACTTCCTCCACACCAAACTCAAAACAACTCATTAGAGGGTTAGTGCACAATTAAAATTTACATGTTCAGAGGTGACATAATCATTCTTAACACTTCCGGACATTGCACAAAGCTACTGAAAGTCAATGGAATAGAAAAATCCATCAAGCATAGCAAAACAGGCAATGCGAAATAAAAGGCAGAATCTGTCAAAACAGAACAGTTCGTAAAGACGAATTTTATTGAGGCACCAGACTTGCTCAAATGAAAATGCTCAAATTGAATGAAAGTTGAGTACATATCTGAGGATCACTCACGTAAATTGGCATAATTTTCTGAGTTACCTACAGAGAATTAGGCCCAGATTCGTGACAAAGCAAAGAAATCTGTTTCTGCGCAGTAATCCAAATCTAGTATGAACCTTACTATCAAAGACTTTACTTGGCACAACAATGCACAAAACTAAGATAAGGAGAGGTTGCTACAGTAGTAAACAACTTCCAAGACTCAAATATAAAATAAAAATACTGTAGTAAAAACATGGGTTGTCTCCCATAAGCGCTTTTCTTTAACGTCTTTCAGCTAGGCGCGAAAGTGTATATCAAGTGTTATCAAGAGATGATGCATCGACAGCGGGGTTTGGAGTTTTCTCAACCATGCATAGTATTTTGGATACATAGGTTTCAGCGGCTCCCTTTTCATTAGTCTTGGGCTTGCTACTCTCATCAAACAAATTTTCAGGAACAAGCCAAGCATAATTATCATCTAGAGCTTCATGCATCGCTAGGAGCTTACATGGTATTGGTGCTTTAATCTCCCCACCATCATTAACACTATTAGTGTACTTAATTCTATCCATATCCATATTTTCAAGTGTTCTTTTAAAATCGGTGATCGTACCAAGCCTCTCATGCTTACTAAAAACTTTTCTAGCTTCTTTAGCTATATCCGCAAATTCTCGCACTAAGACTTTTAGAACAAAATCTCTCTTCTCTCCCTGCTCCATATCGTAAAGTGTAAGAAACATGTGTTGTATCATGGGGTTGAGACTAATAAATCTAGCTTCCATCATGCGTACCAAACAAACAGAGGCATCTTCATAAGTAGGGACAGCTTTTGCAAGGGGTATATCTTTAAGATCTTCATGCATACTAACATGGGTGAAAAATTCTTCTATATTATCTCTTCCAATTATAGACCCTTGTCCCACGGTATATATTTTACAGTAAAATTAAAAGGAAACATGTTGAAATAAGTAAAGCAAATGCAAGTAACTAATTTTTTTTGTGTTTTTGATATAGAGTGCAAGACAGTAAATAAAGTAAAACTAGCAACTAATTTTTTTGTGTTTTGATATAATGCAGCAAACAAGAAAGTAAATAAAATAAAGCAAGACAAAAACAAAGTAAAGAGATTGGATTGTGGAGACTCCCCTTGCAGCGTGTCTTGATCTCCCCGGTAACGGCGCCAGAAAAAGAGCTGTTGACGTGGGAGTTGAAAATCTTTGTGGTGTAACTTTTCTTCGTTCCCCGGCAACGGCGCCAGAAAAAGAGCTTGATGCGTGCAGTCGACACGTCCGTTGGGAACCCCAAGAGGAAGGTGTGATGCGTACAGTAGCAAGTTTTCCCTCAGAAAGAAACCAAGGTTTATCGAACCAGGAGGAGCCAAGAAGCACGTTGAAGGTTGATGGCGGAGGAGTGTAGTGCGGCGCAACACCAGGGATTCCAGCGCCAACGTGAAACCTGCACAACACAACCAAAGTACTTTGCCCCAACGAAACAGTGAGGTTGTCAATCTCACCGGCTTGTTGTAACAAAGGATTAGATGTATAGTGTGGATGATGATTGTTTGCATAAAACAGTAGAACAAGTATTAAAACAGATTGTATTCGATGTAAAAGAATGGACCGGGGTCCACAGTTCACTAGAGGTGTCTCTCCCATAAGATAAATAGCATGTTGGGTGAACAAATTACAGTTGGGCAATTGACAAATAGAGAGGGCATGACCATGCACATACATGATATGATGAGTATTGTGAGATTTAATTGGGCATTACGACAAAGTACATAGACCGCTATACAACATGCATCTATGCCTAAAAAGTCCACCTTCGGAGTTATCATCCGAACCCCTTCCAGTATTAAGTTGCAAACAACGGACAATTGCATTAAGTATGGTGCGTAATGTAATCAATAACTACATCCTAGGACATAGCATCAATGTTTTATCCCTAGTGGCAACAAGCACATCCACAACCTTAGAACTTTACGTCACACTGTCCCGCATTTAATGGAGGCATGAACCCACTATCGAGCATAAATACTCCCTCTTGGAGTTAAGAGTAAAAACTTGGCCAGAGCCTCTACTAATAACGGAGAGCATGCAAGATCATAAACAACACATAGGTAATAGATTGATAATCAACATAACATAGTATTCTCTATCCATCGGATCCCAACAAACACAACATATAGCATTACAGATAGATGATCTTGATCATGTTAGGAAGCTCACAAGATCCGACAATGAAGCACATAAGGAGAAGACGACCATCTAGCTACTGCTATGGACCCATAGTCCAGGGGTGAACTACTCACTCATCACTCCGGAGGCGACCATGGCGGTGAAGAGTCCTCCGGGAGACGATTCCCCTCTCCGGCAGGGTGCCGGAGGCGATCTCCTGAATCCCCCGAGATGGGATTGGCGGCGGCGGCGTCTCTGGAAGGTTTTCCGTATCGTGGTTCTCGGTACTGGGGGTTTCGCGACGAAGACTATATGTAGGCGGAAGGGCAGGTAAAGGGGCGTCACGAGGGGCCCACACACCAGGCCGGCGCGGCCATGGCTTGGGCCGCGTCGCCCTGGTGTCTGGCCACCTCGTGGCCCCACTTCGTAAGTCCTCCGGTCTTCTGGAAGCTTCGTGCAAAAATAGGCCCCTGGGCGTTGATTTCGTCCAATTCCGAGAATATTTCCTTACTAGGATTTCGAAACCAAAAACAGCAGAAAACAGACAAGCTGGCTCTTCGGCATCTCGTTAATAGGTTAGTGCCGGAAAATGCATAAATATGACATAAAGTATGCATAAAACATGTAGATATCATCAATAATGTGGCATGGAACATAAGAAATTATCGATACGTCGGAGACGTATCAACCGCGTGAAGTGGATTTCTTCTATGCAAGAGGAGATGCAATCGCTTGACAAGAATGGCACATGGGATGTTGTGCCCTTGCCTAAACAAAAGAAGGTTGTCCGCTGTAAGTGCATATTTAAAAGAAAGGAAGGTTTGTCTCCTAATGAGCCTCTGAGGTTTAAGGCAATGTTAGTAGCAAAAGGTTTCAGCCAAATTCTAGGTATTGATTATAATGATATATTCTCTCCGTTTGTGAAGCATAGTTCTATTCGTGCATTCTTTGGTATTGTGGCTATGCATGATCTTGATCTTGAGCAGCTAGATGTAAAGACTGCTTTTCTGCATGGTGAGCTTGAGCAGGAGATATACATGGACCAACATGAAGGTTTTGTTGTGCCTGGTAAGGAGGATCTTGTTTGCAAGTTGAAGAGGTCCCTTTATGGTCTGAAACAGTCTCCAAGACAGTGGTATAGAAGGTTTGATTCATTTATGATTGCACATAAATTTAAGAGATCTCAGTATGATAGTTGTGTTTATATCAAGTTTGTTAATGGATCACCAATATACTTGTTGTTATATGTTGATGATATGTTGATTGCTGCCAAGAGCAAGAAAGAGATCACTACTTTAAAGTCACAATTAGGTAGTGAGTTTGAGATGAAGGATCTTAGTGCTGCTAAGAAAATACTAGGTATGAAAATTACAAGAGACAGAAAATTTAATGTGTTATTTCTTAGTCAGCAAAATACATTCAGAAAGTTCTTCATCATTTTAGTATGCTTGATGCAAACTCTGTTAGTGCACCTATTGCTCCTCACTTTAAGTTGTCAGCATTGCAATGTCCTAGTACTGATGGAGATATTGAGTACATGTCCCGAGTTCCATATTCTAGTGTTGTTGGTTCCTTGATGTATGCCATGGTCTATTCTCGCCCTGATTTGTCATATGATATGAGTTTGGTCAGTCGATACATGGCTAATCCTGGTAAAGAACATTGGAAAGCTGTTCAGTGGATTTTCAGGTACCTTCGTGGCACATCCAAAGCTTGCTTGAAGTTTGGCAAGACCGGTGAGGGACTCGTAGGCTATGTGGATTCAGATTTTGTCGCCGATCCGGATAAGAGAAGATCCCTCACGGAGTTATGTGTTCACCGTTGGTGGATGTGTTGTGAGTTGGAAGGCAACGTTACAACCTGTTGTTGCCCAATCTACGACCGGAGCAGAATATATAGCAATTAATGAAGCTTGCAAAGAGTCTGTTTGGTTGAAAGGTTTGTATGCTGAGCTTGTGGAGATGATTCTTGCATTAACTTGTTTTCTGACAGTCAAAGTGAAATATACCTTACTAAAGATTAAATGTTCCATGAGAGGATAAAGCACATTGATATCAAGTACCATTATGTTTGCGACATTGTTGCTCAAGGTAAACTGAAGGTATGCAAGATAAGTACTCATGATAATCCTGCTGATATGATGACAAAGCCAGTTCTTGTTTCCAAGTTTGAGCTTTGTGATGGCGTGTATTTCACACGTTCGTTGGGCAACCCCAAGAGGAAGGTATGATGCGCACAGCAGCAAGTTTTCCCTCAGAAAGAAACCAAGGTTTATCGAACCAGGAGGAGCCAAGAAACACGTTGAAGGTTGATGGCGGCGGGATGTAGTGCGGCGCAACACCGGAGATTCCGGCGCCAACGTGGAACCCGCACAACACAACCAAAGTACTTTGCCCCAACGAAACAGTGAGGTTGTCAATCTCACCGGCTTGCTGTAACAAAGGATTAACCGTATTGTGTGGAAGATGATTGTTTGCAGAGAAAACGAGTAAAAACAAGTATTGCAATGAGATTGTATTTCGAGTAAAGAGAATTGGACCGGGGTCCACAGTTCACTAGAGGTGTCTCTCCCATAAGACGAACAGCATGTTGGGTGAACAAATTACGGTTGGGCAATTGACAAATAAAGAGAGCATGACCATGCACATACATATCATGATGAGTATAGTGAGATTTAATTGGGCATTACGACAAAGTACATAGACCGCCATCCAACTGCATCTATGCCTAAAAAGTCCACCTTCAGAGTTATCATCCGAACCCCTCCAGTATTAAGTTGCAAAGCAACAGACAATTGCATTAAGTATGGTGCGTAATGTAATCAACAACTACATCCTTAGACATAGCATCAATGTTTTATCCCTAGTGGCAACAAGCACAACACAACCTTAGAACTTTCGTCACTCGTCCCGGTGTCAATGCGAGCATGAACCCACTATCGAGCATAAGTACTCCCTCTTGGAGTTAAAAGTAAAAACTTGGCCAGAGCCTCTACTAGAAACGGAGAGCATGCAAGATCATAAACAACACATAAGCATAACTTTGATAATCAACATAACAAGTATTCTCTATTCATCGGATCCCAACAAACGCAACATATAGAATTACGGATAGATGATCTTGATCATGATAGGCAGCTCACAAGATCCGACAATGATAGCACAATGGGGAGAAGACAACCATCTAGCTACTGCTATGGACCCATAGTCCAGGGGTAGACTACTCACTCATCACTCCGGAGGCGACCATGGCGGTGTAGAGTCCTCCGGGAGATGATCCCCTCTCCGGCAGGGTGCCGGAGCGACGGCGTCTCAGTAATGTTTTCCGTATCGTGGCTCTCGGTACTGGGGGTTTCGTCACGGAGGCTTTAAGTAGGCGGAAGGGCAAGTCGAGAGGCGGCACGGGGGGCCCACACCATAGGCCGGCGCGGCCGGGGGTGGGGCCGCGCCGCCCTAGGGTTTGGCCACCCCGTGGCCCCCTCTTCTTCTCGTCTTCGGTCTTCCGGAAGCTTCGTGAGAAAATAGGCCTCTCGGGCTTTTATTTCGTCCAATTCCGAGAATATTTCTTTACTAGGATTTCGAAACCAAAAACAGCAGAAAACGAGCAAGCGGCACTTCGGCATCTTGTTAATAGGTTAGTTCCAGAAAATGCACGAATATGACATAAAGTGTGCATAAAACATGTAGGTAACATCAATAATGAGGCATGGAACACAAGAAATTATCGATACGTTGGAGACGTATCACTTTGCTCAAGCTTGGTTAGTATAATTGTTTAGTCCAAGTGGTTGTTGGCGCCAGCAAGTGTTTTTTCTTTGTTGTTCAGGAGATTGTTGAAGTTCATGCTACAAGGTTGAATTTGTCTCAAGGTGGAGTTTGTTGTATTGTGATCCAAATTCATATACTAAAGGGAGGCTAACTTCTGACGAGCGGAGCGAGGCCCGTCGCGGTACGGATCGTTGGCACCACCTATATATACATCTTGTAAGCCGCCGGCTAGGGTTTATCAGATTATAAGATAACCCACGACGTTTGTAAACACTCCCCGATATAGTGAAGTTTTGCTGGCTGGTGCCCGTGATTTTCCCCCTTCTGTGTTGGAAGGGGTTTTCCACGTTAAATCTCGTGTCTCCGCTGCGTTTTCCTTTATCGTTCTTCGTTATTTGCTTGTCGCGTTTATAACAATCATCATATCCTTCATCCACATTTCTCATCATCAGCATCTCCGTGTTCTTGAGATGATGGATTGGTGGAGCCTCATCGAGCAGCTCCCAACAATGGTATAGGGTGAAGCTCTTGCCTTTGTACCTGGCCATTTGCTGGAACCTAGCCTAAATCTACTACAACCGGGACATCAAAAATCGCATTAGCATATAATGGTTGCAGGAATGGTACATCACAAAATTATGTCATAAGTAGAACTCACATGATCTCCCGGTTGTTTCTCATAAATAGAACTCCACTTTTGCAACACATGCTGACATATTGCAATTGCCGATGATCATTGAAAACCTATGTGTGAGAGACTTAGGGTTCTTGGGTGAATGCGGTCTTGGCTTTGTGACGGTAGTAATATGGAATTAGGTGCTAACATTTTGTGTCGGTCTGATCAAAGGCGGTAATTCCCTCCCTAAGCGTTTATCAGAGTCGTACTGCAACACTACTGACCCCAATGCTTTTGAAGTGGAGGCCTTAGCCCGGCTTTACATATAAAGCCTAAAACGGCAGAACATCCAAACACGGTTTAGTTCAACTCTTACATCAGCACACTGCCATAGCAGACACCCATACTAACACACCAGTAAGACGAAAGGATTACACATAGCAACAAAATCAAAAGGTGAGCACAACTAAGATTGCCACAAACTTGCATATAGGCTCCTTAGCACTGCCTTCACATCATGTATTGCATGCTTGTCACCATGCTTGCTAAGCAGCCTCTATTTCTGCAAATATATGACCATTTTGAAGATGCAATTAGTAGGTTGCGAGATGAATATATTCTCCGTATTATTTTTTATAACATTCCAGAGGGTCCAACACAACACGTTAAAACAAATCCAATCAATTCTCCGTGATCGACCACAGGCGCTGAGACAATGTTATAAGTTCCCCAGCCCCAGCCGGATTCCAGTCGCACTTAAGCATTTCCCTGACGCAGGCCCACATAAATTTGGCCAGATGGAAATGAAATAAAATGTGGTTAGCCGTTTCCTCCTCGTCACAAAGAACACAATTCCCATTCGAGGGCCCATGTCTCCTTGTGAGTTATCATTAGAGAGTACTACCCTTGATCCTTTGCCAAAGGAAAATCTTAATCTTGGTTGGGATCTTGGCCTGCCGCACCTCCTCGAAGTGAACCACAAGAGCGTCATTACAAAGTTATGATACATGGAACCAGTGAAGCAACCTGATGCCGCTAAGGAGCATGAAATCACATCAACATTCACATTCTCGTGAACTGCTGCCAACTCATGAGACAGGTTGTCCCACTCAACATTTTCCACGATGCTAAATGTTCGACCAAAGTGAATGGCCCACTGGCCATCCACTCTAGCCTCCCCAACTATAAGGCTTGGGTTCTCACAAATGGAAAAAAGGACCAGGAACCTATCCCTGATCGGGCCCCTAGCTAACCAGCAGGCAGACCAGAATAAAGTAGCCAAACCATTGTTAAGTTGATAGCGTGCCCCAAGCTTGAACATGTGTTCAATTTTTTGTAGGTCATTCCAGAACTGTGAGCCATTCCAAACCAGGGCAGAAAAGATGTCACTGTTGCCTAGGTATTTAGCCCTAGTAAGATCAACCTACAACCCCTTGTCATTTTGACTGGGCTTTCAGATCCATTTGGTTAGCAGGGCCAGGTTCATGAGCTTAGTCTTTATTATTCCTAGGCCACCTAAATCTTTAGGACATTACACAGTGTTCCAGTTAAGCCAATGGAACTTCCTATTCTCCCCGACTCCCTCCCAAAAGAATAGGCACCTTGTCGTGTCCACCATAGAGTGGTTCCCATCATACATCTTGTAGAGACACATGTCAAAAGTGGGCAAACGGGAAAGGAAAGAGTTAGTAAGCTCCAATCTAGCTGCCGAAGACATAGATTTACCTTGCGAAGGGTCAACTCTATGGCTAACCGACCCCGTTACTAGTTCCCAATCCTTACGACAAAGGCGCTTATCACTAACCGGTAAACCTAGGTAGGTAATGGGGAAGGAGTTGAGCTTGCAGTTCGGTGCCTCTCTTGATGGCCAGTACTCTAGCCTCCCCAACTATAAGGATGGGGTTCTCACAAATGGGAAAAAAAGGACGAGGAACCTATCCCTGATCGGGTCCCTACCCAACTAGCAGTCAGACCAGAATAAAGTAGCCAAACCATTGTTAAGCTGATGGCGTGCCCCAAACTTGAACAGGTGTTCAATTTTTGGTAGGTCATTCCAACCGTGAGTCCTTCCGAACCAGGGCAGAAGAGATGCCATTGTTCCTAGGTATTTAGCCCTAATAAGATCAACCTAAAACCCCTTGTCATTTTGACTAGACTTTCAGATCCATTTGGTTAGCAGTGCCAGGTTCATGAGCTTAGTATTTATTATTCTTAGGCCACCTAAATCTTTAGGACATCACAAAGTTTCCCAGTTAACCCAATGGAACTTCCTATTCTCCCCGACTCCCTCCCAAAAGAATCGAAACCTTGTCGTGTCCATCATAGAGTGGTTCCCATCATACATCTTGTAGAGACACATGCGAAAAGTGTGCCGACTGGAAAGTAAAGAGTTAGTAAGCTCCAATCTAGCCGTCGAAGATAGAGATTTACCTTGCAAATGGTCAACTCTATGGCCAACCGGCCCCGTCACCAATTCTCAATCCTTCCAACAAAGGCGCTTATCACTAACCGGTAAACCTAGGTAGGTAATGGGGGAGGAGTTCAGCTTGCAGTTCAGTGCCTCTCTTGATGGCCATCACTCTAGCCTCCCCAACTATAAGAGCATCTTCAGCCGTCTCCCCGACGAGCCCCCAGGACACCTTTTTTCATCCGAATGGATGAAAACGGCCCAGTCGCGCCCCCGGATCCTCGTTTTCGTCTGGATTTGGGCTTTCATCCATCCGGGGAGCCCAGGTCATCCTCGGCCCCCGGGGAGCGCTCGGGAACTCCGGACGAAACGAAAGCGCGGGAAACGCCGAGAAAACTTCTCGCATGGCTGGTGGCCCTGACTTGTCGGCGAGAAAGTCCAATCGTCGTCCTCATCGCATCGTCTTCCGCGCGCTGTAAAAGCATGCCGCCGGTCAGCCTTCGCCGGACGCGTAGCTTCCACGCGGCGAGTTAATGTCGTCGCCTCGGTTTCATGCGCGTCGCCCTCTATTTATCGCCGAGCTACTGCGTCTGGCTGCATTCACCACGCCGTCTCCCTATTCTCACACCACCAATCTTCCCCTTCATCGAGCGAGAGCTATCGGCGTTCATCAATGGCGAACGACGGCGCGGAAAACAATGGCTTCGGCCGCCGCTCTCTCCACCAATGGGAGGGGCGGCTCCTGCACGCGGCGGGCTACCCTGCGCCACCGGACTTCCGCACGCCTGGAGGATGGCGACTCAGCGCTGGCGGCGTCGATCCCGCCGCCGCTGATGGGTCGCGCCGCCCTGGAGGCGGAGATCGACGCGGTGCTCGTCACTCTCTGTGATGAGCAGCGCGCGGAGGAGCGCTTATTCCCTGACAATTACGATGCGTGGACGCACTTCTTCCGGCAGAGGTACGAATGCGAGCTCGCCCAGTAGGACGGGCCTCCTCCTCCTCCCGCTAGGAACAACACCGCCGGCCGCCGCCTGATACGTCTCAAACGTATCTATAATTTCTTATGTTCCATGCTACTTTTATGATGATACTCACATGTTTTATACACACTTTATATCATTATTATGCATTTTCCGGCACTAACCTATTGACGAGATGCCGAAGAGCCGATTCTTCGTTTTCTGCTGTTTTTGGTTTCAGAAATCCTACAAAGGAAATATTCTCGGAATTGGACGAAATCAACGCCCAGGGTCTTATTTTTCCACGAAGCTTCCAGAAGACCGAAAGGATTACGAAGTGGGGCGATGACACCACAGGGCCGCGCGGCCTGGGTGGGGCCCGCGCCGCCCTATGGTGTGGGCCCCTCGCGCCGCCTCCAACCCTACCCTTCCGCCTACTTAAAGCCTTCGTCGCGAAAACCCCAGTACCGAGAGCCACGATACGGAAAACATGCTGAGACGCCGCCGCCGCCAATCCTATCTCGTGGGATTCAGGAGATCGCCTCCGGCACCCTGCCGGAGAGGGGAATCATCTCCCGGAGGACTCTTCATCACCATGATCGCCTCCGGATTGATGTGTGAGTAGTTCACCCCTGGACTATGGGTCCATAGCAGTAGCTAGATTGTTGTCTTCTCCTCATTGTGCTATCATGTTAGATCTTGTGAGCTGCCTATCATGATCAAGATCATCTATTTGTAATGCTACATGTTGTGTTTGTTGGGATCCGATGAATATGGAATACTATGTCAAGTTGATTATCAATCTATCATATATGTTCTTAATGTTGTTGCATACTCTCCGTTGCTAGTAGAGGCTCAAGCCAAGTTGATAGTTGTAACTCCAATAGGGAGTATTTATGCTCGATAGTGGGTTCATGCCTCCATTGAATGCGGGACGATGTGACGAAAAGTTCTAAGGTTGTGGATGTGCTTGTTGCCACTAGGGATAAAACATCAATGCTTTGTCTAAGGATATTTGTGTTGATTACATTACGCACCATACTTAATGCAATTGACTGTTGTTTGCAACTTAATACTAGAAGGGGTTCGGATGATAACTCTGAAGGTGGACTTTTAGGCATAGATGCATGCTTGGATAGCGGTCTATGTACTTTGTCGTAATGCCCTGATTAAATCTCATAGTAGTCATCGTGATATGTATGTGCATTGTTATGCCATCTCTATTTGTCAATTGCCCAACTGTAATTTGTTCACCCAACATGCTATTTATCTTATGGGAGAGACACCACTAGTGAACTGTGGAACCCCGTCCATTCTTTACATCTGAAATACAATCTACTGCAATACTTGTTCTTTACTGTTCTTCGCAAACAAACATCATCTTCCACACTATACATCTAATCATTTGTTTACAGCAAGCCGGTGAGATTGACAACCTCACTGTTACGTTGGGGCAAAGTACTTTGATTGTGTTGTGCAGGTTCCACGTTGGCGCCGGAATCCCTGGTGTTGCGCCGCACTACACTCCGCCACCAACAACCTTCACGTGTTCCTTGACTCCTACTAGTTCGATAACCTTGGTTTCTTACTGAGGGAAAACTTGTCGCTGTACGCATCACACCTTCCTCTTGGGGTTCCCAACGGACGTGTGTCTTACACGCCATCACCGCCGCTGGTGGAGCGCGCCTGGCCGCACCCTCGAGAATGTGCTCGCGCACATCGAGGGTGGGAATTCCGCCATTCTGGGGATGCCGCCTCCGGTGGCGGCTACCGTGTCGCGTCGGCACGATAGCTCCTGGACATCGAGGAGGATGCTGATGTCCTCGTCGTCGTCTGGGTCCAAGTCGGCGTGCAGGTTCGGCGGATTGGCGCCTCCGCCGTCGACACCAGCCTTGGTCAAGAAGGAGCCGACGTCTCCACCGCCGACCAGAGGGAGCAGCAGCGGCGCCCTCATCATCCGCGAGCAACCTTCCTCTCCCTCGCGCGAACGCAATAGGAAGTCATCGAAGAAGGAGGCCGCCGCCGCCGCGAACCAGCTCGCCGAGGAGGAGGCCAAGCGCGCTGAGGACGACGCGGTGGCGGAGGCGATCGCCAGGTCGCTCAACGACCTGGTCCCCACCGACAACGCGCTCCCCATCGACGCCGCGCTCGACTGGTCCAAGCGAGACTGGGAGCGGTAGGAGGCGGAGCAGCAGCGTCGCCTGCTGGACCTGGCTGCCGCGCGGCAACGCATCGTCCGCGCTGCCGCACCGGCCGCCGCAACGAACGTCGCACCCAAGCCCGTTGAGCTGATCAAGCTCGAGGAGAGCAGCGACGACGACCTCTACCAGCCAACGCCGCCACGCGCCGGCGACCCTGGCCAGGGTTCTAGCCGCTGGTACGAGGCGCCGCCGCCCGAGGACGCCGGCAACTCGAGCGACGACGACGGCGGCGGCGACTACACGGCCTTCTACCGCCATTTCGGCATGTAGAAGGCCGTATTAATTTTAGTTTATGTTTCTATGAGGCCGAATTCAAATATATGTACGAATTCAGCTACGAACTCACATATATATGTTAAATATCTTTAAATTTCGCTTATGTTTGAACGAATTTTGCCTTGTTTTGTCTGAATTCACCTTTTTTATCAAAACTTTTCATCAATGCTGGACTCGCCGCTGGGAAAATGGGTCTCCCAGGCAAAAAAAAAAAAAATGCATCCATCTGATGCTAATTAGCGCCGGATTTCGGCCTGGGGAGCCCCAACGGCTGGAGATGCTCTAAGGCTGGGGTTCTCACAAATGGAAAAAAGGACGAGGAACCTATCCCTGATCGGGCCCCTACCCAACCAGCAGGCAAACCATAATAAAGTAGGCAAACCATTGTTAAGCTGATGGCGTGGCCCAAACTTGAACATGTATTCAATTTTTTGTAGGTCATTCCAGAACCGTGAGCCCTTCCGAACCAGGGTAGAAGAGATGTCATTATCGCCTAGGTATTTAGCCCTAATAAGATCAACCTATAACCCCATGTCATTTTGACTAGAATTTCAGATCCATTTGGTTAGCACTGCCAGGTTTATGAGCTTAGTCTTTATTACTCCTAGGCCACCTAAATCTTTAGAAAACCACATAGTGTCCCAGTTAACCCAACGGAACTTCTTATTCTCCCTGACTCTCTCCCAAAAGAATCGGCACCTTGTCGTGTCCATCATAGAGTGGTTCCCATCATACATCTTGTAGAGACATATGTCAAAAGTGGGCAGAATGGAAATAAAAGAGTTAGTAAGCTCCAATCTAACCACCGAAGATAGTTTACCTTGCCAAGGGTCAATTCTATGGCCAACTGACCCCGTCACCAGTTCCCAATCCTTCCGACAAAGGCGCTTATCACTAACCGGTAAATCTAGGTCGGTAATGAGGAAGGAGTTGAGCTTGCAGTTCAGTGTCTCTCCTGATGGCAAGCACTCTGGGTTCTCACAAATGGAAAAAAAGGACGAGGAACCTATATCTGATCGGGCCCCTACCCAACCAGCAGCCAGATCAGAATAAAGTAGCCAACACATTGTTTAGGACTTTTTATATAGAGTATATTTGGTTTATAGGAAACTTTCTCATTAGATATTTTGCATGTAATCCCATAGAATTTTTTTTTCACTAGATCACTCTTCAAAATTTTCATTCGTTTAACTGCCAACTCTATGTTATGCAACCAATTCCTCGGAGAAATTTCTGCTGATCCAAACAGGCTAGTTCTTATATTGTAGATTCATGCGGTTTTTGATTTATGCAAAATTCATTTGAGCGTGTCATCTCTATTCCAGATTTCTAAATAGGTATAACTACGAAGCCCTCCGGAGAAAAATGGATATCGCCGGCCGGCCGGCACAACCATGAGCTGCCTAGGTTCTACGGCCAATGTATCCAGTAGAATCCGGCAAGTCCAAGCATGTTCCCAAAGGGATGCACACGAGCACGGCACGTGTATTCTTCAAAAGAAATGCACATCCACCAAAGAATGGACCCATCGATCGATCCCACGACACAAGCGGCTCAGTCTCTCACACATAAAAACATACGCCATGGGTACATGTATTTCCTCTCTTGCATCTTCGCTCGCCTGTCCGTGCATGCGTGCTCGCAACGCCCATAAGTCTCCGTTTTCGCTTGATTAGTTCGCCGCCGATTTGCTTGGTGCTACACCGGCGACGCTGGCGGCGGTCTTCTCCTGCGACAAGGACGACGACGCCAGCACGGGGGCAGCAACGTCTGCCTTGTTCACGTCGACTGGTTTGGCCTCCATGGGTTTTGTGGTGCTCTGCCCAAGCGATTTCCCTGCAAAGTCATATGCACACATATTTCACATCCTCTTCTATTCTAGCTAGCAAAAAAATATTCCTCCGTTCACTAATTTAAGACCGTTTAGATATTTCATAGCTGATTAGATACGGTCCAAAATAACTGAATCTACACATTAAAATTGGACTAGCTAAGAACCAAATAAGTGAATCCACCAAAAGCTAAAAAGTTTTACATTAGTGAATAGAGGGAGTACTATATGTTGAGCCAAATTTAGTAGTACTGGTTAAAATGGAATTTGAAGAGTTGATTAACTAAGCCAGACAGAGAACTGAAAAGACAAAACTGGGCAATCGCAGCAACGTTTTGCTAAAAAATGGGCAACTTCAGAATATGTTTCCAGATTCATTTACAAAGGTGCAGTTTGAGATGACTAAAGTTTACAAAAATAAAATGGACGCGGCTAATTCTCGGTCAATCTGGAACTACCTTAATTCTCGGTCACCTGGTTTCATGTGTAATTCACGTGCAACCAGGTTAAAGATATGCAATTGCACATGCATGTGTAATTACACATCCATATGTAATTCTCGTATGCATAAATCACGATGCAAATCTAACGGTGATCGAGTTGATCTGGAACTAACTTAATTCTTGGTCAACCTGAAATTAGCAAAACGGAAATAAAATAGGCTACATGCAACAGCAAAACACAAAAATAGGTTGTCGGCTCTTCTGTTCTGTAAGATTGTAACGAATATTTCCGATCGATGCTAATTCAGATTACTGCGTGACTTACCACCCTCATTTGTGGAAGCAGGAGATCCCTCCTTGGCCTCCTCGGCCACTGCTGCTTCCTTCGCTTCGTCGACCTTAACCTCGTCCACTGCCGGCGCCTCGTCGGCCATGGTGGACTTGGGCAGCTCATCCTCCTCCTTCGCAGACGGCTGCGCCGCCTCCTTGGTCACCGCCGCGGCAGCAACGCCGGGGGCGGCGACATCCTTCTTGACCGCCACCTCCTCCTCTTTCTTCTCCTCGACGACCGCGGCAACGGGCTTCTCGTCCATCACAACATCGACGTCGGCGGCCTTGGGCACACCGGCCGCCGGCTCCTTGACGACGTCCTTGATGGCAACGCAGGTGCCGTCCGAGGACGACGAGGACGCCTGGGAGGACCGGTGGCTGGCGGACATGGTGGACTTCCTCCGGAAGAGCTTGGTGCCGCGGCCGGCGCCGTTGGCGGCGGTGGTGTTGCCGGTGGCCACGTCCTCTTTGGAGCCACCGCAACCCATGGCGCCCGGCGCTGGCGGACGCCGACGACGGAGGAGGTGGAGAGGGCGAGAAAAGCTGGGAGGAGCCTCTACGGAGGAGAGGAACCGTCGGGCGATCGGGCTCCAAGGAAGGATTAGTGGAGGCGAGGAGATACCGCGGTGACGAGGCCGCTTTTGTAGCAACCCACGATCGGCCTCGCGCTACGTGCAATGTGGGTGCAGGGGTACGACAAGTTTTCATTTCCATCCTAGCTTTGTAACGGCTGACGAGCGACGACCCATCGTTTGCCACTTGCCAGCCTTTGAGAAACTCTGCCGGCCGGCACGGCTCGCCGGATTTCTGTTAGTTTAGTTGCCACCAGCTTGTCGTTTGCGTGCCAAAATGTTTTGCGTTAATTCCACTGCGATTGGCTGGCAATTGGACGTGTGTAAACAAGTTTGTGTCCATGGCAACAAATTAATCATCGATCCCAACGATTTTTTGTCGAGGTGACTAGCTCGATGCATCAAGTTTTCGGTTTGGTTCTCTGCTGACAAGAACATCTCCAACGTAGCATCTGTAGCCTCCACGGCGAATATATCTTTATCAATTATCAATCTCTATATACACAATCCAAGAATTAAGCTGGCCTATGACTATGCACTCCAGTGATTCCTGGCTCAAGCAGGAAGCGAGTAATGAAGGACATCTGAAGTCTATGGATGGCGATCATCTCAGACAAGGACTCCTCTCTGAGTACCTACCCTTCCATTATTCAACTCTGCTTCTTTTAGAAAGCTCAGCTACAGTACAAGTAGGATTTTCATCGATCTCTCCAACACACGAATCAGGCTCACACGTGCAACAGGTAACCCAGAGACACCCCAAGAATCGCTATGTAGGCCACGAACAGCGGCGGGAAGCCCGCTTGTTTTCGTGGACCGCCCTTCCTTCTGAAGATCTACATAATTAAGACGTGCAAACCGTTAGAGAAAAGTTCGGAGCTGCTAGGCTCATGAACAGCGAAAACACATTCAGTTTGTAACAACTGGCTGATGACACTGCATCCAGTAATCTTTGCAATGAAGTATTTCGGTAGGGGGTGGGGGTGGGGGCCTGGGCCTCTCCTCCAGATTTGGTCGAGAAAAACAAAACACTGAAACAGCGAAACTATTATCAACTGCACAAACAGAAGTTTCATCTAGCGCGCGGGTGCAGCAAAAAAAAAAAAGCTAAGACGTGAATTGGCATGGTTATAGAAGCGAGCAGGCCATGGTATGTTCCTGTAAACATGTGTGATGTGTCTGCAGGAAATGAACAGACATAGTACATTGAAGACTTGCATCCTGAACAAAAGTCCAGGAAGGGGTTGTCATGGTACAAATGAAAAGTCCACTATGAGGCAAGGCCTATATTATCAGATAAATATGAAGAGAGTATATCTGTATAACTGGAGTCATGATGGCAGCCATGCGGCACAAAAGAAACTGAACATTACTTAAGTACAAGGACAGATCCTGATAAAATACCATGCAAGTTCTCTGCAGTTCAGATGCTACTAGCAATAATCATTCAATACCAAACAATGATGCCAATTGTTAATAGTAGATATTTTTTTTCACTTACAAATTTTGCATGATCTCAATTTATTGGATGTCAGAAATAGATGTACTAGTGAAGATTACAGTTAAGAATCACTGGAAAGTTTAACGATGGCAGCCCTTTGCCACAGGATATGAACATTTCAATTTATCCTTGAAGCTTTGTGTTATAATAATGGGAAAAATGTATGACAAGGGAGAACAGGTTGTCTGAGAAAACTGTATATTAATAATGAAGTTAATATCTTACCATTTCATGCCGCAACTTATCACGTTCCTGGATGGTAGTTCTGGCCTCTTCCCTCAGTTTCATGATCAAATTTTCAGCCTGTAAGAAAAGGTGAATGCAACAAACAAAATGATTCTGAAGCCGTCCAGAGAATTGTTTCACATGATTCATTACAGAATTTCTACCTCTTCTAGTTTGCCTTCAAGATTAATAAGCTCCGACTTCATATTCTGAACATCCTCAACCTGGTACGAGTAACAAATAAGTTAACCAGCAGACTGCAAAGTGAACACACAGATAAAGATAAAATACAGTTTTGTAGGGAAGCAGTAGCCTGTAAGAATAGCATTTATAATAAGATAAGAAAGGGCAGAAGGACATGCAACGTAATTCAGAATTAGAAACCTACACGACATGAATGAAGATTCTCTGTGTTGACAAATATATCGCTTCTCATTTCTGTTAAAGAATATTGAGTTTCTTTCAAATGGATAGCAGATTCTGCAGAAGTAGCTGGGGCTTCGTTTAAGGGGACTCGGAAATCTCTCAGGTCAGGAGTGTTTTTTAAGGTCCTATTCATTTCTGTTGAAGAAAACTGAGTTTCTACAGAAACAGTAGGACTTCCTTTCAAACGAATAGCAGATTCTGCTGAAGTAGTTGGAGCTTCTTTTAACAGGACTGGGAAATCTCTCAGAACAGCAGGAGTTTCTTTTAAGCTCATATTTGTTTCTATTGAAGAAAATTGAGTTTCAACAGAAACGGTAGGACTTCCTTTCAAATGGATAGCAGATTTTACTGAAGTTGCTGGAGCTTCTTTTAATGGGACTGGGAAATCTCCCTGAACAGTAGGAATTTCATTTACAGGGAAAGGAATTTCACTCAAAATAGCTGGACATTCTGTTAGAGAGGGAAAGCTTGCTTTCAGGGAATAAGGGACTTGGTTCACCACATTAGGTACTTCATTCACAATATTCAATGTCTCTTTCGCCACAGGAACCTCAATGGTGGCCTTAACATTGGGCAGTCCACTGATGAGCTGCTCTGCTTCAGGCTGAGTTGCACTGACAAGGACAACTCTCAGCTTATTCTCTTCAACATATCTTCTGGTTTCTTTGGAGAACTACAAGAGGATATCAGGCAGATTAAAACTCGGGATGAAAGATGCAAACAACGTCACAAAAGGAACATGAATTACTGTGTAGTGCGAACTTACAAAAGCGGGAATAGTGCCTTCATCAGTTATACCAGCAGGAATAGCCGTAGTTTGCACAAGAAACTTGTCTTTAATTTGCAGATCTGGTGGGGCAGTCTTTTGTGCTTGCATAGTAACTGCAATACAGTTAGCACCAAAGTTAACATAACATATAATTAAAAGGTAGTAAGATTTAAGCCGAAAGACCTAAAACAAACCAATGAAATCTGAAAGCAAGCTTATCTCCACCCACTGGATCAATACAAGAAGAATACAGGAGGACTCAGCTTATCATGAATAGATCACATGAGTGGACAAGGGGATTGGTGAAGAGAAGAAATAAATGTAATTTTTAGTGTCTACGTTATCAACTGCTTTCACCAGAAAGGGAGCAGAATATTGATTTTAGCGAGGTCCACTCATGTCAATTACAAAATGAGGACAAACTAACAGAAGAACATTTCATTACAGTTAGGCCAATTGCCATTATCAGTATTCAGTATATCACCATCAGCCAGTGGATGACTACACTACCTGTAAAAACACAAGTTGCCCTTGGAAGAATAACTCCAATGTTCGGTCGAACACAGTATCTTTTTGGAGAAGTAGTTTTAACCTGGTCAAAATGTCAATCAGTAATAGAAATGAAGTACTAATCTATCTTCATTGTGTCAAGCAACAAAAAAATTCATTGATGATTGTATATAACTATATATATGCAATAACTAAGTGCAAAAGCTATCATAAGAATAACTCCAGTGTTCAGTTGAAGAGAGTATCTTTATGGAGAAGTTGTTTTAACCTGGTAAAAATGCTCGATAAGTAGTAGATATGAAGTAGTATATCTTCATTGTATCAATTAATACCCACATGCATTGATGAATGTATATCTACGCAACGACCAAATGTAAAAGCTAGGCGATATATGTCCAGTATGTTTGTGCACCGAATGTTACCATTACATTATGAGAAAACACTCAAGTATACCACACATAAACTTGAATGTAAGTTCAAATTGCATACCAACCTTGAATGCAACATATTCATCTGTCTTGTTCACAAGATGGATAGAACATGAACTTTGCTTCCTCACCTCAACTGTCAACAAGAAAATAAGATATACAATCAAAAAATTATGAAAAAAATACATTTAGATTGCTAATAAGTATTATCAAATGTGATCTAAGATCATATGAAAAAACTACTTCCAATTTTCTAATATCCGGAGCAAAACACTAACACAGTAACATTGTACCATACATGCAACAGATCAATGGTAAAAGAAGTTCAAATTTAGGTTAAAACGGTCACCACTGCGCACACGACATATAATTTTGGATAGCAGAACACACAGTCTCAACTCACAATTCTTATAAAAAAGTACAAATAAAACACATCGCATTCCCATTCAGCCAAAGAGCCATCATATGCTGTCATAAGTGCAGAAAAGAAAACTATCATCTTCCACAATCTAACAGCATCACCAATATACCCTGTTTGGTATAAATACGGAAATAAGCTCGCCTGGTCCCTTGCCGCCACTGATCCCCGGTGAAAGCTAAATCCGATGTAACTGAACACAGCTGACCAAGTATAGACCAGTGAACTAACAAGCCAGGAATGTAGAAATCTCGATTCCCCAAATGCACAACATATGGCACAACTTTAAGTATCAAATTACCAAAACGTTAATACCCACAGGCCACAGTTAGTCCCTGGCCGCGACCATGGAGACGAGCGCTGACCTGCCGCCGCCGGCCGCGTGATCTCCCTCCTCCGGCATCCTCTCCAAGCTCTGCGACCAGATCCGGAATCCCCTCGAAGCCCTCTTCCCTTCCCTCCGTCTGCCATGTAGGGGCTCGGCCTGCTGTTCCCGCGGCTGCTCCTGGAGTTTCCCCTCTCCATGGCCGCGACGGCCGCCTCTCCGGCCTCGCCGCCTCCTGCTGCCGTGCTGGGTGCAGCTCCCGCTCGACGCTCGTCGCGGCTGCCTCCTGCAGGGAGGTTTCGCAAGGAGAATAGCGGGCTGGTTGTCTCGGGCGCGGCCGTCTCCAGGCTGTGCTCTCGCGCGCCGCCCCTCCCGTCCGTGCCAGCTGCTGCAACTGCCCCGTCGGCGTCCGTGCTTGCTGCAGCGCCTGCCTCGTCGCCGCCCGGCAAGCCGTTGCCGCTGCCGCTGCCGCATGGAGCTCCGTCTTGGTCTTCCGCTGCTGCTGTCGACGATGAGCAAGAAGAGGTCATGGCACCCCAGACGCTGCTGTCTTCTTCGACTCCGTCGGGCCATGGCGGGCATGTGCAGGCTGCACCTGCGGCCCTCAACGCACCGTCTGCATCTTCGCCTGCTGCCCCCGTCGTGTCCTGGTTCGGAGCCTCCGATGCAGCTGACGTCGAGGATGATGAGGAAGAGCTCGCGCCCCAGACGCCGCGGTCTGCTACTGTAGTCGCTGCTGCGCCGTGGCCTGCTCCTTGGGTGTCCGCTTCGGACAACGACGACGAGGACAACGAAGAGGAGTTGGTTCCCCGGACGCCGCCGGCCCCCAAGTTCTTCAATGATGATGTTGTCGTTGACAAGGTTGATGGCAGGGAGGTGGAGTGTGTGGCGAGCGCGCTTGATGGATGGCAGGAAGTGATGCCGCGGCGTGGCCCGCGTCGTCCGGCTCTGCCATCCCCGTCAGTTGCTCGCCGTCCTGTTCCTGCTTGGCTCAAAGGTAGATGTTGCAGGTGCCTAGCCCCTGGTCACCGTGCTGCGGTTTGCTGTGACCCCTTGAGGTGCTCTCGATGCTTTGAGAATGGTCATCGGGCACGTGATTGCCATAACGCTTGGCGTCCTCTTAGCTTGTTGGCAGGCCTTGTCGCTTCGTCGCCCTGCCAAGCGAAGGCTCCGCATCGGGCTCAGGTTGAGGTCTCGCTCCCGTCCGATGTGCCTCTTCGTCGGTCCTGGGCGTCAGTTGTTTCTGCTCCCTCTTTGGCCTCGACGGATATGCAATCTGCTATGGAGAAGCCAGCTGAGTCCTTTCAGGAGGCCGTTCGTCCTCTTCAAGAGGCTATTGTTTCCTTGCACGGCTGGATGCTAGCGATTGGGGGCTTTCTGGAGCGGGCGGAAGCTGTGTTGGGTAGGCTCTCCCAGACTCCCGTCGATCCTTTGGTTCCTCCTGATGTTGGCAAAGTGGGCACAAGTGGAGAGGGCCTTCATAGTTGTTTCTCTCCTCGTGCTACGGTGTGCTCGGCGATCAAGGCTCCGATTATGCAGATCATGCCTGAGCTCCTAGAGTTGTGTGGTGGTGTTGTTACGCCTCCCCCAGTTGAGGAAGTTAGGCCCGCTTCGCACGAGTTATCGGATGCGGCTTCTCCACCGTGTCAGGCACCTGAGAAGTGTGCTGATGTTGACTTTGCAGTCTCTCCCTCGCCTGAGTCCGGCAGACAGGTAGTTCTTATTGGTGATGGGGTCGCCAAGTCTGGGTTGTTGCCAACTGGAGCTGTCGTCGCCCGAGAGGTTTGCGACTTCCTCGCCACCTTGGCTGTTGCCTATCCTCGGTCCACAGTTGGTTGACGGGTACCGCTCAATGTCGTGGCCTGTCTTTTCGGCGCGGCGTTCGAGTGTGGGGGTTGAGTGCTTGTTAGTGTCGCCTTGTGGTCTATGTGGGTGTTGTTGGTGTGGGCTTTTCCCGGTTGTTGTAGGTTTTCGTCCGGTTTTCTCCTAAAAACCGGACACCTTCTTCTTAATTAATGGATGAGGCAAAGCTTTTGCCTCCGTTTCAAAAAAAAAAAAAACAGTTAGTCCCTGAAATTTGTCCCAATAAAACTAACATAATCTCTAGTGATAACTGTTTCAACTGGAATAAAAAATGTAATACTGTTGAAAATGTTTTTCAGGAAAATTAACTAATTCCCAGAAGCTAAGCAATTGTTAACATTACAATACAACACAGGGAAAGAAAATTTCAAAAAAAAAAAAAAACTAACAGACACACCGCTGCATTACATGGTCACACCACATTCTGATTTCAAGGCTGATTAAACCCTCGCAGCAACCCAGTCGCTCCTTCAAATCCCAACCCAACAGAAGCGAGATAGAACAGCAAAGGAATCAGAAATTCTTTTTGCAGAATTATACATGACCAGCTAACTGACTATGGACTAGCTGACACCCCAAATAGCGCCTCCAAGTTCACGGATAGGGAAAAAATCACGGGAGTTCGCCTGTCCAGCTTGGCCGCTACTGCTGGCGCCAGCCGTCGTGGCCCTGATCGACGAAATTGGCTCCGCAACCGCCATCTCCGACTCTCAGAACCTAAGATCTCCATCGACATGTCCATCGCCTTCCCCGACCTGTCCCAGGCACGCACAGGGGATAACCTAAGCATCCCGGCAAGGGCGCTCGGTCACAAGGAGTAAAGGACGCCTACTCTGGCACGCGCGTACTGCTCACCAACACAGACACCAGCAATGTCTTCGCCAAAAACAGGCACTCCGTTTTAGGCAACATGAAGAAATCATCGCCCAGGCCGTCCCATGCTCACAGGAGCAAAATGTGATTTGCTACTAGCCGTACCCCGCTACTCTATTTGCATGTATAATGCTAGCACTCATCTACTAGAATTGTCAGAAATAAAAGCAAACAAGTATTATGAGATTGATGCGAGTTACTGTGTTGGTACGATGTCTGTATTGCCAGTTCAGTTAACTGAACATCTATGTTCAGCTGTTGTTGTCCAACAGAGGAAATTGTGTTGTGCAATCTCTGCTGGGGTCCTAGCTGCCAGACGCGGGCTGTCGAAGGGTTCCAGCGGTGGGGCGGAGCGAGCCGTTTTATCACCTGCATTGCAGCTTCATGACCATCTTGAGCTGCTTTCACGTCATCCTTGAGCATCACAACACTAACATAAACAGATTTCATCAATGAACTAACTCCTAAACATTTTTATGCTTTTGGTACCACCATTGGAAACCCTGGAGCTGGGTTTGCTGGGATCTGTATTTTGTTTACCCTGCAAGCATTTGATGGAACAGGTCATCTTACAAAGTGGTATGCTGCACTAGGTGCTAGAGCATCTGAGGCATCCACGCTGTTGCACGATAACCTTAACATCACTGTCATTGTGGATACCGACTGCACTTGTACCTAACCAATCTAGCTGGTTGGTATGTAAATCACCATGTACAACATATGTACCCATGCAAGTCAGTAATGGAAATAGTTGTCTGCGGCTCTTTCCCCTCTCGCATGCTTTCACACTCGGACTGGAGCAATTGTACCTAAACAATCTTGTTGTTCAAACGCATCAACGTAGAGCAATATCCCAGCTACTTTTGATAGATAAATTTGTCCCCAGAAATTGTTAAGGTAAAGGTTTCACCAGAAATCCTCACAAGAACACTTTCCATCCTTGAAATGGTGAAACCGGTACAAATCTCGCACAACAATCTCTCTATCTGTGGCTCGGCTTACATACTTGATTGCTTCATGGCAGTCCACACAAACACGAAGATTCTTGAAGATCCTAAGTGGAGTTCCACTCGGAGTGCTGATGATCCCAAACGCGATGGCAAGCTTCTCACTATGGAACTTCAGAGCTGTTTCCCTCTGTTCCTCCTCTACATCATGAGCAACAAGATCAGTTCTACTTGTATACCCCAGTTCCTTCAGTCTCTCCATCAACTTCTCCAAGTAATCGTAGATTTCAGTTGATCTTGGGTGCGCTATGTCTCCTGCAACAAATGTATGCACAATGTTCTTCAGATGGATCCAAGATCGTCCGGGTTGCTTCCAGACCCTCTTTTCCCGCATGGAACTTCTGAGCTTCAAAGTGTCAAGCCATTTGCTGTGAGTGGCATACATGTTTGACATCATAACATATGATCCTGCATCACATTGTTCCAGTTGAATCAAATTTCCGGAAGCAAGCTTTGCGTGGTCCATGTCCTTGTGAACCCGACAAGCAGATAGTAGTGTCTTCCAAACAATAGCTTCGTGCTTAATCTTGTTTTCCATGATGAAGTTATTTGCTTTGTCGAGCAGTCCAGCTCGACCATAAAGATCAACCATGCAATTGTAATGCTCAATGCTTGGAACAATTCCATACTCATCTTGCATAAGCTTAAAGAAGCGGTCTCCTTCAGTCACCAACCTGCCATGGCTACAGGCAGATAGAACACCTACGAGGGTAACCTCATTGGGTTTGATTTTTTCTGCAGTCATCATGTTGAAGAGTTGTATGGCCATCCTGCTTTTCCCGTGCGACGCGTAGGAGCACAGCATCGAAGTCCAGAGAGCAACGTTCTTGGTGCGAGCCCTGCTGAACATCCTGCAAGCATCGTCAAGGTTGCCGCACTTGGCATACATGTCGACGATGGCAGATGCCAACGGCGCATCAATGCTGTGCCCTAGCTTCTCGACGCATCCGTGAACTTGCCTGCCTTGTTCAACCATCCCCGCATTTGCGCACGCCGCAACTGCGCTGGTGAGGGTGAACCGATCCGCTGCAACCCCTCGACGCAGCATCAAGCGGAAGAACTCGAGAGCTTCCTCCTCCCTGCCATTCTGGATGTACCCAGCGACCATCGTGCTCCACGCAAAGTTCACGTCACCGGTAAGACGCGAGCATCTATCGAAGATCGCCAGAGCAGAGTCCATCGCGCCGCACTTGCAGTACATGTCCATGAGAGAGCTCCGAACAAACGCGTCGGCCTCCGTCGCAGCCATCAGCACACGGCCATGGAGCTGCCGCCCAAGGCGCGGCAAGGAGAGCATGCCAGCCAAGGCAAGCGCGGTGGAGTACGTGTAGTGGTTAAACGCCACCCCGGCCCGCGCCATACGATGCAGCCGGTCCAGCGCCTCGGCAGGGCAGCTGCTCCGCATCAAGCCGCTGATGATGGTGTTCCAGCTCGAAGCGTCCCGCACCGGCGACGCGTCGAAGAGCCGCATCGACCCGAGGACGTCGCCGCTCTGCAGGCACGCGCCGATCACGATGTTCCAGGACACGGCGTCCGCCTCGGGCATCGCTGCGAACGCCCGCCGGGTCCGCCCGTAGTCGCCGCACTTGGCGTACATGTCGAGGAGCGCGTTGCTGAGCACCCCGTCCATGCGCGCGTTGTTCCGCACCATCCAGCCGTGGACTCGCCTGCCTGGTTCTGCGGAACCGAGCCCCGCGCAGCATTTGAGGACGGCGGCGAGGACGAACTTGTTTGGTGGGAGTTGGCTGGTTTGGGCGAGCATCTCGGCGAACGTGGCCAGGCCGTCCCGGTGCCGGCCCCCGCGCGCGCAGGCCGCGATGGCTGATGTCCATGCGGATGCGGTGGCCCGCTTGGGGGTTTCGTCGAGCGCCCTGCGTGCATCGTGGAAGTGGTGGCCTCTGGGGACGCGGCTGCTCGGGAGGGAGAGGGGCTCGCGGGGAATCGGGACTGGTCCTGCTTGGGGCGGTGTTGCGGGGAGGGAGTGGAGGAGCGGCGCGGTGGAGGGAGGCGAGCAGGAGAGAGTCGGCGGGGATAGCAGCGCAGCCCCAGGTCTCCGCGCCGCGTACCTCATGAATCGGATTGGCCGCTAGTGCGAATCTGGAGGCGACGCGCCGTCGGATGGAAGGGCGCGCATGGAGTCTGAGGTAGCGAGGCCGACGCCGGCGCGGAGGCGAGCGGCGGAGATGGCTGGTGCAGGCAGCCTTGGAGGAGCCTTGAAGGGCGGTTGTTTTTTTTTGTGCGTGCGTGCGGGGAGCCTTAAAGGAAGGGTGGTTAACGATGGCTCTGGTTAATGTTGTTTTTTCCCCATTTCCCAATGGCACACCGCGCCATGAGAGCACACCGGAGTCCGGTGACCGGACCACGCCGCCATGAGCGAAGCGAAGCGACCACGAGCGCCTCACACCGAAACCACCACCGGATTACACGCTACGGCGCACTCAATCCAGCCGCGGCCGCGGAGGGGTCAGGACTCGGGACGAGGAGTAGGAGTAGGAGGAGGAGGAAGGGCTTGCATCGATCGGGTGCTTACAGAGGAACTGGAGCTCGCGGGGCCGGATCTCGACGAGGCCCTCCGCGCTCCCCATCGCCGCCTTCCCCGACCGCCGCGCGGGGCAGCGAGAGATCGCAGCCGCACCACCTGCTCCTGCTGCCGCTCGCCGGTGAGCGCCCTGGAGGTGGCGCGCGGCTGGAGGTCGGTGTGCAAGTATATATCCCGTCGCAGCCCGCGCGCGCGTGCGTGCCTATCACGGCGTCGCCGTCGGGAAGGGGGCAAAGGGCAGTGAAGGCGACGGACGGACGGGGACGCCACTCCGCCTCAACGACGCTTTCGGTTTGGGCGGTGGCCGCCGCAAAAGTGGTGTGGAGCCCAGGGTTGGGTGGGCCCCCCGACCAGGGACAGGGACCGGCTGGTTCCGGATTGCAGTGATTGCGAGTAGGTGGTTCTCTGCTGGGATCACCCTGGTATAGTATCTGGGCCCACGTGTCAATAAATCATGTCGGGGTTTAGGCACTGCGTAAAAGGTCGTGACATCTGGCAACCTACAATGGATCACGCGCTCGCCCAGTTTCAATAGCGTGGTGCACACCATCTCAAAGAAAGGTTATGAACTTTTTTCACATACATGCTCTTATAATTCAAAATCTATAAAACTCATACTTATGATTTTTCCCATTTACTTTACCATAAAACGGGCTTGCTGGGGCCAAACATCCGCATTCCCGTGCCACCCCATAGGTCTCATCGTCGCGTAGCGACCCAAACATCTATTTGTAATTTTTATTACTTTTGAGATTGCTTGTACTGCCGTTAATGACTATTAATAGATTGACTGGATTTTAGAAAAGACAAGATATCGACCATCATGGTCATATTTTAGTCAAATCAAAAGTATGCTTCCGAGTAAAATAATTAGCTTCAAGATATATCAATATAGTTCATGATTACGACCACAACCAAAGAAGGCTAATTACATGGAAACAAGAAATCATTCCGATCCAATCCCGGAAATATGTGAGATGATATAGTTTGGGACGGGATCTATACTTTCATCATCTCTATGAGTTTTCCCTTGGATGCATCCTCCATAGTTAATAGTTTCTACCACGAAGCAGTATCCCCTATGCTAGTATCCCTTATTTCCTTACTGGTACCTAGAGCGACTATTTCTTAGTCGAGATCTATAGTTGCTAGATGAAGACTTATCATCTCTTCGTACTTATACAAATATTAGTGTTTACGATTTTATGATTCTTAACATCAAATTAGAAATTGTTATTTCTTAGTCTTTGTCATTACCAACAATGTCCTGCTTCGTTGTCTCCCCGTATCCTTCAACAAGGTCGTCGAAGCTGCCACACCCTTATTTACCGCCCTTGTCACCTAAGCCATTGTGGCCAATCGTGAGGCCAGCCATCGATGTTTCTCTCGTACTCAAAGGTGCAGCTTAGTCATCGCCACCATGGTAATTAAGCCAGGCAAAAAAATCATATGAATGGTGCTAATCATTTTCAAAGACCGGATCTAGGTCAACTCTCCAACCAAAGTGACATTTTTTTCCTCCGATCTAGGGGGGACATCGCCCGCTAGGTGTTCCGTGAGGTTGGCTCTCTAGATCTGGAGCGGTGGCTCTGGTGGATGTGGATGTTCATGATCGAGGTGCCATCTACTGCAACCCCCTTCGACCTAGCCTCTCCGTGGACCCCTGGTAAAGATACCAGCGGATTTGTAAAGCGCTTCGTCGGTTCCGTTTCATGCTTCTAAGAGGCAGCGACATGCGGCGATGCATGTGGTAGCATCTAAGGTATGTAAGGTGTTGCGATCCATATGGGTGGTGGTCAAATATCGGGGGTCATTGTAGGTATTTCCTCCTCCACCTTGGCTCCGGCTGAAACGTAAATTTGATTTGATCTGCCGTACGAGCGACAACGACACCTTGGCATCGTTTCCTTCATGGAGGCGTCACCCTAGGATCATGGGTTCTCTTCAGCCGGTCGATGTGAGTGTGTATATAGACTGTTGTGATGTTGCCCACAATCATATAGGCTTACAAGACCCCCGCCAATAGTTCACCCAAATCTCTAGAAAAATGTCGACCTTTGCGAAGGGTAAGACACTCTCTCCGCACGCGACGGGTGGCACGTTGTGATGCAGGAAAATGCCAGGGAAGTAGTCTTCATGCTCGCCACTTGTCGCAAAGAGAAACAAAGTGATGAGGGGGTGAGAGAATGACAGGGGACGGTGGGTTGTCTCAGTTTTTCTTTTCTTTAAATTCTTTCTCAAAATGAAATATCTTAAGAACCATTCGTCGAAATTACGAACTGTTTCACTTTTGAGCCGTACATTGAGATCTTCAAAACTAGATCTCATGTTGATAGGTTTCAAGAGAGAAAAATCCTAATTTCTAAACTAGTATGATTGTACTCGTGATTTTATCTATAACTCTACTCGGTTTTCACTGAGTTCTCGTACATCAGTGTATTTAGGATTTCACTACGAGTATACTTCTACAATGATGGACGTACATATATGCCGGGTGGGCCATGACATACCCTGCAGCCCAGCTGGCCAAGCCCATATAAGTAGGTACCAAACGTGGAAAACACAAGGGTATAGGTGGACCCTATTTTAAAAATATTGCAAAAATGCTATTTAAATGTTTTAGAAAATGAAATATTTTTTGCACATACATATTAATTTGGTATTACTCGTGCAACTTTTAAGAGAAAATACAATTGTATGTGACCTAAGTAAAAAAAATACAAATCAAGTCCTTATATTAATTTTTTAATATCAAGGTTCAGGCGCTTAGAGCTTATGCATTTAGTGCGTGCTTAAGCGGTGCTAAAGCATTCTTGACTTAGTCAACAGTAGGACCAAAAACTAGCGAAAATCAGAAATTTCAGGCCAAAGAATAAGTATTATTTGAACAGAACAGTGGAATAAAGATAGCTTACCGAATCAGATCAGTACACAGTACATCGTATCATACAATCAGAGATCAATTGTTCATATTTCAGTTTTAGACTTTTAGTCCAGCATAACGATTCAGAATCCAGGAATCATATCATATTAGGTATATCACAGAATTCAGAATTCGGAAATCAGATCAATACACAACAAGTTCACAACATAAATTCAGAAATCATAGTAGGTGTATCACCGATCAGAATTCAGAAATCATACTAGGAAAAAGGATGTCACAAGATTGGGCGCGCTAAAACCCTCGCTCGCGCCAAAAGTTACCGTGTCCCGACAATTTCCCGTGGGTCCAAAAGTTACCGCACATAACGCTTCAGGATTGCTTTTTCAACGCTCTTGCGTGCCTAATCATGATTTTTTTAAAAGCGTAATGATTAATCGCGCCTAGTGCTTAATTAGCCGCTTTGGCCCTAATCGATGCGGTACCCCTCCGCTTCACGGTTCATCGCGCTTAAGCGACCGCTTTTTTCCGCTTTCCCGAACCTTCTTTAATATACGACATAAGTTACATACTTTTATATTTTAGTTTCAAAATTAAAATGCACCTACCGGCAGGGAGCGGTGTTTTGGAACATGGGTCCATATGCTCTCAATATTTCGAAATGCATCTTACATACATTTTAAATTTTAAAAAATTGAAACTAAAAGTTCGCACGTACATCTTCACGTGCTACGCGCTCACAAAGTCGTTTCATAAAAAATCGACTTATCATGTGACATGTAAAAACACAAAATTCAGTGCTAAAAATAATGTTTTTCATAAGATAAACTTCTCTTTTTTATATAGACCACACAAAATATTGGTTTTTCGTGAAACTTGACGAACGCACGTATATTATGAAGATGTACATGTAGAATATTTTGTCCAAATTTTTCGACATTTCAAAATATAATTTTTTCGTAGAGGGAGCATACGCATTCGGGAGCCGAATTGAATTTCCGCCTGCATGCATGCATTCACTACAGTCTAAACGCATTATTAATAAGGTATTTTTAGTATCTTTTATTTTATTATTAAAAAAGGGTTCATGCACCCAAGTTCACCAAATCGACGTTTGATTAAAATCCAAACCACTATATTGATTTATCTCTGTTGTGTGCGGTTGACCCGATCAAGTGCATTGGAATTTGGCGGTGCATTGCCAATCCCCAGGCTTGGACTTTTAGTAATCTATAATCACTCTACGGATCGATGGATCGACAACATGTACAGTACTTGACTCAGTCGCGTTAATCTTGACTAAACAACTACAACATCGATATATAATCACGAGGGTCCGCTGTCCTCGATGGAGCCGGTTCGCGATGTGTCTGCCCAGGTTGGCCGTGTTGAGCAACACCACCATTAACTACCTCATGTAATACCCCGTGGATCTCACGGCCACCATCGCGTGCACGCCGCTCGCCAGGCAGGGCGTTCCTAAGAAATTGGAGGCCATGTGCAAAACTAAAATTAGGCCATGTCGGCAAACATAGAAGTGCTATAACTCAGCTAGCTATAGATGCTCTTAGTCTGGAGATTGATGTTTGACTTTTAGAATGCAGTACATCAGGCAATCCAAATTGAGATGTAGTAGTAGATCTTTCTAAATATACATAACCTCCACACATCTTCCCTTCAAGTCCAAATCAACCAGGACACATCATGTCACGGCTCAAGCTCATCCACGCATCGATCCACTATAATTACTAATGGCACCTAGGGTCAACGGAACCTGAATACCCTAGCGCCCTCTAAAATCCGTATTTTCAAATCTCCAAAACTTTGAAATAAATTTTTGCATGTAAAAGATGCACGCATGTATGTGCGTGCCAATTATTATACCTAAATTCGAAAATATTTAGCTTAGCTAAAAATCACAAGTTTCAGATAAATAGTTTAAAGGAAACTTTACCTCTCTTGATTTTGTTTTGTAATTGTGATTGGGTAACTATGTAACTTATTGCTAAATTAAGTTTAATCAGGTTCCATAGTATTCAGGTTTCACAAATTTCCTTTAATCGATTCACTTGATCTTCCATCTCGCCATCTCAATTTGGCATATATTGAAACTGATCTTATACTACCGCGCGCGATATAAGACTAGCCTACTAAAAAGCTGTTGCACCACGTGATATTGATCGGACGCTCGGGACGAGTGAGCACCGCCTAAGACAAAAATAAGCTCAGGCAGTAATTAGATTTTGGGGTCTAATAATACCCATAGCAATAGCCGGTTCCACACTGAGAGTGGTTATATGTAGGCCGAGCTACACGTAGGCCACTTTTTGAATCTATAAAAGTTTCATTTTAGACATGTAAAAAAAATCGTAAAAAATGATATAGACAATATTGTAATCTACAAATATGTAAAATTCAGAATGAAATATGTTGTGTTTTGGACTCAGAAAAATTAACAAATCTTGATTTCATCATTGGTGAATAGTAGTAAACAGTACATTATAATCTAGATTTTGTCATTTTGTGAGATTTTGTTATTTTTACTGAGGGCAAAATACAATATATTTCATTCTGAAAATTTACCATTGATAGAGTTCAACATTCTCTACATCTACGTATTTTTTCAAAATTTTCTGAAACAATAAAATTGAAAGTTTTGAAGTTTTTGAGAAAAAAAGCAACCGGGCTACATGTAGCCCGGGCTACAAAACAGGTTTTCAGTTCCACACTCAACTATTTTCTTTGTCTTTGAACGGATACCACATGTGTGACTGATGCAACATCTCTTTGCGGGTCAAAAATGGCCCGGAAACCCCAGATGGTATAACAACATATTCGAAAATATGCTATTATGGTGTCTGGTATTGCAGGGTTTGTTGTGGACGAGGCTCTCTAAATCTTCAAAATAGACCGCAACACAGATCATAACCTTGGAAAACCTATAGAGGGACTCCATGATCATATCTTCACCAACTCGAAGATACTCATGGGCGTAGTCGGATGGAATGCCATATGTGAGGACTCTCATTATTGTGAATATGTTTTGGAGTGCGCTAAATCCAAGCAAGACGGTGACATTTTACTTGCGCTTAAAATAGAGAGTTTTTTTCTTGCAAGTTTTGATGATCTCATTGAATCATATATGTTGGTACCTCGGCGAAGTAATCCCACTGAGCATATTGTGGCCGAGTGCTCGCTTGCGAGAAATGCAAACCCGACCGACTTTGGATCCCGACCGCCGCTTCTTCATCCTCTCCTCGAGCTCCTTCATGGTGAGAGCACCACTATTTTCTCGATATCATCGTCGAGCAGCTCGTTCAAATTGGAGCCGTTTTATGACGATAAATCCTCCATCAAAAACAGCGTGCACGGGCTCAATAGGATCTACAAACTAATCAGCATAATTACTACGGCGCGGTGGCCATGCGGATGCATCGAAAGAATGGAAATCGACAAAACTTCGGTGGCGGTCGTTTCGCAGCGATTTGGCGCGACAGGCCATTCTCCAGACTAGAGATCCGAGTTTCGATACCGAGTAGAAAGACTGCAAAGAAAGAGTTCTCACTTCCCGCTACCAATCTTATTCCCACTTCTGCTTATTGCTTATTGTCGAGTAAACACTTCTGTTTACCAAATCTAATTTTCCGATGGCAACTGCTTGCTTCCTCTTTGATTCGGGTAGGTGCGGGGAGCTTCGCGGACACCGGTGGAAGGGTAGGGAGGCTACCACGCCAGCGCCCTTGAGCTCGGAGCGGGATCCATAACAGCACCGATCGTAGGCGGGATACCGTCGATGCGACCACGAACCGCCTCTCGTGGTTGGGGAACATGCGCAGTGGGGCCGTTTCTACCGTCTAGAATCGGGAGGGGGCAAAGAACACGGCTGAAATCTGCAGCGGAGCTCTGGGACGCCCGCTGAAATGACCGCGCGGGGCTGAAATGGCCTTCACGCCAACGCCTCGCACGATTTGGCCCTAGAATCCACTCTTATCCGGATTGAGAGGCCGTGCCGATGCTGCATAAAAAAATGCAGAATTTACGGGTTTGCATGGTCTAGTGTAGGCAATTTTTTCGGCTAAAACCGCATGCGAGCGGTTATTATGCGGATTTAACCCATATAAGGTATGCTAGAGATGCTTGAAGGGATCTACAGTAACATGGAGAGATTAATGCTGGACTTTTACAATGCTGCACATCCAAGGATCGGAATTGAGATGCAGATTTTATTTTATTTTTAGATGCAGGTCTTTCTAACTATAAAACCCCCACCCAAGCACAGTTTGTCACAGCTCAAGCTTTCACCAATGCATCTCCACGTGAACTTCCCGCTCGCCATATCGCTGCTGCTGGTGCTATCACCTGCAGCGGTGCGCCGGTGCGCAGCGCAGGAGAGGACCGGCGACGCGCCACCGTACAAGCCGCTAGTCTCTCCCCTCGCCAGGGACTCCGCCACCTCCCTCTACACCATCTCCATCCAGGACAGCGGCCCCCTCGTCGTGGACCTTGCCGGCCCGCTCGTCTGGTCGACGTGCACGTCCGACCACCCAACGTTCTCCTGCAGCTCCCGCGAGTGCGCCTCCGCCAACGGTGACGGTGTCACCCCGGCGCCGGCGCCGGCGCCGAGGCCGAGCTGCCGTAAGCGTCCGAACTGCGCCTGCACTGCGCACCCTTGCAACCCGGTCACCGGCCGGTGCGCGGCGGGGGACCTCACAAGCTCCCCGATGTCCGCCAACACCACGGAAGGGCGGAGCCTGCTTCCGCACCCGGTGTCGTTCTCCACCGTGGCCTCGTGCGCGCCGGAGAACCTTCTGCAGTCGCTGCCGGCGGGCGCCGTAGGCGTCGCGGGGCTGTCGCGTGCGCCGCTGTCCCTGCCGTCGCAGCTCGCGGCGCGGCGCGGGCTCGGAAGCAGGTTCGCGCTGTGCCTGCCCGGGGTGGCCATGTTCGGCAACACCACCATCTACCTCATGGGCTTCCCCCTGGAGCTAACAGCCATCATCGGGCGCACGCCGCTCGTCAAAAACCCCAAGCGCAGCGGCGATTACTACATCCCCGTCGTCGCCATCACCATGGTCTGGACCAGCGGGGACACCCCGGCGGCCCTGCCGCCCCGCGCGCTCGAGCTCGACCCGGCCACTGGCCGCGGCGGCGTCACGCTGAGCACCGTGGCACAGTACACGGCCTTGCGCTCCGACGTGTACGGCCCGTTCCTCCAGGCGTTAGACGCGGCCATCGGCGCGCCAGGGACGACCGTGAAGAAGGTGCCGGAGGTGGCGCCGTTCAAGCTGTGCTACGACGGGTGGTCGCTGAGGCCGCTGAAGCGGATGGGGTGGGACGTGCCGATCATCCGGCTGGAGCTGGCCGCGGGGGCCTCGAGCAACTGGACGATGTACAGCGGCAACTCCCTTGTGCAGGTGGGCGACCGCACGATGTGCCTCGCGTTCCTGGAGATGGCGGCCGGTGGCGGCTCGGATGACGGGCCGGCGGTGGTGATCGGCACGCACCAGCTGGAGGACAACCTGCTGGTGTTCGACGCGGACAATGAGGAGCTCAGGTTCAGCGGCATTCTTAGGGGATCCGGCGCCACCTGCAGTAGCTTCAACTTCACCGCATAAGCAGGCCTATTGCGCGCAGTGGTGCAGCAACGTCTTGTGCTCAGTTGACTTGGTCACTACTTCCTTTTGGTCGTGCAGGGACATTTGCCTTTCTTTTCCTAGAGATAATAAAGCTAAGGTTTTCTATCGGCTCGACTTTTCTGATGTCAACAATATGGAAACACTAGACGATATCCTGTTTTTTTTTTTTTACAGTGGGGCAATCGATCCCTAAACCGGGCCAGCCATAGTGCAGAGAATAAATAAATACACAAAACTGCATAAGTAAACACATAAAAAACTCACAAAACCGGGCTAACCGGTGCCTGGACTTTCTGTAGCAATATGGCCCCTTACCATGAACACCACGTTGTGGTCTTGCCTGTCTCTTGATATACTACTAGTAGTAAAAGTGCACTGTGCACATACTAGGTAAGTGTAATATATGACATCTATTAAGAGTATCTCCACCTGCCCATCCCATATCGACCCTAATAGGGTTCATAAATCTAGTTTTATGGATGCCATAGTTATTTCGAAATTATTTTGCACCGTCTTATGTGTAGTTGCAGATTTACTGGGCAAAATATTAGTGAGCAATGAAAACATGAGTATTTCAAAACCTAATATGGTTCAAAGTATTGAACTACGATGACAGAGACAATAGTTTCAAACGAGGCTATGAACTCTCCCATTTCCATAACACAATAATAGGGGCCCGGTTACCAAAAATAATATTATGAACGGAAGACAATCCTTCTCAAGAGAAGAATTATTTCCTAACTGCATTCTACATCAATTCGATGCTACAATTTTCTGCAGCACCTGGGGAGCGTCATCTAGCTGCACCAGCAACCGCCATCATCTTCATGGCATTTCCCAAAACTGTATTGATCTTGCTTGCAGACTGTGTCACAATACGTAGGCTCACATGGAGGTGGGATGTAGGGTTCACGGAAAGGGCCTTTCTTGGCTTCCGTACCTACAACATCAGTTTTGGCTTCCGTACCTAATATAAATCAATAAAAATAAGAATAATGCCATCAGAACCTAGAGAATTTTGTAATTAAGCTCGAAATTTATCTATGAAAACGATGCATTATACAATTTCCAGTATAGAAGCGGCCGGTGTGCTAATTCAGAACAACAACTGGTCCAAAACAACAAATAGCAGAACAATTGCTATCCTTTAGGACATATTTAGTGTGAAACATGTCAATCAACAACAGCCATGGCTTCAGATTGAATCAAATATAAAAATGGCATTTCAATAGGATGAAACTCAAGCTTTTGGAAAACACAAATTTCTCTATAATTTCACAGCTCTGCTAGACAAAAATGTACCTATGTTCCTCCCTGAAGCTTGACTCAACAGCAAAGTTGTTGAAATCATCAAAAGAGCCATCAAGCACAGAACCCTTGTGTTGCTCTGGATCACAGCCATAACGAAGTTGTTTACTATTTCCTTCTAGTGTTAATCTTTTTTGTTTTGGCTGTTGTGCTTAGGTGGTTCCTTATGCTGCTGTTTATATAGAGGCAGGACCGACTCTTGGAGTATCAATTTTTGCCGTTTTATTATCCTTCCCGAATTTGTGTTTCCTTGGTAAGGTTCGACGTAATTAATTAGGATCCTGAAATAATACGCATATCATGGAATTAAATGGAGTATTTCCATATGAAATTAATTAGTAGCAATTCATAACAACGTTATGGCATTTGTTGCCTCCCTAAAATTACATACGAAATCAATTGACTCCCAAATTTACTTACAAGTTGGGTCTTTCTGATAGCCCGTTATTGGTTTCTATGTTTGGTACCAAAGATTCCTAAGAGCATGTACAATGTCAATGAGATGAGGTCAGCTTTCTTTTAGTGTTGCCACGCAGAATTTTCGCTTAATTAGAAGAGAGAAATAAGAAAGAAAACTTACCTTTCCTGAATTAAAAAATGATCCTTAAAAAATAAGAGAAGGCAATTTTATGCGTTGTACGATATATCTTCACTTAGCAAATTATTTTTTACTAAAAGTAATTAATTCATGTTAATTGCTAGGATGATAATACGAGATAGTGCATTGTATCACTTATGTCTATTGCTTCCTCTAAATGACGTGGAGGGCTAAGGGAAGCCACGTCAGCAATATCATTGATGCCCTAATTAAGAGCATCTGTAACAGGCGCGCCATATTTCGCTGATGTAAATGTCGCTGCGTTCGCGCTGTAAAGTTATACCGCGCGTTGCGCAGTGCTTTCCTCTACCGGAGGCGCCAAAGCACCCACGCAAAAAATGCTCCTCCACCGGGTGCTCCAAAATACAGCACTCAGCGCCAGCGAAAAACAACATTCACACACTACTATGCATTCAACAAGATCAAATACTCAAATAAAATAATCAACCAAATGATCTACCATAGTTAAAATTTCATGACATAGTTCAGGGTCAATAGAGGCCATGAATCCCCAGGTGGTGCTACCATGGCTCCATAGACACCACTCACCGGTGCTCCAAAGCTTGGTCCTCCCATGCCGGCCATGCCTCATATGCCGGCCGTGCCTCCCATGCATCCCATGCCTCCCATGCCTCCTCCAAACATCGTCATGTCTCCTCCAAACATGTCGGTCGTGGGTGTGTTCATGTTGGTTGCCAACATTCTTTTTTTGGCCAACACTTGTAAGGGTATTTTATCCTTATCCATTATTTTGGTAACAATGACACTGTGGCTAGAGTATTGGACTAATGCATGCCTACAAGTTTACTCTCAGGTATTAGTTCATTAAGCATAATGGTGTTTCAATGGAACAAGAAGGTGAACGGAGACCCCCCCCCCCACTTCGATGAGAAAAGGGGACACTTTTTCTCTCCTCAGGTCGGAACCTGGTCCGGCGGCACCGGCCGAGACGCCGGTAGATCCGGCGACGACCGACCCTGGCACCGATGCCTGATGTCTATGCACGCTTCTATTTCTGTAGATAGTGTTGGGCCTCCAAGAGCAGAGGTTTGTAGAACAACAGCAAGTTTCCCTTAAGTGAATCACCCAAGGTTTATCGAACTCAGGGAGGAAGAGGTCAAAGATATCCCTCTCAAGCAACCACTGCAATCACGATACAAGAAGTCTCTTGTGTCCCCAACACACCTAATACACTTGTCGGATGTATAGGTGCACTAGTTCGGCGAAGAGATAGTAAAACACAGGTGGTATAGATGGTGGTAATATTGCAGGAAGTAAAGATGCAATAAAACGAATAAACAAGCGATGTTTGCAGTATTTGGAAACAAGGCCTAGGGATCATACTTTCACTAGTGGACACTCTCAACATTGATCACATAACTAAATAAACAAATACTATTTTCTCTACACTCTCTTGTTGGATGACAAACACCATTCATTGTGTAGGGCTACAAGAGCTCCCTCAAGCCGGAGTTAACAACCTCCACAACATTCGGTGTTCATATTTAAGTAACCTTAGAGTTCATAATAGACCATTGCAATTATACCGAGTACTAACATAGCATGCACACTGTCACCGTCAGGCTATGAAAGGGGAATAGATCGCATCAATACTATCATAGTAATAGTTAACTTCATAATCTACAAGAGATCACAATCATAGCTTATACCAAGTACTACATGATGCACACACTGTCAACATTACATCATGGAGGAGGAATAGACTACTTTAATAACATCACTAGAGTAGCACATAGATGATATTCAACTAGATCACAAAGCTCATGATCACATAAAGATCACATGAGAGAGAGAGAGAGATGAACCACATAGCTACGGTACAGCCCTTAGCCTCGGGGGAGAACTACTCCCTCCTCATCATAGGAGACAGCAGCGGTGATGAAGATGGCGGTGGTGTCGATGGAGATGCCTTCCGGGGGCACTTCCCCGTCCCGGCGGCGTGCCGGAACAGAGACTTCTGTCCCCCGATCTTGGCTTCGCGATGGCGGCGGCTCTGGAACTTTTCTCGTATCGTGGCTTATTGGTTTAGGGTTTTCGCGACGGAGGCTTTATATAGGCGGAAGGGCAGCCTCGGGGGAGTCCTGGTGGAGCCACACCATAGGGGGGCGCCCCCCCTTGGCCGCGCCGCCTGGTGGGGTGGGCACCCAGGGCTCCCCTCTGGTCCCTCTCTGGCTCTCTGGAAGCTTCCGTGAAATATAAGACCCTGGGCGTTGATTTCGTCAAATTCCGAGAATATTTCCTTTGTAGGATTTATGAAACCAAAAACAGCACAAAACAGGAACTGGCACTTCGGCATCTCGTCAATAGGTTAGTTCCGGAAAATGCATAATAATGACATAAAGTGTGTATAAAACATGTAGGTATTGTCATAAAACCAGCATGGAACATAAGAAATTATAGATACGTTTGAGACGTATCAAGCATCCCAAGCTTAGTTCCTACTCGCCCTCGAGTAGGTAAACGATAAAAAGGATAATTTCTTAAGTGACATGCTATCATAATCTTGATCAATACTATTGTAAAGCATATGAGATGAATGAAGTGATTCAAAGCAATGGTAAAGACAATGAGCAAACAACTGAACCATATAACAAAGACTTTTCATGAATAGTACTTTCAAGACAAGCATCAATAAGTCTTGCATAAGAGTTAACTCATAAAGCAATAAATTCAAAGTAAAGGCATTGAAGCAACACAAAGGAAGATATAAGTTTAAGCAGTTGCATTCAACTTTCAATATGCATATCTCATGGATAATTGTCAACACAAAGTAATATGATGAATGCAAATAAGCAAGTATGTAGGAATCAATACACAGTTAACACAAGTGTTTGCTTCTAAGATAGAAAGAAGTAGGTAAACTGACTCAACATAAAAGTAGAAGAAAGGCCCTTCGCAGAGGGAAGCATGGATTACTATTTTTGTGCTAGAGCTTTTCATTTTGAAAACATAGAAACAATTTTGTCAACGGTAGTAATAAATCATATGTGTTATGTATAAGACATCTTATAAGTTGCAATCCTCATGCATAGATTACCAATAGTGCTCGCACCTTGTCCTAATTAGCTTGGATTAACATGGATTATCATTGCATAACATATGTTTCAACCAAGTGTCACAAAGGGGTACCTCTATGCCGTCTGTACAAAGGTCTAAGGAGAAAGATCGCATTTGATTTCTCGTTTTTGATTATTCTCAACTTAGACATCCATATCGGGACAACATAGACAACAGATAATGGACTCCTCTTTAATGCATAAGCATTTAACAACAGATAATATTCTCATAAGAGATTGAGGATTAATTGTCCAAACTGAAACTTCCACCATGGATCATGGCTTTAGTTAGCAGCCCAATGTTCTTCTCTAACAATATGCATACTCAAACCATTTGATCATGATAAATCACCCTTACTTCAGACAAGACGAACATGCATAGCAACTCACATGATATTCAACAAAGGTGAAATAGTTGGTGGCGTCCCCAGAAGCATGGTTATCGCTCAACAAGCAACTTATAAGAAATAAGATACATAAGTACATATTCAATACCACAATAGTTTTTAAGCTATTTTTCCCATGAGCTATATATTGCGAAGACAAAGAATGGAATTTTAAAGGTAGCACTCAAGCAATTTACTTTGGAATGGCAGAGAAATACCATGTAGTAGGTAGGTATGGTGGAAACAATTGGCATAGTTTTTGGCTCAAGGATTTGGATGCACGAGAAGAATTCCCTCTCAGTACAAGGCTTTGGCTAGCAAGGTTGTTTGAAGCAAACACAAGTATGAACCGGTACAACAAAACTTACATAAGAACATATTGCAAGCATTATAAGACTCTACACTGTCTTCCTTGTTGTTCAAACACCTCACCATAAAATATCTAGACTCTAGAGAGACCAATCATGCAAACCAAATTTCAACAAGCTCTATGGTAGTTCTTCATTAATAGGTGCAAAGTACATGATGCAACAGCTTAAACATGATCTATATGAGCACAACAATTGCCAAGTATCAAATTATTGAAGACATTATACCAATTACCACATGAAGCATTTTCTGTTTCCAACCAAATAATAATGAACGAAGCAATTTCAACCTTCGCCATGAACATTAAAAGTAAAGCTAAGAACACCAGTGTTCATATGAACGAGCGGAGCGTGTCTCTCTCCCACAAAAGCATGAATTTATTCAGAGAATGAAAATAACAAAACGAAAATAAAAGCACACAGACGCTCCAAGTAAAGCACATAAGATGTGACGGAATAAAAATATAGTTTCACTAGAGGTGACCTGATAAGTTGTTGATGAAGAAGGGATGCCTTGGGCATCCCCAAGCTTAGATGCTTGAGTCTTCTTAAAATATGCAGGGATGAACCACGGGGCATCCCCAAGCTTAGAATTTTCACTCTTCTTGATCATATTGTATCATCCTCCTCTCTTGACCCTTGAAAACTTCCTCCACACCAAACTCAAAACAAACTCATTAGAGGGTTAGTGCATAATCAAAAATTCACATGTTCAGAGGTGACATAATCATTGTTAACACTTCTGGACATTGCACAAAGCTGCTGAAAGTTAATGGAACAAAGAAATCCATTCAACATAGCAAAACAAGCAATGCGAAATAAAAGGCAGAATCTGTCAAAACAGAACAGTCCGTAAAGACGAATTTTTGAGGGGCACTAAACTTGCTCAGATGAAAAAGCTAAAATTGAATGAAAGTTGCGTACATATCTGAGGATCACGCACGTAAATTGGAAGATTTTTCTGAATTATCTACAGACGGGGCTGCTAAATTTCGTGACAGCAAGAAATCTGTTTCTGCGCAGTAATCCAATTCTAGTATCAACCTTACTATCAAAGACTTTACTTGGCACAACAATGCAATAAAATAAAGATAAGAAGAGGTTGCTACAGTAGTAACAACTTCCAAGACACAACAAAACAATAGCAAAATAAAAACATGGGTTATCTCCCAAGAAGTGCTTTCTTTATAGCCATTAAGATGGGCTCAGTAATTTTAATGATTCACTCGCAAGAAATATGAGTTGAAGCAAAAGAGAACATCAAAAGCAAGTATGAAACACTTTTAATTCTAACCCACTTCCTATGAAAAGGAATCTTGTACACAAATAAATTCATGTAGAACAAAGTGACAAACATAGGAAGATAAAACACAAGTAACTTCAAAATTTTCAGCATATAGAGAGGTGTTTTAGTACCATGAAAATTTCTACAACCATATTTTCCTCTCTTATAATAATTTCCAGTAGCATCATGAACAAACTCAACAATATAACTATCACATAAAGCATTCTTATCATGAGTCTCATACATAAAATAATTACTACTCCCAACATAAGCGTAGTCATTCTTATTAATTGTAGTGGGAGCAAATTCAACAAAGTAGCTATCATTATTATTCTCATTATCAAATATAGGAGGCATAGTATAATCATAATAAAATTTATCCTCCATAGTAGGTGGCACCAAAATACCACTATCATTATAATCATCATAAATGGGAGGCAAAGTATCGTCAAAGTAAATTTTCTCCTCCATGCTTGGGGGACTAAAAATATCACAACCAGCTTCCCCAAGCTTAAATTCTTCCATAGCATTAGCAATAATAGTGTTCAAAGAGTTCATGCTAATAACATTTCTATTTTGCAAACAAAGTTCCATGGGTTTTTTAATTCTCTCTTCAAACACATCATGTCCTAGTTCAATATAAAGTTCATAAAGATCTCTAATTTTTTTGTTGTTTTCCATTAAGCCTAACTAGTGTAAACAAGAAATAAAAACATATAATTGTAGGATCTAAAGGAAATAACTTCAAGCACTCACACACCGGCAACAGTGCTAGGAAATAGCTTAGTAGTTGGAGGATGTGAATACCATTTATCTTACCTCCCCGGCAACGGCGCCAGAAAATAGCTTGATGTCTACGCACGCTTCTATTCCTGTAGACAGTGTTGGGCCTCCAAGAGCAGAGGTTTGTAGAACAGCAGCAAGTTTCCCTTAAGTGAATCACCCAAGGTTTATCGAACTCAGGGAGGAAGAGGTCAAAGATATCCCTCTCAAGCAACCCTGCAATCACGATACAAGAAGTCTCTTGTGTCCCCAACACACCTAATACACTTGTCGGATGTATAGGTGCACTAGTTCGTCGAAGAGATAGTAAAACACAAGTGGTATAGATGGTGGTAATATTGCAGGAAGTAAAGATGCAGTAAAACAGTAAACAAGCGATGTTTGCAGTATTTGGAAACAAGGCCTAGGGATCATACTTTCACTAGTGGACACTCTCAACATTGATGACATAACTGAATAAACAAATACTACTTTCTCTACACTCTCTTGTTGGATGACAAACACCATTCATTGTGTAGGGCTACAAGAGCTCCCTCAAGCCGGAGTTAACAAGATCCACAACATTCGGTGTTCATATTTAAGTAACCTTAGAGTGCATAATAGACCATTGCAATTATACCGAGTACTAACATAGCATGCACACCTGTCACCATCAGAGCTATGAAAGGGGGAATAGATCGCATCAATACTATCATAGTAATAGTTAACTTCATAATCTACAAGAGATCACAATCATAGCTTATACCAAGTACTACATGATGCACACACTCGTCAACATTACATCATGGAGGAGGAATAGACTACTTTAATAACATCACTAGAGTAGCACATAGATGATATTCAACTAGATCACAAAGCTCATGATCACATAAAGATCACATGGGAGACAGAGATGAACCACATAGCTACGGTACAACCCTTAGCCTCGGTGGAGAACTACTCCCTCCTCATCATAGGAGACAACATCGGTGATGAAGATGGCGGTGGTGTCGATGGAGATGCCTTCCGGGGGCACTTCCCCGTCCCGGCGGCGTGCCGGAATAGAGACTTCTGTCCCTCGAATCTTGGCTTCGCGATGGCGGCGGCTCTGGAACTTTTCTCGTATCGTGGCTTATTGGTTTAGGGTTTTCGCGACGGAGGCTTTATATAGGCGGAAGGGCAGCCTCGGGGAAGTCCTGGTGGAGCCACACCATTGGGGGCTGATACGTCTCCAACGTATCGATAATTTCTTGTGTTCCATGCCACATTATTGATGTTATCTACATGTTTTATGCACACTTTATGTCATATTCGTGCATTTTCTGGAACTAACCTATTAACAAGATGCCGAAGTGCCAGTTCCTGTTTTCTGCTGTTTTTGGTTTCAGAAATCCTAGTAACGAAATATTCTCGAATCGGACGAAATCAACGCCAAAGTTCCTATTTTCATCGGAAGCATCCGGAACACCCGGGAAGGACCGAGAGGGGGCCACGGGGCCACCAAACCCTAGGCTGGCGCGGCCGAGAGGGGGCCGCGCCGCCCTATGGTGTGACCCCCCGTCAGCCCTCCTGCGCCGCCTCTTCGCCTATATAAAGCCCCCGGATCAGAAAACCCGATACCAATTGACGAAACCCACGAAACCTGCCGCGAGCCGCCGCCATCGCGAAGCCAAGATCCGGGGGACGGGATCTCTGTTCCGGCACCCTGCCGGAGCGGGGAAGTGCCCCGGAAGGCTTCTCCATCGACACCGCTGCCATCTCCACCGCCATCTTCATCACCGCTGCTGCTCCCATGAGGAGGGAGTAGTTCTCCATCGAGGCTCGGGGCTGTACCGGTAGCTATGTGGTTCATCTCTCTCCTATGTAGTTCAATACAATAATCTCATGAGCTGCCCTACATGATTGAGATTCATATGATGATGCTTGTAATCTAGATGTCATTATGCTAGTCAAGTGGGTTTTACTTATGTGATCTCCGGAGACTCCTCGTCCCACGTGTGTAAAGGTGACGAGTGTGTGCACCGTGTGGGTCTCTTAGGCTAGATTTCACGAGAATACTTACTCATTGAATGGCATAGTGAGGTGCTTATTTATATCTCTTTATGATTGCAGCATCTTGTATCACTACTATCTATGTGCTACTCTAGTGATGTGTTATTAAAGTAGTTTTATTCCTCCTGCATGTGTGCAAAGGTGACAGTGTGTGCACCGTGTTAGTACTTGGTTTATGCTATGATCATGATCTCTTGTAGATTATGGAGTTAACTATTGCTATGATAATATTGATGTGATCTATTCCTCCTACATATGCATGAAGGTGACGAGTGTGCATGCTATGCTAGTACTTGGTTTAGTAGCGTTGATCTATCTTACACTAAAGGTTACTTAAACATGAGCATTATTGTGGAGCTTGTTAACTCCGGCATTGAGGGTTCGTGTAATCCTACGCAATGTGTTCATCATCCAACAAAAGTGTAGAGTATGCATTTATCTATTCTGTTATGTGATCAATGTTGAGAGTGTCCACTAGTGAAAGTGTAATCCCTAGGCCTTGTTCCTAAATACTGCTGAGTTACTACCGCTTGTTTACTACTGCTGCGTTACTACTGCTGAGTTACTACTGCTTGTTTACTGTTTTACTGCGTTACTACCGCTGCAATACCACCACCATCAACTACACGCCAAGCACTTTTCACGACACCGTTGCTACTGCTCATACTTATTTATACCACCTGTATTTCACTATCTCTTCGCCGAACTAGTGCACCTATTTGGTGTGTTGGGGACACAAGAGACTTCTTGCTTTGTGGTTGCAGGGGTGCATGAGAGGGATATCTTTGACCTCTTCCTCCCTGAGTTCGATAAACCTTGGGTATCCACTTAAGGGAAACTTGCTGCTGTTCTACAAACCTCTGCTCTTGGAGGCCCAACACTCGTCTACGGGAAAGGAGGGGAACGTAGACATCAAGTACTTTTCCGGCGCCGTTGCCGGGGAGGAAAGGTAAAAGGCTCTCATACTACGGTCTCGGGTAAAGTAATTTTCTCGGCGCCGTCGTGTGTGTGCTCGAAGCTATTTCCTTTAGATCCTGCAATTGCATCTTGTTGTTTCTTGTTTACACTAGTTTGGCATAATGTACAAGAGTGAGCTTCTTGTTCTATTTCCTGATTTAAAACATGGATTGTTTGATGCGAAAATTAAAAAACCTATGAAATCTTATTTGCATGCTGGTAGTAATATTAGTATGAACGCTTTGAACACCAATGTTGCTAATGATATAGAAAGTTCTAAGCTTGGGGAAGCTGGTTTTCATGATATTTTTAGTCCCCCAAGCATTGAGGAGAAAATTTACTTTGATGATTCTTTACCTCCTATTTATGATGATTATAATGATAGTGGTCTTTTGGTGCCACCTACTATGGAGAGTGAATTTGATTACAATATGCCTCCTATATTTGATGATGAGAATAATAATGATAGCTACTTTGTTGAATTTGCTCCCACTACAACTAATAAAATTGATTATGCTTATGTTGGGAGTAGTAATTTTATGCATGAGACTCATGATAAGAATGTTTCATTTGATAGTTATATTGTTGAGTTTGCTCATGATGCTACTGAAAGTTATTATGAGAGAGGAAAATATGGTTGTAGAAATTTTCATGTTACTAAAATGCCTCTCTATGTGCTGAAATTTTTGATGCTACACTTGTTTTATCTTCCTATGCTTGTTACTTTGCTCCTCATGAACTTGTTTATTTACAAGATTCCCTTGCATAGGAAGCATGTTAGACTTAAATGTGTTTTGAATTTGCCTCTTGATGCTCTCTTTTGCTTCACATACTATCTTTTGCGAGTGCATCATTAAAACTGCTGAGCCCATCTTAATGGCTAAAAGAAAGAACTTCTTGGGAGATAACCCATGTGTTATTTTGCTACAGTACTTTGTTTTATATTTGTGTCTTGGAAGTTGTTTACTACTGTAGCAACCTCTCCTTATCTTAGTTTTGAGTTTTGTTGTGCCAAGTTAAGCCGTTGATAGAAAAGTAAGTACTAGATTTGGATTACTGCGCAGTTCCAGATTTCTTTGCTGTCACGAATCTGAGCCCACTGCCCTGCAGGAAGCTCAGAAAATTATGCCAATTTACGTGCATGATCCTCAGATATGTACGCAACTTTCATTCAATTTGAGCATTTTCATTTGAGCAAGTCTGGTGCCATTTTAAAATTCGTCAATACGAACTGTTCTGTTTTGACAGATTCTGCCTTTTATTTCGCATTGCCTCTTTCGCTATGTTGGATGAATTTCTTTGATCCATTAATGTCCAGTAGCATTATGCAATGTCCAGAAGTGTTAAGAATGATTGTGTCACCTCTGAATATGTCAATTTATATTGTGCACTAACCCTCTAATGAGTTGTTTCGAGTTTGGTGTGGAGGAAGTTTTCAAGGATCAAGAGAGGAGGATGATATACTATGATCAAGGAGAGTGAAAGCTCTAAGCTTGGGGATGCACCCGGTGGTTCACCCCTGCATATATCAAGAAGACTCAAGCGTCTAAGCTTGGGGATGCCCAAGGCATCCCCTTCTTCATCGACAACATTATCGGGTTCCTCCCCTGAAACTATATTTTTATTCCATCACATCTTATGTGCTTTTTCTTGGAGCGTCTGTTTGTTTGCTTTTGTTTTTGTTTGTGTTTGAATAAATTGGATTACATCATGCTTGTGTTGGAGAGAGACACGCTCCGCTAGTTCAAATGAACACATGTGTTCTTAGCTCATAATATTCATGGCGAAGTTTCCTCTTCGTTAAATTGTTATATGGTTGGAATTGGAAAATGATACATGTAGTAATTGCTATAAATGTCTTGGGTAATGTGATACTTGGCAATTGTTGTGCTCATGTTTAAGCTCTTGCATCATATACTTCGCACCCATTAGTGAAGAAATACATAGAGCATGCTAAAATTTGGTTTGCATAATTGGTCTCTCTAAGGTCTAGATAATTTCTAGTAAGGTGTTTGAACAACAAGGAAGACGATGTATAGTCTTATAATACTTGTAATATGTCTTTTATGTGAGTTTTGCTGTACTAGTTCATACTTGTGTTTGCTTCAAACAACCTTGCTAGCCTAAACCTTGTATCGAGAGGGAATACTTCTCATGCATCCAAATACTTGAGCCAACCACTATGCCATTTGTGTCCACCATACCTACCTACTACATGGTATTTCTCCGCCATTCCAAAGTAAATTGCTTGAGTGCTACCTTTAAACAATTCAAAATTTATCACCTCTGATTTGTGTCAATGTTTTATAGCTCATGAGGAAGTATGTGGTGTTTATCTTTCAATCTTGTTGGGCAACCTTCACCAATGGACTAGTGGCTTCATCCGCTTATCCAATAATTTTGCAAAAAGAGCTGGCAATGGGATTCCCAGTCCCAAATTAACAAACTAAAAATAGACACTCCTTCATGGTATGTGATTGTTGGACGGCACCCGAAGGATTCGGTTAGCCATGGCTTGTGTAAGCAAAGGTTGGGAGGAGTGTCATCATAATAAAACTAAAATAAAAGGTACTCCTTCATGGTATGAGATTGTTGGCGGGCACCCGAGGATTCGGTTAGCCATGGTTTGTGAAAGAAAGGTTGGAAGGAGTGCCATCCAAAAATAAAATAAAATGGGAGCCGCTCTTTGAAGGTTTGTCCGGCAAGGGGGTTAGAGTACCCGCTACCATTCGTTGACAACAACATACACCTCTCAAAACTTTATTTTTATGCTCTC